>NC_090817.1:27999377-28308641 GCF_000390325.3 Nicotiana tomentosiformis
TCGGGATTTGAAAGTTCCAATAGGTTCGTATGATGATTTCGAAGTTGGACTTATGTCCGGATCGAATTTTGGGTGACCCGGGAGCATTTCGATGCTTATTATGGAAAGTTGCTTATTGGGAGAATTTCATAAATTTGGGTTGAAGTGCATTAATGTTATAGATGTCCGTTTGGGATTTCGAATCGGGTAATAGCTCCGTATCGTAATTCTGGTATTGGGAGCGCGTTCGGAAGTGGATTTGGAGGTTCGTAGGTCATTTGGCAAAAATTAGAAATTTGAAGGTTTTTGAGATGTTTGACCGGAAGTGGACTTTTTGATATCGGGGTCGGATTCCAATTTCAGAAGTTAGAATAGGTCTGTAATGTCGAATGTGACTTGTGTGCAATATTTGAGGTCAATCGGATGTGATTTGATAGGTTTCAGCATCGAATGTAGAAATTTGAAGTTGTAAAGTTCATTTAAACTTGAATTGGGGTGCGATTCATGAATTCGACATTGTTTGATTTGATTTAAGGCCTCGAGCATGTTCGTATTATGTTTTTAGACTTATGTAGGTGTTTGGTTTGGAGCCCCGGAGGCTCGGGTGAGTTTCGGAGTGGCTTCAGAGTGTTTTGTTAAGAAATTGAATTGTTGTTTCTAGTATGATCGCAATTGCGATGTTTTGGTCGCAAAGGCGACCATCGCATTTGCGAGGCATTGTTCGCATTTGCGAACCTGGACTGCTGAGGGAATGGATCGTATTTGCGACAATATGGTCGCTTTTGCGAAGCCTGAAGAGTTCGCATTTGCGAACTATGTATCGCATTTGCGATGAAGGCCAACTCTGTCAGGGGTCGCATTTGTGATGCTTTCTTCGCATTTGCGAACCCCCTGTCGCAAATGTGATATCTGCAACTGGAGCCAAGGACTTTTTATTCCGAGACTTAGCTCATTTCCCACTTGGACTTAGGCGATTTTTTGAGAGCATTTTGAGAGGGGGTTCCATCATCATCAAGAGGTAAGTGATTCCCACCTATTGTAAGTTAAATACTTGGATTATATATGGATTTAGACATGAAAATTTGTAGAAATTTAGAATTTTGAAGAAAAACCTAGAAATTGGTATTTTTGGATTTTAACCACGAAAATGGTTATGGAATTGGATGGAAATAGCATATTTGAGTTCTTGAGATTATGGGTAACATTTTCCTTCGAATATTTCTGGAATCCGGGAACGTGGGCCCGAGATGAATTTTAAAAATTTATCATTTTGGATAGGGTAATTTATTTAATAGTCTAATTTCGAATTTTCGAACATGTATTAATTATTTTATATAACATTTGGATAGTTTCAAATTTTTCAACACCGAATTGAGATTTTTACATGGCGTTGTGATCGGGAAGTGGGCTTTGAGACAAGGTAAGTCTCTTGTCTAACCTTGTAAGAGGGAATTTACCCCATATGTGATTTAAATTAATAATTATTGCTAATTGTGGGGGCTACGTACGCACGAGGTGACGAGAGTCTGTGCGTAGCTACTAATATTACTAAAGTTCGGGTAGTTTAGGACTCAAATTATGAATTACTTGTGATAATTATATCATTAATTAAGTAATTAAAGCAATAAAATTATGTTGCAAATGTTAGAGAAAATGGTAAAAGATTTAAATCTCACATACTTGAAATTTTGTTCAGAATATTTAACTGTTATAGAAATTTGTACATCCTCCTGCGTTAATCTCAAAAATGTATATGTATATTCCCATTCCGGAGGTTCATAAGAAAATGTGAGCTTACCGAACGCCTCGGCAATATAGATGCATCTATGGATCGTGCCACACGTCCCTCGGCAGTGTACACGACACTCTGAATCGGGCCGTACGACCACGACGAAAATCGTGCCTAATAATAATAATTGCACGATACCTTGATACTTTATTGCAGCTTGTAAAGTTAATTGATAAATTAAAAATTATTGGAATTTAATGAGTTAGTTATTACTGTTGGTTAAAGAAAAATTATTGTTATTCCTATAAATCATGTTGATTTAAGTATTTCTATTTTTAATATTATTGAACCTTAGTGAGTGTTAAAGTCGACCTCTCGTCACTACTTCTTCTATATTAGGCTTGGTACTTATTGGGTACACGTTATTTACGTACTCATGCTACATTTGCTGCATATTTTTTTGCAGGTACAGATATGTCTAGCGGCCTTGTGGGCGCAGAGGTGTGGTTAATGTGGGGGACTTAGGTGAGTTGCATTCTATATTATGATCCGCAGCCAGCAGAGTCTCATTCAGAGTTATTTATATTTTTCCTGTCTAAATTGTATTCCGGACAGATGCTGTATTTTATTTTACTCCCTAGTAAATGCTCATGCACTTGTGACACCGGGTTTTGGGAGCTCTTATGACTGGTTCAGTAGTGTAGTTGGGAAACTATTATCACGTACTCTGTAAATTTTAATCCTTATTATTTAGTTGAAGAAAAAATTTGATTTCAAAAATACTAAAATGGGTAATTAAGTCAATTAATTATGGTTGGCTTGCCTGACATCGGTGCTAGGCGCCATCATGATCTTTAATGGATTTTGGGTCGTGACAACATGGTATCAGAGCACTAGGTTCACTTAGGTCTCACGAGTCATGAGCAAGTCTAGTAGAGTCTTGCGGATCGGTACAGAGACGTCTGTACTTATCTTCGAGAGGCTACAAGGCTGTTGGGAGCACTTCCCTTCTTGATTCCTCATCGTGCGATTCGATTCCTTTGAGGCTTATGCTTTTGTTTCCTTCAAATTCAATCTTATGCGACGTGAAGCGCTTGTTATAAATTGGGAATCGAGGAAGTTTAATGGTACTACAGATGTGGTTCAGGATGTTTCTCCCAACGTATTTAATTGGGCTATTGTCGTCACCTTGCGGAAGGCCGCTCTGTCATTTTAGCTCAGTATCAGTATTACTTAAAGTTTGAGATTGGGCATTGTTTGTTATGATGATTCGTGCGTTGCTATCACACAATGTTGTGTAATGGTAGGATACTTGTCTATGCGTCGGGGCAGTGAATTACTTGAAAGGAGGTTTTACTTAGTGCATGATTCCGAGATTCAGTATTTTATTTCTGTCGGAGGAAAGGCAATCGGACTACGAATGCTCAGGTTTGGGTTGATGGGGGTAACGAGACTTGGTATTTTCAAGCGTGGTGGGATTTTCATCTATGATGTGGTGACGTTGTCCTTGATGGAATATGTTAAGTTCGTTGGTGTTATGGTCTTCTTCAATTCGCCTTTGGGGCAGAGTATTGTGAATGGTGCCGGGGAAGTGGCTGTTAAGGGTCGCAATGTGCTGTGGTTCAGAATCAAATCGGTGATCCTAATGTTGGTGGCTCAAGAAAGATGATCTTCGGGGAGGTTTAGAGTTGGTGGCGATCTATTAGTTCAAGTGCCACAGAGATAGATATTGATTTAAGGCAACAACTGGGTAGCGAAGGATAAGTAAGGATATGCGGGAGGTGTCTCGCGGTGGTTAAACTTCTAGAAGGCTAAGTGTGAGAAACATGAGTCGAGTAGTTGCTTAAAGGAGTGAGTTTGACCAAAGTAGGAGAGTTGCAGAGTAGTATATGGGTTCTGTGGTAGGATGACTATACGCCTTGAGAAAAGTTTAGAGTGATTTGGGATTTATGGTGGACAGTGACTGGGTCTACGGACTTAATTTAGAATATTGGCTATTATACGGCGGAGGATTGGATGCGACAGAAAGGAGTTGCTTGATATGAAGAAGGATACAGCATGACTTTGGATAGGAATGTATTGTCGCACCTTTAGTTGATGTATGTGAGGAGTGAACGGACTTGTACAACTGGTGAATGATCACGGGCTCAAGATGGATTACTGATTTGTAGTAATTGCACCCAGTGCAGCGATGTTGGAAAAATGTCGGCATGTAATTTCTACAGGTGGGTTATCTCCTGTGAGCTGGTTAGCGGTAGCATGGTTGACGAAGCTTCTACGAAGAATTTTACTGGCTATCCAATAAGAGGTCGAGCATGTAAATGTGGCTATTGATTTAGAGTGTTCATGAAATGGTTAACAAGAGGCTTTCGAGGAATTTGGCAGGTCGACTATGCGAGGTCATGTCAATGAAGAAGAAGGAATCTTGGTAGGTTCCAGGGTTATGAAATTGTAGCTTCAAGCTAAGTGGGAGAGCCCCACCGTCTACGATTGGATTGCATGGTTGTGTACTTGTGAGGTTTCTGGTTATCGGCATATTGGTGGGTTATTACGACTAAGGAAAGAGAACATCAGTGGTGATTTGAGCCAAGGATTTGAGAAATGTGTGCTACAATTGGCCTTATCGATTCATGTTTAGGCTTTGGGAAGACTCAGGATTTATGCTTCGTGTAGATGTGACGTACAAGGAAGGTGATTCAGCCGGGTGATTCTTTAAGGGGGCGTTCATGTGCTAGCAGAGCCTTGGAGTTTGATCATATTTGGGACAAAGTCAGAGTGGGTGATTCTCAACAACGGTCTTAGTGGATTCAAAAGTTAAAGTGTGGTGCCTAAGGACTTCTAGTCTGTGGTATGGGTAAGTATCGAGCTTTTGCAGTGGATTATGAAAGGGGCTTGGAGTGTTCTATGTTATCTTCGGGTTGCGGTGTAGCATTGGAGGAATGGAATAAAATAACTTTGGATTTGTTAAGGAATTATCGGAGTGGGTGTACTATTTGAAGATGCGAATGTGCGCACAAGAAGGGTATGAGTTAGTTCGCGGGTTTTGAGGCAACGTGGTCTCGTGAAATAGGGTCACTCAGGATGAGTGCGGGTTGGGTTCGTTATATTTTGAATGGAGCTACTATTATTCTGAAGGCAAGTCCGGAGTAAATTAAAAGAAGTCGGATCGGTTAACCATGGTTGAATTGGCCTGATGGTGGCAATGATCAGTCCCTTCAGCGTGTTGAGTTATACATGTGATTTGTGGTGGTACGTGCGAGGCTTGACGGTCACCGTAATTTGATTTATTTGGAGGTATTCGATTATAATGGCCTGTTATGTGAAAAATGAATCCCGGAAGAGTTATGGTGGTTTAAACCACACTTGAGGATTGTATTGTCTGCGGTCATGGGAATTCAGTAGCGTGTTGCAATGGTTCCCCTGAAATGATTTAAGTGAAAGTTTTCTATATGATGGAGTGATTATTCTATTAGTGGTTCAGGAGTTATGATGAAATTCTTATACTCTCATGTATTTGCATGTTAGGTGCAGTGAGCGGCTTGGGAATTTGAAGTTGAGGATCAAGGTTGCAGTTTGGTGTCGACAAGAATATTACGAGCTTGGACGAGCAGGAAAGAATTCAGATGGTTGGAATCAGCTGGTATTGTGTTTAGCGTCACCTGAGATGGGTGCCCCGTGTAAGAGGCTTTGTGTACCGATTTGCGGATTCTTGAATTTCTTTATAACATTAGTGTGGTCGGTGGTATGGATGTGCATACTTGCTACCCGGTGCGGAAGGTCGTGGGAGCTCATCCCATGGGAAGATTGTATAAGTATGACGTGTAGTCACTTGATTGATTAAAGATTGAAACCAAGTATGGATATTTTTGGTACTATCGCTAATGTGAGAGTTTAGGCCTGAAAGGCGCTCTATTCAGTTGGACGTGAATTGTGAAAGTTTGTTCCGGATTCGACGACTATTCTTAAGTTTCATGAATATGTCATTGTGGGTCCTTGAGAGGTTATTTGCCCAAGCATGGTACGATCAGAATCGATTTGAGGTCCGTTGACGGGTCCAAATGTGGATGTGTACTCTACACTAGCCTGGATGTGTTCATTCAGCATAGCACTCCTTATGGAGAAATATTCGAACGTTGGATGTTGTTTCGTCATCAGCTATTTTATGTAATACATTATTATGCCATGTGGGTTGTGATACAGCTTGATTATTTGTATAATGTGTTGAGGTCTCACGTAGCGGTGGTGTTATGTGAGCAGGATGGCTCTCGAGATGCAGATAATATATCGCACCTTAGTTGTGCTTGCGTTTTATAGAGTATGACGCTACTCGCCTCCCCGAGATTGGTATTATGCACTTGGTGTGCTTAAGGTTGATATTCAGGCATATTGTGAGTATAAGCATTACGGCTCGACGTGTGTTTTCTTTAGATTATTATGTGTGGATTGGGTGGCACACTGCCACGGGTATCATGGTTGGATCGGGTTGCACGCCGCAAAAGTGTGATAATGAGTACAGTTTCCCATATCTATTCTTGTGTGTCTTGTTTCTCATGTTTTGAGGGAGGTTCATAACACCTTTTCGGTTGTTTAATTTGTTGCGTAGGTTGAGTAGTTCTTTCCAGAGTTCATTTTGCTTATATATCGCATTCGAGTTGTGGCTTGTTGGCACATGGTGGCATCATATGAGACTTTTGGTAGTGTCTGAGGTGGCTTATTGCCTGAGCAACTTACACTGGGTGAAATGAGATTATTGGACCTGGGATCAGTGCGATCAGATTTATATAAGGCATATTATGGAGTAAATATTGTTATTCAGTCCAGAATGAGGTAACCGTTTTGTATTATGGGTATATCTTAAGTATTACAACTTTACTATTCGTTAATAGTTGTTATCACTCTGTTTTAAATTGTTAAAATAGTTAATTGTCTATCTAATGTTGGCTTGCCTAGCAAGTAGATGTTAGGAGCCATCATGGCCCCAAGGTTGGGAATCCGAGTTGTGACAAGTTGGTATCAGAGCACTAGGTTGCTTAGGTCTCACGAGTAGGGTCTGGAGGATTGGTACGGAGATGTTTGTACATACAATATAGAGGCTATAGAGGTTTAGGAAAATTTCACTTCTTTCTCTCTCTAGTGCAATTTTATTCTATAATTGAAGTTTGAATCATTCCATTCTTGTTCTCTCATAGATGGTGAGGACATACACATCATCTATGGTGAGTCAGGAGCCGAAACCCTAGGTTGCTACCGCTACCAGGGGTAGAGGCCGGGGCCGGGGCCAAGGTTGAGCCGGAACAGAGGCAGAGTTAGAGCTTAGCCTAGAGCACGTTCAACAAGACCTATTCCAGAGCCTTAGATCGAGCAGGATGAGGAGGTTCCGTTCAAATTATTCCTGTTGGACCAGCTTAGGTATCGGAGGGGTTTATTGCTACCCAAGTACTTCAGGGCACTCTAGTCCGCTTAGTGGGCCTTATGGAGAGCATGGCCCAGACTAGTGCATTTCTAATGGCACCAGCTGTCTCTCAGGTTGTGTGGAGGAGACCATACTCCTGCTACTCACACACCAGAGTAGATGGCTCACAAATATCAGACTCTGGGAGTTCCGCCAGTTGGAGTGGCTCAGCCTATTATTGCTATATAGATCGAGGAGAGGCCCGCAATATCTTCTGTGGGGTTGATAAGATTGGACAAGTTCACAAATTTATTTCCTATTCGCTTTAGTGGCTCACCTTCTGAGGACCCATATGATTTCATTGACCGTTGTCACGAGGTATAGTGGAGTTCAATAGAGTTATCTTCGTGGTATTTTAGATGCATGGCTCCGCCAAGAGGTGGTCACATGACTATGATCAAGCCAGACCAGCAGGATCGACTTCACTCACTTGGGATCAGTTCTCATAACTATTTTTGGAGAAGTTCATTCCTTTTACTCTAAGATAGGAGTACCACAAGCAGTTTGAGCACCTTCAGCAAGGTAGCATAACTGTTACCCAGTATGAGACCAGATTCATGGATTTAGCTCGCCATGTAGTTGTCTTGCTTCCTACTTGTCGCCCCTCTTTTTCTCGCAAAATCGGGCTTCCATGTGTGACAACTCTTTTAAGGGAGGGTATTAAAAGACAAGAGTCTCCACCTAACGGTTTTAAGGTGAATTAGGACACCTATTATGCAAATAACTCTATTTGACTAGTCAACGCCACCAAAGATCGGGTAAGGGATCAAATTATCTCAAAGAGAAGGTGTTAGGCATTCTTCGAGGTCCATAACTGTGGGTCCCGGCCGAACTTAAAACTATGTGGATTAGGCTAGGTGATCAAATAAACAAAGAAATATAAAAAGTCAAAGAATTTTATTATAACACAAAGGGAATTGGTATTAATCTTTAATGATTATAAGGATACTGCTACATTGGTCTATGTTGAATGACTAAGCGTATAAAGAAAAGGGGGACCTAAGTTTTTTAGCCTAAAGGATCATCCCGTGCAGCATAAATAATACTTCGTAACTCCTTTTAGATAGGAGTTGCTCATATTATTCAGCGGGCACAAACTATAGTCTCTTACTACCCGATTACTATGTTGAAGTTGTTTACCTAAAGCATTCTAATTCAATTCCATGTCGCGTCCTATGTGTGCACTACCCGTCCCATGCATATGGTCCAGGAGGCTTTGGACCTCTATTTGGGTAGTTCTAGACTTGCTTAGGCTGCTCAAAAATTATAAAACTAATCGGGCATTCAAAAACAAAGTGGACTGCTTATAATAGCAAAGTGTAGCTCATGTTAGCCTCCACACATAAACAGAGAAGCACGCAGACTGATTTTCAGATTAAGCAATAGAACGTTTCGAACTTGAGACTCAGAATCTTTTGGTCCTATGGGTATGATCTCTATATGATTCCAATATCAAACAGGCAATGCTGCATTTTAGGCTAACGTACAGATTAAATCATTATAAGTCATATAGACATGGTTTCTAAGTGATTCTGATTTTAGCAATATACAGGCAATGGATTTGCAGACTACAAAAACCTATAGGCATGATTTCTAGATTGTTCACAAAAGGCAATGAAACGACTCCAGAACCATGAACTACCAACGTTGATTTTATAGACAAGTTCGTTAGGCAGGCGACAGTGTCCTAGAAGCATGATATCTAATAGTCGGCGATTGATATTGATTTTAAATAGTTTTATCCCTATAGGGATGCTATCTAGATGAGCAATACAAATGATATGGCAGTTGATTATTAAATCCATAGGCATGAGCAATAAAATGACAATTGAGGCAACTGATAGATTAATCATTCGAAGTCCTATAGGCATGGCACTTAGGTAAGTAGAATATTGCATTGCTACGCCCTATAGTCATGTTATCTAAGAAAACACAGTAGTGGAGACTAGTACAACATATACTGGAAATAGAATGCATTGGCCAGTTAAGTGATGTGTGTGCGTGTGACTCCTATAGGCATGCTTTCTACTCATGAAGTTAAACATGTGAAGCAAATAGCGAATACATCACATAGATCCTATAGGCATGCTTTCTACCCATTTATGTGAGAATTAGAGTACCTTACCCCTCTTTTACTATTCTTCCCATATGTTTTTGTTCACAAATTATTACAGACCCCAAAATAATGAATGCAAGTGCGAATATTATATATTAAAGGCTACAGGCCCAATACATAGAACATGCCCAAAAGAATATAACCAGTAACACTTGGGCCTTCAGCAAGCTTCTCCTTTCACAGGAATAGTGAACCCATGACCCAGCATGTTTCAGAGTGAGAATGTATCCGCTACACACCCAGGGCCATACACAAACTCATACCAAGCTTAAAGGGGGAAACCATACATGATAACCAATTGACAGTCCAAAAGCCTATTAACAGTGGTCATAATTCTTAGAAGCTAAGGGAACAATATTGGTTAAACAAGAGGGATTGAGCATACCAATTGGGTAGACAACTTTGGCATAGAAAGTTTGACATAGAAGAACTAATACCATATTGAACAATTATTCAACAAAGGGAGGGTATAGCATACTGAGCATAATTACACATTAAGAAGGCTGAAGAGGCAAGTGTGTAGAGTTGACGGGACAAACACACACATTTACTAATTTCTCAGAAATCAAGTTTAGCATAAGACATTAACCTAAATGTCAGAAAAAGATCTTAAACATACGATCCTTATTCAAAACAATCACAATTAGAGGGATATGCAATTTCAGATGAAGATGAACATAAGCAGCATAGCAACAAACTAATGGCATGGGTTACTATAAACCTCATCGGTGTCCTCACTCATGAGCACTTAAAAGGGAATGAGATAGGCATGCATAACCATTCGTACCAATTACCTAGGCGGCAGAGAAACTAACATAGCAATTTACCCTAGAAGCCATTCTAAACCAAACATGCAATAGAACTTAAATAGAAACATGCTTTAGATAATTGATACAGTCTCAGAGATCTATCATATTGGGTAAGAAGAACTCAACAAGGTCTATAATATAAACATAGAAATACAGGACAAATTACAAAACCACATTAGTCTAGAAACACCTAATAAAGCTAAAATCCATTCCAATAATGAAAACATCTTACATGTGCTGAAATCTACTGAATTCGAATAATAAAGAACATGGAATTGTAGTGGATTATAAAACAATATTATAGCAGTACAATAATAGGGATCCATGAATAACAGGGAAACCGAGTCATGCTTATAGAATTTAAACAACATCAACACATAGAACACATATGTCATAGATAAACGGAAAGGAAAATAGTTAAAATTGCAAGAGTTAAGAACACTAACCAGTAGCAAAGTTAAACGAACAAAAGAATGAGGAGTTAGAATACTGGTAGCAAGAGAACCTTAGATCCTCGATGCTTCCGAGTTCACAAGAGCCTCGAAAAGGGCTCCGAGCAGTGCTTGCACCAGAGGAGATTGTTTTAACAATATTATGGCCTTGGCTTTCAGCCGGTCAAGGATTCAACGATTCCAGAAAATATTCAAGTATCTCAGAAGAAGTGAACGAGTGAGAGAATAGTGTAGCGAATATACTAGTAGTGAAAAATTAGGTCTCTCGAGGGGAAATTGGGGAGGGGTTTACATAGTGTTCAAATAGAACGGACGAACAAGAAAAATCATCAGTCAAACACAAGAAAGGAAAGAATATATCACATGCAATCAAAATCAGTAAGGAAAAAGGAAAATCTCAAACCCTAGTTGGGTCCAACGGTCTTGAATCGAACCAATAATGCAAGAATCGTTCATTGTAAAGTATATATAGACGAAAAATCGTCCAAATCTTCACAAAATCGGAGTCAATCGGGCCTGCTCTTGAAAGGTAGTTCTTTCCAAAAATAGGGCAAGCATTTAGTAACACCATAGACACGCACATAATAGTAAAGTATCACAAAATAGGTAAGTAGATCATGGGTTGATTCCATATTTAGGTTGGAATCGAAGAGGATTAAGGGTATAGCCGCTAGGGTTTCTTAGAGACGAGTGGAGTGGAGAGGTTTCATCGGCAGTTATTAGGTGGGAAATGAGGATTAGTGTTAAGGTTGGGTTAATTAAAAGGGGGGAATGAACGAGGGCCGTTGATCTCTAAATAATTGATCGGGCGGGTCGTTTGACGTGGGTTGCGACCGAGTTTTAGTAAAGGGTCATTTGGCTTGGGTTTGGATTGTTGGGCTGAGGATTTGGGCCAAATTTGGTCCGAAATTGGCTTAAAATTGGGCCATAGTGTAAATACACAAAATTTATAAAAACTAATAATTTATAAAAGTAATTAATAAATAATAAAAATATTACTTATACAGTAAAATGATTGAAATAATAATTTATCATTATAAAAATATAAAATGCTATTTTGGCACAATAATGTAATAAAATGCAATTATGCATGAACATAGGCTATTATTTCAAAAATTACATAAATAACTAAAATATAGATGTAATTATATAAAATGAAGTAAAATATTATTAAACACACATGTGGATGTAAAATGATAAATTTGGATGATTAAGTCATCATAGATAATTTAAAGGAATAATATTTAAGTAATTTAAATGCAAGAAAATTAATTTTAAAACTCTAAATATTACAGAAAATTATGGAAAGTATTTGTATAAATCTTGTAAATCAAATAATGATGCAAAATTGACATTTTGAAAATATATATACTATTTGAAAAAATATGAGGGCAAAATTGGGTATCAACAGCTGCCCCTATTTACCCGGTAATGATGAAAGAGTTGTCGAGTAAAGAAAATGATGACCTATTTTGGCCGAATTGAGTGGGGAATGATGTGATTGAAAAATGGGGGCCGAACTCTGGTTCCTGAGTTGCCTACATATCCCTAGTGTTATGAGAATTAGGCCGTGTGTAGTTCTGGATCCAATAACGAACAAAACTGACGGAGTTGTTAAAAGAATGGTCGTATGTTTCGAAGAAGTTCTTTTGGGTAGGATAGTGTTGTAAGTAACAGACCATTTTAGATAGAGTCATGAATGCGCATTTTGGATATTAAGGGCGCATGAGGCAGATATTCGAACAATCATGGAGTAAAAGGTAGCCAATAATTGGCAGTTGGTTGCGTTCGAGGTAGTCAAAGGATGTGAACGTTGTGAACGAAAACTGGAGCGAATATTTCTCCCGTTTGTAGAACAGTTACCTCCCGAATTACCTGCAAAACTTAAAACACAGTGCATGCGAACATATATGGGTCATTGCGACAATTTAAACATGATGCAAATTCTCTTTGGACCATGATGGTTGTCTTTGGACAACGAGGATGATGTCCTTAGACCATGACGTCATGGGTCATGAAGCGTATAATACGAGATTCGCAGGCCATGAAATGGTGTCCTCGTGCCATGAGGATGATGCCTCTGGACCATGACGCCTTTGAAAAATAATGTGCAGTTTTGAGAGATTCTCAGCCCATGAAATGGTGTCTCCCGGCTATGAGGATTGTGCCTTCGGACTATGACGCCTTCGGACCAAATGACGATATTTCATCCTATGAAATGCAAAGATATGATGCTTAGTTGTATGCGAGGATGAGACAAGACAAGGCTTAGTCTTATATGAGATGAGGGCAATGCTTAGCCCTATGCGAAGGAAGTGGATAGTGCTTAGCCTTATGCAGTGTAGTGGAGAAAATGTTTAGTCTCATGTAAGGAAAGAAGACAATGCTTAGTCTCTGACAAGGAAAGGCAATGCTTATAGGTGGAGGTCATCTAAGGAGAGGTTTTCCGAGAGGCGGAGTTCATAGTGGTGGGGCTCAGCCCCATTTTTATGCCTTCCTAGCTAGACTTGAGGCAAAGTCATCGGATGCCGTCATCACTGGTATTGTTCCAGTTTTCCATTGAGATGCCTTAGTTTTATTTGATCCGAGCTCCACTTATTCATATGTGTCATCCTATTTTGCTTCATATATTCTTTGAGTGCTCCTGTTTATGTGTCTGCCTATGTGGGAGATTCTATTATGGTAGATCATGTTTATCACTCGTGTATGATTTCAATCGGGGGATATGAGACCAGGGTAGAACTTCCACTCTTGATATGGTGGATTTTGACATCATCTTATGCATGGATTGGTTGTCACTCTATCATGCTATTTTGGACTGTCACGCCAAGACTGTGATGTTAGCCATGTCGGGGTTTCCTCGATTAGAGTGGAGAGGGACTCCTAGCCATTCTACTAGCAGGGTTATTTCTTATGTGAATGCTCGGTGTATGGTTGAGAAGGCATGTCTAGTTTATTTGGCCTATATTAGTGATTCTACTGCGGAGGTTCCTTCCATAGATTTGGTACCCGTTGTGCTCCTAGAGGTGTTTCCAACAGATTTGCTGGGGATGCCACCCGAGAGAGATAACGACTTCTGCATTGATCTGGTTTCGGGAACTTAGCCCATTTCTATCGTACCATACCGTATGGCCCTAGTTACGTCGAAGGAATTAAGGGAGCAGTTGCAGGATTTTCTTGGCATAGAATTCATTAGACCTGGTGTCTCAACTTGGGGTGCGATAGTGTTGTTTGTGAAGAAGAAGGACGGGACAATGAGGATGTGTATAGACTATCGATAGTTGAATAAAGTCACTATCAAGAACAAGTATCTGTTGCGAGGATTGATGACTTATTTGACCAGCTTCAGGGTGCCAAGGTCTTTTCGAAGATTGACTTGAGATCTAGCTACCATCAGTTGAAGATTAGGGCATCAGATGTCCCTAAGATAGATTTTCGGACTCGGTATGGTTACTACGAATTCTTAGTGATGTCATTTCGCTTGACAAATGCCCCTATAACATTTATGGATTTAATGAACCAGGTGTTCAAGACCTATTTGGATTCTTTTGTGATTGTCTTCATTAATGACATATTGGTTTGCTCCAGCTATCGAGAGGAGCCTGAGAAACATCTTTGGATTGTACGTCAGACTCTAAGGTATTGCCAGTTATATGCCAAGTTTTCAAAGTGTGACTTTTGGTTTGACTCGGTTGCGTTTTTGGGCTATGTTATATCCTCTGAGGGCATTAAAGTGGATCCTAAGAAGATTAAGGCAGTTCAAAATTGTCCTAGAC
This sequence comes from Nicotiana tomentosiformis, assembly GCF_000390325.3. Taxonomy (NCBI): domain Eukaryota; kingdom Viridiplantae; phylum Streptophyta; class Magnoliopsida; order Solanales; family Solanaceae; genus Nicotiana; species Nicotiana tomentosiformis. The sequence goes on from NC_090817.1 coordinate 28,013,691, forward strand.
TTTCTTTGGCTATAGATATTTGGAGCTTCTTAGGTTTGGCGGGTTATTTTCGCCGATTCGTCGAGGGGTTTTCATCTATCTCATCCCCATTGACCAAGTTGACCCAAAAGGGTGCTATTTTCAGATGGTCCAATGAGTTTGAGTTGAACCTTCATAAGCTCAAGACTGCATTAACTACAACCCCAATATTGGTGTTGTCTACAAGTTCGAGATCTTACATGGAATATTATGATGCGTCGTGTATTGGGCTTGACGTTGTATTGATGTAGAATGGTAAGGTGATTGCCTATGCGTCTCAGCAATTGAAGGTTCATGAGAAGAATTACCTTGTTCATAACTTAGAGTTGGCAACCATCTTTCACATGCTAAAGATTTGGAGGCACTATCTGTACTATTCCGACCATTAGAGTCTCCAACACATATTTAAGCGGAAAGACCTTAATTTGCAGTAGCGGAGATGGCTAGAGTTGTTGAAAGACTATGATATCACCATATTATATCATCCAAGGAAGGTCAATGTAGTGGCCGATTCATTGAGTAGGAAGGCAGAGAGCATGGGAATTTTAACATATTTACTGGTAGCAGAGAGGAAATGAGCCATGGATGTTCAGCCTTTGGCCCATCAGTTTGTGAGATTGGATGTTTTAGAACCCAATCTTGTTCTTGCTTTTGTTGTGGCACAGTTATCCTTGCTGAAGCTACGTGGGAGTCCCAGTCCAATATGCGGAGTAGATACCCCCACCATTACACCAGTCCAGGTACTTTTTCTATGTTCGTTCGAGGACGAACGTTTCTTTTAGAGGTGGAGAATGTGATGTCCTGATAGGTCATTTTGAGTACTAGCCCTTATTTTCATGATCCTAGATTTCCTGTAGCTTTATTTGATATTTCTTGGTTTGCGTGCATGGTCCGTGTCGGTTTTCGAAAAGCTTTAATGTGAAATTTTGAAGAAAATAAAAATTTTGACTAAAAATAAGGTTAAAGTTGACCACGGTGAACATTTTGGGTAAAAAACTTCAGATCAGTGTTTTGATGATTCCAGTTGGTCTGTATTGTGATTTTGGACTTGGTGTATTCCCGGAATTGAATTCGGAGGTCCCTAGGTTGATTTGACTTGCTTTGCCAAAAGTTGGCAATTTGATATTTGGAAATTTCTTAGGTTTGACCGTAGGTTGACTTTATGGCTATCAGGTCCGCATTTTGGTTTTGGGTCTTGGAATAGGTCCATTTTATTATTTGAAACTTATCTGCAAAATTTGGTACAATTCGGAGTTAGTTTGAAAGGATTTAGACACTTAGTTGTGATTCTAAAGGTTCTTGAGTGTTCTTTTGAATTTCAGGCGTTTTGATGTTCGATTCGTGGTTCTAAATGTTATTTTGGTGCTTTGACCACATGAGCGAGTTTATATAACGTTATTACACTTGTGTACATGTTTAGTTTGGAGCCCTAGGGTTTCGGGTGAGTTTCAGACGCATTTCGAATGAGCTTGGGTTTGTTGAAGACTGCTGGTGCGCTTTAGTACTTGTCCTGGGCTGCAGGACTCGCATTTTTGATGACCTTTTTGCAAATGCAAACTTCGCTTTTGCGATGATGAAATCGCAATTGCAATAGGGGACTGGGTAGGGTAGTCTTCGATTTTGCGAAGAAATGTTCGCAATTACGGACATTCCAGACTTCGTTTTTGCGATGGGTTGGTCACATTTGCGGTTGGATGGGACATCGCAAATGCGATGTTTTTTTTCCAATTGCGACTTAAGCATGCCGGGGTACAGTTCGCATTTGCGACCTGTGTTTCGGAATTGCGACATCTGCAGCTAGGTAAAGGAGGGAAAAATCGGGACTTAGCTCATTTTACACAATTTATCAACCCTAAACACTCTAGAGGCGATTTTCCAAGAGTTTCTTCTTCCCAAAATCATTGGTAAGTAACTTTAATCCACTTCCTTTAAATTACCCACTACTTTTCATGTGTTTTTAATATCAAATCTAGGATTTCCATGGTAGAAATTAGGGATTTGGGTAGAAAATGAGTATTTTGTAAAATTGAGATTTAGGCTTCAAATTGAGGTCAGATTTCGAAACAAATCACATAACCGGGCTCGGGGGTGAATGGGTAATCAGCTTTTGGTTCGAATCTCGAGTTTTGACTAAGCGGGCCTGGGGTTGAATTTTGTTGACTTTTTCCAAATTCAATAAAGATTGAATCTTTTTCACTCGTGGGTAGTTTCTAAAGCTTATTTTGAATTATCTGAACTGTATTTGACTAGATTTGATTGGTTTGGAGGCTAATTCTAGAGAAAAAGCCGTGGTTGAGCATTGATTTGGTTGCGGAGTGAGGTAAGTGTCATGATTAACTTTGACTTGAGGGATTAGGACTTGGTGGTCTATTTGCTACGTGATTTATGTGTGGAGACGGTGTATATGTAAGTGACAAGTATATATGTGTTGTCATTGGGTTAAACCATGCAGCTGAAAATTGTTATTTTGTGTTATGTTGTTTCATTGACTATGGTTTCCATGCCTTAGTTAGATTATTACTTCTTTAATTGTTTGCCTTAATACTTATTATTTATTTTGAAGTTGTTGGGATTTTGAAAGTTGAGTTTAGTTATTATAACACTATGATTGAAGTGAAATTTTCTTCCCATCTTGCATTGCTTTTTGGAGTAGTGTTGTTGCATGGTGAGGAAGAGTTAAAATTACGAAGGGTGTTCCTGTGCCTTATGTGCATATTATTATCATTGATTGAGAGATTGTTAGATTAAAGAACGAAGGGTGGTGTCGTGCCATTTCATATTTTATAACATTATTATATGGTGAAGATGAGAGTAAAAGCACGAATGGTGATGCCGTTCTATTTCATTTATGATATTACATGGTGAGCATGAGAGTAAAAGCACGAAGGGTGATGGCGTGCCATTGTTGATTTGACTGCTTTATTTGATTTCTGAATTTGTGATTTAATTGGGTGCATTGTTGTTTACTTCGAAAAAAGGCTACATGAAAATTTTGTACTTGTCGTTCTTATCGTACTCCCCTTTCTACATGTTCCCTCCCAGTTATTATTTTAAACTCCCTACTTGTTATTTTTGTTGCTTTATGTATATATCTGCACAAAATTTTAGTAGGTGTCTTGCCATAGCCTCGTCACTACTTCGTCGGGGTTAGGCTCAACACTTATGGAGTACATTGGGTTGGTTGTACTCATGCTATACTTCTGCACTTCTTGTGTTGTTACTTGTGTTGGTCCCCAACATTGTCTAGTGGTGCTTCTTCTTGGATCATATCTACAACGGAGACTTGAGGTAGAGATGTTGGCATTCACAGTCCCTGAAGTCCCCATCTATTTTTATCATTACTGTTTATTTCATTTCGAACAATTGTATTTCGTTCAAACCATACTAGTAGACTTCTAGTTGCTCATGTACTGATGACTCCAGATTTCTGGGAATTAGACTAGACCGTCTTGTATTATCGGTTTATCTTATGTATTACAATTTTATTATTCGTTTATAACTGTTATCACTCTCTTTTAAATTGTTAAACTTGTTAATTGGCTATCTAATGTTGACCTGCCTAACAAGTAGATGTTAGGCGCCATCATGTCCCCGAGGTTAGGAATCCGGGTCGTGACAGTAGTCCAAGCAATCATTTACCATAGTTGGCCAATAATATCCCATCCTTTTTATATGGAAGTAGAGCTTTAGTCCAAACAAATGCGGTCCACATACTCAAGAATGTGCTTCTTGCAAAGCTTGGAGTGCTTCATCTTCGCCTAAACATCGCAAGATTACTCCCTCGAATGATCTTCTATATAGAGTATCCTTGTAGTAAAGGAAACGCGGTGCACGACGATGAATTTCAGTCCTTCTTCTTGGATGTTTTGGAAGTATCCCATACCTCAAGTAGTCGATAATGGGTTGTCTCCATTCTTCCTTCTCAGCTTTAAAAATACCGACAAGATGCTCTAGTTCATTTTCTTCACTTTCACACTTGTTTGGTGGCGGTACTACCCATTTTTGGCCGATAGTAACTTGCCCTTGATCGGGCAAAGTTAACAATGAAGCTAGAGTAGATAAAGCATAAGAATTCTTGTTTTCTTTCCTAGGCACATATTTAATAGTCATGTCACTGTCCCATCCCATCAATTTTTAGCATAAGAATGATATGGGCGTAGTTCAAGTTTCTTGACCTCGTAACTACCTAAAATTTGATTGGTCACTAACTGGGTGTCACCAAGGACTTGTAATTGCAACTGCTTCATATTGACATTCATTTCAAGCCCAAGTATTAGTGCTTGATACTCAACAACATTACTGGAGCAGAGTTGTGTCAACATAAAGGAGTAGGGCAGAACCTCCCCTTGAGAAGTGACAAATCCTACACCACCACCAGCTCCTCCGCGATGCATAAAACCATCAAAGTACATCTTCTGTGGAGGTTGTACTTCAAAAACCATTATGTTTTCGTCAGGTATGTCATCGGTCAGTTCCCAATCATCGGGTATCGGGTGATATTCCAAGAAGTCTGCCAATGGTTTTCCTTTTATATCCTTTTGAGGAATGTACAAAATCTCGAATTGTTGAAATTGGAGGTACCACCTTGCTAGTCGATCACTAAGGACTGGTTTTGACATTAAAAACTTGATGGGGTTTGTTCTAGAAACAAGATGAACGACATGATCTTGAAAGTAGTGCTTTAACCTTTGAATTGAGAAGACTAGCCCCAAGCACAACTCCTCATATTATTCAGCTCATTCGGTATCATCATTCTGCTTAAGTAGTAAAGGGAGTTTTCTTTCCCCTCACTATTTTCTTGGGCCAAAAGTGCTCCAACTGACCTTTCTTGTGCCACACTGTATAGTATCAATGGCTTTCCATGTATAGGGGCTGCTAAAACAAAAGGCTTCATCAAGTAGGATTTAATGCTCTCAAAGGCATTACTACACGATTGGTCTCACTTGAAAGGGACACCCTTCTTCGTAAGATGACTGAATGGTTGACATCTCCTAGCTAAATCCGAGATGAATCTCCTAAGATAAGCTAACTTTTCAATTCATGAATATCCCAAGGCTCGGGAATTCTTAAGATGCATCAACCTTGGATTAATCAATTTCAGTCCCTCGATGTCAAACAATAAATCCAAGGAACTTACCAGAAGTAATTCCAAAAGCACATTTCAACAGATTCATTATAGGTTGATATCCTCGGAGTAGCTCAAACACCATCTTCAATTCTTACAAGTGGTAATTCCTATTTATTGACTTCACCACCAAGTCATCCACATAGCATTGCATATTCGTGTGAAGGAGGTCATCAAAGATATTTTGCATAGCCCTTTGATATATGGCTCCAGCGTTCTTCAAGCCAAAAGGCATTACCTTGTAGCAGTAAATGCCCTTTGGGGGTGTGGAATGCGGTAAGATCTTCATATTTTGGAGACATGCAAGTTTGGTATATCCAGACGAACTGTCCATAAAAGACATTGCCTCATAACTAATAGTAGCATCGATCGTCAGCTCTAGAATAGGAAGCGGGTATTCATCTTTGGGACACGCATTGTTCAGATCCCTGAAGTCAACACACAATCGAATCTGGCCATTATTCTTCCTTATAGGGACAATACTTGAAAACCATGTTGAGTATTTAACTTCAAGAATATATCTAGCGTCGATGATTTTGTTACTTTCAGTTTCAATCAAGGGAACCATGTCCGGCCTAAAGCACATTTGAGCTTGCTTAACAGGACAAGCACCATTCTACAAGGTGATGGATTGCTACTTTGGTATCTAAGCCTGGCATATACTTATAACTCCAAGAAAAGACATCCCTATACTTCTTGACTAACTCAATATAAATTCTTTCTTTATCGACTACTAGTAAAGAGCTTAGATAAGTGGACCTCAGTTTTTCATAAGTTCCAAGGTCAACTTCTTTTTCAGGCATCAATTGTTGTCTTCACCCTTCTTCAAGTTCAGGCGAAACATCTTTCACATTCATCTTCTTAAGGATCCCCATCATTGAAAGATATGTGGTAACACCAAAAAATATTATCCAATTTTCCGTCACCCTCCGTTAGAGATGAAATATATTGCTCACCTTTTATAGTGTCGTGATATGAAGAGCCCACACTTTCTTCAGCTTCATCATGATTCTTGGTGTAGACCATAGTGTATGACTTTACTTTTAGTACCTCATCACACGAAATCATGAGTTTTTTTTTTGCCTCATTCTAAAATGAATCAGACTTTGGAAATCCTTAGAGATCTTCTGGATTCTAGGAAAAACGGGTGTTCTTGTATTTTGATAATTTCTCTGGAATTTGTTCCCCTTCTTTAATGGACTTAATCTCTCAAATACAGAAGTCCTCATAGTTTATTTTTTAAGTCGATCAAAGACAGAAGGTCTGTTAGAAGTGGAAGATTCATCTTTTATAGTGATATAATTGTTGCTTGCCCTTCTTATGAAGATGAGAACTGGTGACGGTTGCCCTTCATTTTGATGGGACCTTCCCTAATTTATGGCTCATTGGGATTATATCCCGCTTTTGCAAAGAGCATGTAAGCATTAGGGTCAAAACCTTCATTTGTACGCTTTGTAGGAAGTGCCACATTCTGCGAATGATTTTGGGCCACAAACCCTCCAAGTAGCTTTGAGGGCAGCTTTGCTGCCTCAAGTTATTTGATCGGAAGAGTTAACCCCCTTGGCATATTAGTTTGGAGAGTGGATGACTCACCCTCCTCTATCTTCCTTTAGGGCATAGCGGAGCGCGGGAGTTACTTTCTTTCTATAAGACATAATGTTCCCTCTATGACATTTATTCGAGCTAGGGTGTACCTCCTCAACAACAATCTTGACTTCACCAGTAGTCACCTCAGTTCTTTTAGTTGTGGAATTGTCATTCTTGCTCTTCATGACATTATCGGCTTTTAGCTCTTTCACAACATGGTTGCTCAAGTAGAAATTTGTATTAGCAAAGTGCGACTCAGCCTCAGTGAATGGCTTGTCATTAACAACTATCTTCTTCTCGACCCATCCTTGTAGTAATTCAAACATTGATGGTAGGTAGATTGAACCACTTTATTCTCATGTATCCAAGGCCTTCCCAGCAAGACATTATATGAAGTCTTTGCATTGATTGTGCCTATGGAACTTTGCCCCCTTGTTTGAATCCTTGAATCATCAAGCGACTTGAATCATCCATGGGGATGCCAAGTCCTTTCACGGTATGAATTGGTAAGATGTTCACTGAGGATCCTCTATCAATCAAAATTCGATTCACCCTTTCATCACGCATATAGCCAACCATGTACAAAGGGCGATTATGAGCAGTGTCGCCCAGTAGAAGGTCGTCAACGTTGAACGCGACATTTTCTTCGCAAGAATTAACTTCTTGAGGAATGGACTTAGTGAGCTTTTCTAGATTTGAATATGGTGCCAATGATATGTCTTCACTCTTTTCTTGTTGATTGTTCTATTGACTCTTTTCGTGGACTTCGTTTGTGGCATCTACGGTGAGTCACCAAGATCTAACCTTCATCGTTCAGCTGAGCAACTTTGAATTTTTTATTCTCCAATAATTCTTTATCTTAAATTTCTTCAAGACTGCATAACCCATATGGATGTAATGAGAAAAAGGTTATAGAGACTTGGTTCGCACTTGCCTTCTCATCTTCAAGTACGATCTTCTTTTCACGAGCTAAGTCCATAACTTTATCCTTGAACACAAAGCACTTCTCAAGAGGATGACTCACAAGTCGATAATATTTGCAGTAATTTGGATCATTAATTTTCCGCTCTTTATTTGGTCGCTTCATCTCCGAAAGTTCGATTAGCTTTAACTCAGTGAGTTCTTCAGAAATTGCAGGGACATTAGAATCCAAAAATGGGTACTCCTTTTATTGCATTTCATTTAGAGTCAACTTTCCACTTGACTTATCTTGAAAAGAAGTGAATTTCATACTCTGCTTCTTGCTCACCTTTGTTGTGAATTTCACAAGTGATGTGTTGACATTCATAGCTTCTTTGCTTTTAAATTTGGGCATGTACTTGTTCCATATTTTGACATCTTGCTTGTCATTCGCTTTGCGAGGCTCGTAGGCGGACAACCTTTCATTTCCAGCATAGGCCATGCTTAATTCTATGTCATGGACACAAGTAGCAAGTTCTTCGAATATCCTAGCCTTGATGCCTTGCAAGATATAACAAAGTCCCTAGTGCATGCCTTGGATGCACATATGTCTTCCAGAACCATCGCTAATCCTATATTTATAGTTGAGGCTTGCATTCCTCCATCGATTGATAAATTCAATAACTGGTTCATCCTTCCGTTGACGAGTATTTGTAAGTTCTACCATACTCACAATACGTCTCATGCTATAAAAGCGATTAACGAACTCTTGATCTAGTTGATCTCAACTATCAATAGATCCAGCCTCGAGGTTTGTATACCAATCAAAAGTATTTATTTTCGGCGAGTGGACAAACTACTTGACGAGGTAATCTCCATAAGTCCCATCATTGTTACATGTCTCAACAAAGTGTGCCACATGTTGCTTTGGATTGCCTTTGCCATCAAACTGTTAAAAATTTTGGAGATTGATAGCCAATGTACATCTTCAACATATCAATCCTTGCAGTGCACGACTTTGCGTATGTAAAGGAGGATTTGGAGGCAACTTCATACTTATTATTTATAGTCCCTTCAATAAACTTCTTTAGTTTATCCATTGGAATTATCCCCTCAGGTGAGACATGGATAATGTTAGCAGATGCCACTTGTCTTGGGAGAGGATCACTCCCTGGAACTTCTTGGAGCTGGCTAGGTGCTTGGCTGGATTCTTCTTCCATCAAGATTCCCACCATATCCATAACTTATCAATTTTAGCATCTTGATTTTGTATGCATGGTCAAGCTATCAATTCATTCTGTCAAGTTTGCCAACTTCGCATCCACAGATGAAGCATTTGTCACCATTGCTTGCATGATTGTTGTAGACGACGGAGAATAGCATGGGTTGTCACATAGGTTGATCCTCAATTGTCTCACTCTATGCGGTGTAAATGGGGAGGATCCATCACTTGAAGTATCATCATCTTCCTTCATAGCAGAGTTCTTGGATTTGAGAGGTTAAGCAAAGCTAGAGTTTTCACATCGCTTCCTCCTTCAGGTGTGTTTGTAGAAGATCTTGCTCCTTTTGATGATGAAGATCTTAAAAATAGGGGTTGATGCAGACGACACTTGTATTCTTGTTGTCCGAAAAAGCTTATTTTTCTCCTTGTAATGGGTCCAAAGCTTCCAAAGATAACATCGAGGATGCCTTCCGCACCAGCGTAGAACCTGGAATTAGCAACCATGATGGAAGTTGATGTGTAGTTAACTTTATTTGAAGCCATATCGATGTTCTTGAACTTTGGTGATTGAAAAGTTGAGATGAGATTGTCCCACTGGGCGTGCCAGAATCTGTAGAAAATAAATTTGCGTCAAGAAAATCATCAAGATCGAAAATATATTGCAACAAGTATAGTATTTTATTTCAAATAATTTAAGTATTACAATCTCTATGAATCCTCAGATTCTTCTTTCCAACAGTAAATAAATTAAATTCAGGGGTCTTTGAGCTTGATCCTGAATTTGAATTCGATCTATCACCATGAATGTCGTGATTATCGCCACGGACAATGATTATGTTAAGATCAAGTAATCTTGATCTTGAACGCCTTATATTTGATTTTGTTCTTGATCTCTTTGAGTTGAACTTGAGTGCTTAAAACTTGAAGCTTTGTAGAGAAATTTGCGGTGTTTAATCCACGAGCTCTCTCTCTCGCTTCTTATTATGATTTTTGGTATCTTTTCGGAGTTATGAATATCCCTATTTATAGTTGTGAAAGAGAAGAGTTGTGATGAGAACGAACTTTTTCCGACCAATCAGATTAAAGCATGACAATGCCGCATTTGATTGGCCAGAACATGTCACTTGCACGTGTGGTGCATTTTCATTGGCCTTTTAATTTGAGTTGGCATGCCTTATAATTTTGACACGTGGCATGATCTTATTGGCTCTTCCATTTGACTTGGCGTACCACGCCATTTGACACATGGCACAAAACTGGGCCTCTAGGAAGATGACATCTTGGGCTCAATGAAGTGGGTTCATCGTCTGTAGCCCAACTAAAGGGGCTAGCCCAATGAATTAAGACTTATTAATCTAATCCATATATATTGGACTAATAAAATTGAACCAATTATATTTGTCCATAATATTTATTTTGAGAGGAGTTTTCAGAAACCACTATTATTTAGTGGCTATTAACTTCCTATAGCTACCATATACATAATTACTTCCTATAGCTACTATTCAGTTGTCACGGTTGTGTATTCGCACCATATATTCATGAATACAGTAATGACAATCACCTTAAAAATAGGTCTGTCCAGCTGTCTAATAACGGAAAAAGGATCAATTAGCGTGATACACTCCTAATATAACTCAACAAAATTAATTCTAACATGCCTCATTATCAACCCAATTAATTAGAATGATTTGTCAGTTGTATATACAAAAAAAACAGAGCATTCTATATTCAGCTTCAACATAACACAATCTGCAGAGCTTCAGAGATTCCGTCATTTTTGTCTTTGATATAGTTCGAGGTTTTGATTCGATCGTCATTGATAGAAAATTTTTCTGCCCCACATTGATACAAGTATTTACAGAATATTTAGTAATTCCATTTACTAGATGGCAAGCTTAACAGTGCTAATTTGTTATTCTGGGAAGTAGAACAATAAATATTGTTATGTCGATTATTCGATTGAGGGGATATTGATAAAGGAGTATGCTTCGTACAATGATTTAGTTGCTTCAATTTCGAAGCAACTTGACATAGATTTGAGTCCCAAGTCAATTAAAATTGAATACAAAGTGGAAGAAAATTATACGCCTATGGAAATACACAAGGACATGGGGTTTCAGGGTGTATGTAGAGTTGAAAAAGGAGAACAGAGAATTCGGGATGTATCCATTGTATTACTTATTGGTTTCTCGATGTATTTGATTGTTTCTCGATGAATTTTTTAAAAGTAGATGATATATATACATATACACACACATCATTTTTTTAAGGTATCAGAAAACATAACAGTAATGTATTTAGTCATGTACATAACTGTATTTTGTATTCAAATGTATGAATTGAATTATAACAATGTATTTAACGACTTATAATATATATACATGTCATGTTATACATATACGTACATACATATGTATTACATGACATGTATATATACTGTAAGTGGTTAAATACATTGTTATAATTCAATTCAAAATACATTTGAATACAGAATACAACTATGTACATGATTACACAAATACAACAGAATACATATAACTAAATATGAATAAATTGATTACAAAAAAATCTAAAAAAAATTATGTATTCAGAACAACTAAAATACTATTAATACAACTATATTTTATTACATTATTTTTAGAAATTTTTAAAAAATAGTAAAGTTAAAATGGATTCTTGAAACATGAGAATTTGAATACAGAAGTATATCAAATAAATGAATGTATTTATAATAACAGTTGTTGTAGCCCAAAAACACATTCATGTATTCAAAATAAAGGTTGCATAAAATCATGAACAATTCAGTTATAAGCTGAAAATACAATCTATAAATCAGAAAAATATTCTATAACTATCTTCACAGAAGTATTTGATTATGTGATTTGCCTAACAATTTTTGCCGGTGCTTCATTGTCGCTTATCGCATTGGCATCTAACTTCCGCATAACATAGTCCCAAAGGAGTGCACCATATCTTAGCTGGAGTAAATTAGGATCAAAGGTTGTTTAATGAACCAATCCTCAAGTGTTTTTCTTTGAGGTCAGAGATTATGTCAGTATTAGTGTAGGAACTGATATGCGGCAATGAAGTAAGCAGGTGTTTAACAAAGAATTTTATTTCAAAACACAACAAAAAAGATAATTGCATGCTTGAAAATTCAGATGGATACAGTCAGGTTGGTACATTACTTTAATTGTTTTTAATGTAGGCTGTTTATGAGTTCAAATATATATAAATACATGTATATATGAATACATTATTTTCATTGTATGCAAAATACAGTACATACAAAACAGTGAATACATGAATACAAAACTCAGCCATCAATACATCTAAATTCACTGATTATGACAAAAATACAACTTTGAGTTATGGCAATAATGACAGAACTATTGGTGTATTTAAAATTGTTGTATTATGAACCCAAATACATATAAATACATCTAAATACAAAAATAAAAATCACGGTACAAACTAAAATCAGTGTATGCGAACTCTAATACATATAAATACATTTAAAATACCTTGTCCTTCCGTGTGTTTGAGCTACTTCCATTAGCGACCTCATTTCCCTTGCTCCCAGAAGCAACATCGATAAGTTTTCTTCTCTTTCCCACCTTTAAGTTTTGTACAGAAATGTGATGACCTGATAGGTCATTTTCAGTTTTAGTCATCATTTCTATGTTTCAAAACCTCGATTAGCTCCATTTAGCCTTTCTCCATTTACGTGTATAGTCTGTGTCTTCTTCCGAAAGGTTTTATGTAGAAAATTAATAAAAATGTAAAATCATGCTTTAAAACTCATTTGAGTTGACTTCCATCAACGTTAGCAAACAAAGCCGGATCAGTATTTTGATAGTTGTAATAGGTACGTATCGTAATTTGGGACTAGGGAGTATGCCCGGAATTGAAGTCGAAAGTCCCTAGTGTCATACCTCATGTGCTCACAGCTAGCTTGAATTAACACAATTTGTTGAAAACTAAAAATTTAAAGGTTTAAAGAATTCCTAAGTTTGACTGCAAGTTAACTTTGTTGCTACCAGGTTCGTATTTCAGTTCTGAAACTTAGTATAAGTTCATTACAGTATTTATAACTTGTCTACAAAATTTGGTGCAAAACAGAGTTGATTTGACGTGATTCGGACGTCCGGTTGAAAAAATAAAAGTTCTTAAGTTTCTTTAAAAGTTTCATTAGTTTTGGTGTCCGATTCATAGTTCTAAGTGTTATTTTGGTGTATTTATGAGTGAGCGAGTTCGTATGATGTTATTACACTAGTGTGCATGTTTTATTTGGAGCTTGAGGGGCTCGAGTGAATTTTGAATTGTCAACGGAGTGGTTTTGGATTTAGGAAAATAGCTACTGCAACCTGTTTCTTGTGCTGGACTACAGATCTTCCATTTGTGAGGTCTGGTTAGCAAATGCTAGCCTTGATTTTGCGAACAATGAGTCATATTTTCAAGCATGGGCTGGGTTGGTAAGAGTTCGTATTTGCGAGAAATGCATCGCATTTGCGGACTCTGCATCGTCGCAATTGCGAACTTTATTTACTTGACGCTTCTTCGCATTTGCGAGGTATTGTTCGCATTTGCGACAAAAGTATTTCATTTGCGACGACAACAGGCTCAGTGGCTTTTTCACATTTTCGAACTATGTGTCACAATTGCAATAATTGCAGCTGGGTAAAAGAGGGTTCAAATGGGAATTAGCTCATTTCTTTCAAACTCTCAGCCGTAAACACCCTAGAGGCGATTTTCCCAAAAGATTGTCTTTCTAAATTCATTGGTAAGTGACTTTAATCCATTTTTTTTCAATTACCCATTATATTTCATAAGATTTCGACATCAAATATAGGATTTTGCACGGTAGAAATTAGGGACTTGGGTAGAATTAGGGATTTTTGTAAATTTGAGATTTAGACCTCAAATTGAGGTCAGATTTTGAAACTAATAATATAACCGGGCTCGGGGGTGAATGGGTGTTCGGGTATTGGTCCGAATTTCTATTTTGACAAAGCGGGCCTGGGGTTAACTTTTGTTGACTTTTTTGGTAATGATCTAAATTGAACCTCTTTCATTCGTGGGTAGTTTCTAAGGCTTATTTTGAATTGTTTGGATAATAATTTACTAGATTTGGTTGGTTTGGAGTCTTGTTCGAAAGTCAAGGTCGTGGTTGAACATTGAGTTGATTGCGGAGTGAGGTAAGTGTTGGGTGTAACCTTGATTTGAGGAAATTGGGAAATCTTGAGCTATGTGTTATGTGAATTACATGTATAGCGGCGTATATACGAGGTGATGAGTGTATATACGCCATCGAATTACTTGTTTCCATGCCTCCCATATTTAATTAATTACTTGTTTCCATGACTTAACCGTAACATTACTTGTTTTCCCTATCTTCATTTCTTAATATTATGTCTTGTCTTCATGCCTTAATTTCTACATGCTTATTTGACTTCCATGCCATAATTGCTACTTGCCATATTGCATTTCTTGTATTGAAATGTCCATCCCCTCCCTGATTCCATACTTATTTACTATTTGTCTCGATTTGTTTCCCTCACATATCTAAATTATTTTATGCCTTGTTGCCTTATAGTTTTGTATTAATTATTGCTTTCATTGAAGTAGTCTCACTTGTATGTATTGTTAGAAGTAGATACCGTTGAGTTGGTAAAGTTGAGACATCCGAGTAGTTCGAGCCTCTTGATTATCATGTTATTCTCCATTGCTCGTACATTTGTTCTCTTGATGTGTTATTTCTTGTAAATCTTAGTAATTGAGTTACTATTGTTAATTGACATTGTTTGGGGAGTGGGTTGCACGCTGCAACGGAAACTGAAAAGAAATGAATTAAAAAGGCGGAATAAGGATGGACTATGATATTGATAGATGATTATATGGAGGGGTCTGGTCGTACGCCACAACGCATTTGTTTAAAATTTATATTGTGGGATCGGGTTGCACGCCGCAACATGTTGATGGAAGTTACATTTGTTGTGATTGTTGAATTGGCCTCGGTTGTGGAGATGAGTATATGACTGGTTATTCGAGACTCTCTGCTGGTTGATTTGAGTTTCGTTGATATGAGTTACCTGCTTTACTTCTATTCCTGTCTTTCTGTTATTATTATTATTATTATTATTATTATTATTATTATTATTATTATTATTATTATTATTGCGTACAGGTTAATGTAAGTGATCCGCCTTAGCCTCATCACTTTTTCGTTGAGGTTAGGCTCGCCACTTACTGAGTGCATGTGGTCGGTTGTACTCATACTACACTCTGCACTTCCTGTTCAGATACCGGAGTTCGTCCTAGTGGCGTACCTTAGACTTTCTCAGATCCAGCTATGCAGAGGAGACTTAAGATATAGTTGCACGGCTTCCGCTCAGAATATTCAATTTCTACTTCTTTTAGTTGTTCATTTAATTCAGACAGTTATGTTTATTTCAAACTATTATTTGTAGTATCTTAGACGCTTACGTATTCGTGACACCAGATCCGCGGTGGTATTTGAATTTCGTCACTTATTAGCTTATTTATCTTGTTTCAGACTATTCAATTTCTTTATTGTCATCGTATTTGAAGTTTTGTTAAAAATAGATAATAAATACATCTAACGTTGGCTTGGCTAGAAAGTGAAATGTTAGGTGCCAACAAGATCCCGATAGTGGGAATTCTGGGCCGTCACAAGAAACTTGAGGAACATCAAGAACAATTGACTTTTTCGAAGATTTCTTATCTTGACCTTGTTTCATAGGGTCATTGCGTATTTGTGTTTGCCTCTCGGCTTCCATGGTTGCTGATGAATTTGCAAATACAGGTTCCTCTTGAGTGATTCGCAAATCGAAAGATGGCCCATCAAAATTGAGTGCTTTAGTGGGTATACCTCATGTAACCCTCTTCAGAGTTGTTTAATCAGCCATTGAAGATGGAATTTGAAGTTTGTTTTTGCTGAAAACCTAACAATGGTGAAAATAAAAAAATAAAAAAAGTGAAGAGAAAAAGAAGAAGCGTGAATAGTCCAAAAACCTTAACAATTACGATGAATATTTGGAGCAAAAACGATGAATGTGAGAGAGAATCGTGCTATGAGAGAGAATCACGCTTTAACAATTACCACAATCATGCTGTGTGTGTGTGTGAGAGAGAGAGAGAGAGATCGTGGAGAGAGAAGAAGTATTTTTCTGAGATTTTGAGAGAGAATTACTGAAAGAAAGAGAGTTAAAACATAAATAACGCCTTAACAGTAGTGTATACCATAAATTCTTATTTTGTTATAAAATATAAATGGTAGCTATAGAAAATAATATTTGAAAATAATTTTGGTTTATAATAAATAGTATGTATACCTTTGATATAAGAGGATTTATACCTTTCCGGTGGCACCAGCCGTTTCTCGGGCTGGGGAAGGAGCACAGACTCCCACTACTCACACCCCGGAGCATATGGCTCCCTAGTATCAGACTCCAGCAATCCCGTTAGTTTTGGTAGTTCAACCGGTTGTTGCGGCACATGCCAGTGATAGGCCCGCTTTGTCTTCTGAGGCTATGTTGAGGTTGGATAAGTTCACCAAGCTCTTTCCTGTTCATTTCAGTGGTGCATCTTCTGAGGACCCACAAGATTTTCTCGATCGTTACCACGAGATGTTGCACAACATGGGTATAGTTGAGACCAATGGGGGTCGATTTTGCAGCATTTCAGATGATTGGTTCTGCCTGGATATGGTGGAGAGATTATATGTTGACTAGACCAGCTGGTTCTCCTGCACTTACGTAGGATCAGTTCTCACAGTTATTTCTAGAGAAGTTCATTCCTGTCACTCTGAGAGAGGAGTACTGCAGGCTGTTCGAGCGTCTTTAAGAGGGTAGTATGACCGTCACCCAGTATGAAGCTCCATTTGTGGACCTAGCTCGTCACGCCACCATCTTTCTTCCTACTGAGAGGGAGAGAGAGAAGAGGTTTATTGATGGACTCACTTACACTATCAGGCTTTAGTTAGCCAAGGAGACCGGAAGTGGCATTTCTTTCTAGACAGTCATAGATATTTCTAGACGGATTGAGTTGGTTCATGCTCAAGAGAGGGGCCCGGTGTCAGATAAGAGGCCTCGTCACTTCGGTTGGTTCAGTGGTGCATCATTTGGAGGCAGGGGTTCTTTTGGTCGAGGCCATCCTCCTAGGCCATTTTAGTAAGCTCTTCAGGTAGCTCATGGTGCTTCGGGTGGTCATGGTTCTTACGGGTCTTGATTTTAGCAGCAAACATTCAGTGCACATTTATCTCCTACCAGTGCACCACCACTCCAGAGTTACTACAACGGCTATTCGGACCATCATGGTCAGTCCTCATTTCAGCAGCCTCGGCAGTTGAGGGGGTGCTTTGAGTGTGGGGGCATAGATCACATCAGGAGGTATTTCCATATATTGGCGAGCAATAGATCTCAGCAGGGTTCATGTCCTATCATACTGGCATTGGTTGCCCCACCGCCCGCTCAGCCAACTAGAGGTAGGGGTCAAGTAGCTAGAGGTAGAGGCCGGCCAGCCAGAGGCCGTCCCAGAGATATGGTTCAGAGTGGTGGGCCCCAGTCCCGATGTTATGCTTTCCCAGCCTAGCCTGAGGTAGAGTCATCTGATGCAGTTATCATAGGTATCCAGTTTGCCATAGAGATGCTTCAGTTCTATTTGATCCGAGATCTACTTATTCCTACGTGTCATCCTATTTTGCTTCAAATCTGGTTGTGTCTCATGATTCTTTGAGTGCTCCTATGTATGTGTCCACGCATATGGGAGATTCTATTATTATAGATCGCGTCTATCACTCGTGTGTGATTACTATTGGGAGTATTGAGACTAGCGTAGATCTTCTACTTCTTTATATGGTAGATTTTGATATCATCTTGGGTATAGATTGGTTGTTACCTTATTATACTATATTGAACTGCCACGCCAAGTCGGTGACCTTAGCCATGCCGGGGTTGCCTCGATTAGAGTGGAGAGGGACTCATGGCCACTCTACCAGTAGAGTTATTTCTTATGTGAAGGGATGTCTAGCTTATTTGGCCTTTGTTTGTGATTCTAGTGCGGAGGTTCCTTCCATGTATTCAATACCAGTTGTTCATGAGTTTCCAGTGGTGCTTCCTGCAGATTTGTCGGGGATGCCACCCGACAGAGATATTGACTTTTGTATTGATTTGGCTCCAGGTACTCAGCATATTTCTATTTAATCATACCGTATGGCCCCGTCGGAGTTAGAGGAATTAAAGGATCAGTTGCAAGATTTTCTTGATAAGGGCTTCATTATACCTAGTGACTTGCCCTATGGTACGCCCGTGTTGTTCGTGAAGAAGAAAGATGGATCAATCAAGATGTGTATAGACCATCGGCAGTTGAACAAGGTCACTATCAAGAACAAGTATCCGTTGCCGAGGATTGATGACTTATTTGATTAGCTTCAGGGTGCCAAGGTGTTTTTGAAGATTGATTTGAGGTCTGGCTACCATCAGTTGAAGATTAGGCATTTGATATCCCTACGATAGCTTTTCAGACTCGGTATGTGCATTATGAGTTCCTAGTGATGTGATTTGGGTTGACAAATGCCCCAACAACATTATGGGTTTGATTAACCGGGTGTTCAAGCCCTACTTGTTTTATTTTGTGATTGTATTCATTGATGATATCATGATCTACTCCCGCAGTCAAGAGGAGCATGAGCAGCATCTTCGGATTGTACTTCAGACTCTGAAAGATAGCCAGTTATATGCCAAGTTTTCAAAGTGTGAGTTTTGTTTAGACTGGGTCACCTTTTTGGGATATGTTATATCGGTAGAGGGCATAAATGTGGATCCTAAGAAGATTAAGGCAGTTCAGAACTGGCCTAGACCTACTTCAGCTATAGAGATCCGGAGTTTCATGGGTTTGGCATGTTATTATCACCGGTTCGTGGAGGGGTTTTCATCCATAGTAGCAACATTAACTAGATTGACCTAGAAGGGTGCCCCATTCAGATGGCCGGATGAGTGTGAGTTGAGCTTTCAGAAGCTCAAGACTTCTTTGACTACGATGCCAGTGTTGGTGTTGCCCACCGATTCAGGATCCTACATGGTTTATTGTGATGCATCTTGTATTAGGCTTTGTGTGGTATTGATGCAGAATATCATGGTGATTGCATACTCGTTGCGACAGTTGAAGGTTCATAAGAAGAATTACCCTGTTCATGACTTAAAGTTGGCATCCATTGTTCATGCGCTGAAGATTTGGAGGAACTATCTTTACGGTGTGTCGTGCGAGGTATTCAAGGATCATCAGAGTCTACAGTAGGTTTTCAAGCAAAAGGATCTCAACTTGAGGTAATGGAGGTGGTTTGAGCTATTGAAAGACTATGATATCACTATTTTGTAACATCCCGGGAAGGCCAATGTGGTGGCCGATGCCTTGAGTATAAAGGCAGTGAGTATGGGTAGCCTTGCGTACATCCCAGTTGGTGAGAGACCGCTTGCAGCAGATGTTCTAGCTTTGGTCAACCAGTTTGTGAGGTTAGATGTTTCAGAGCCCAGTCGTGTGCTAGTTTGCACAGTCGCTCGGTCTTCCTTGTATGAGTGCATCAGAGAGCGTCAGTATGATGATCCCTATTTGCTTGTCCTTAAGGACACGGTACGTCACAGTGGTGCCAAGCAGGTTACTGTTGTAGATGATGGGGTTTTGAGGATGCAGGGTCGTATTCGTGTGCTCAATGTGGATGGACTTCGGGAGTTAATTCTTGAGGTAGCCCACAGCATCCGGTATTCTATTCATCCGGGTGCCACTAAGATGTATCAGGACTTGCGGCATCATTATTGGTGGAGGAGGATGAAGAAGGATATAGTTGCATATGTAGCTCGGTGTCTAAATTATCAGCAAGTAAAGTATGAGCATCAGAGGCCCGGTGGTTTGCTTTAGAGGTTAGAGATTACTGAGTGGAAGTGGGAGCGTATCCCTATGGATTTTGTTGTTGGACTTCCACGGACTCAGAAGAAGTTCGACGCGATATAGGTCATTGTGGACAGGTTGACCAAATCAACACATTTTATTCCAGTGGAAGTTACCTATTCTTCAGAGCGGTTAGCTGAGATCAACATCTGTGAGATCGTCCAACTTCATGGTGTGCGAGTGTCTATAATTTCTGATCAAGGTACACAATTCACCTCGCACTACTGAAGGGCCGTACAGCATTAGTTGGGCATGCAGGTTGAGTTGAGCACGCAGGTTGGGTTGAGCACAACATTTTATCCCCATATGGACGGACAGTCCGAGCGCACTATGCAGATATTAGAGGATATGCTTCGCGCTTGCGTTATGGATTTCAGGGGTTTTTGGGATCAGTTCTTGCCATTTGCGGAGTTTGCCTACAACAATATCTACCAGTCGAGCATTCATATGGCTCCCTATGAGACATTATACGGGAGGCGGTGTCGTTCGCAGTTAGATGGTTCCAGCCGGGGGAGGCTCAGTTGTTGGGTACAGATTTGGTACATGATGCATTGGATAAGGTCAAGATTATTCAGGATCGACTCTGCACTGCTTAGTAGAAGCAGAAGAGTTATGCCGACCGTAGAGTTTATGATGTTGCATTCATGGTTGGAGAGAGGGTATTGCTCTGGGTTTCACCCATGGAGGGTGTGATGAGGTTCAGAAAGAAGGGCAAGTTGATCCCTAGGTATATCGAACCCTTTGAGATTTTTGAGCGAGTGGGTGAGGTGGCCTACAAGTTCGCATTGCCACCTAGTTTGTCAGCAGTCCATCCGTTATTCCATGTGTCCATGCTCCAGAAGTATCACGATGATCCGTCCCATTTGTTAGATTTCAGCTCACTTCAATTGGACAAGGATTTGATATATGAGGAGGAGTCGGTAGCTATTCTAGCCTGGCAGGTCCGACAGTTGAGGTCTAAGAGTTATCCTTTAGTTCGAGTATAGTGGAGAGGTCAGCCGATCGAGGAAGCCATGTTGGAGTCCGAGTCGGACATGCAGAGTAGATATCCACACCTTTTTACCAGTCCAGATACCTTTCAATGCTCGTACGAGGACGAACGTTTGTTTTAGAGGTGGAGAATGTGATGACCCGATAGGTAATTTTTAGTTTAACCCTCATTTATTTGTTTTGAAACCTCGACTAGCTCCATTTAGCCTTCTTGGATTTGCGTGCACATTCCGTGTCTTCTTTCGGAAGGTTTTTATGTGAAAAATTGATAAAATGTGAAATCGTGCCGCAAAACTCATTTGAGTTGACTTCGGTCAATATTTTGAGCAAACATACCCGGATCAGCATTTTGATGGTCCTAGTGGGTCCGTATCATGATTTGGGACTCGGGCGTATGCCCGGAATTGAATTCGGAAGTCCCTAACTTGAATTAACGCAATTTGTTAAAAACTAGAAATCTAAAAGTTTAAAGAACTCCTAAGTTTGACCGTAAATTGACTTTGTAGCTACCGGGTTCATATTTTGGTTCCGGAATTTGGTATAAGTTCATTACAATATTTATGAATTGTCTGCAAAATTTAGTGCAAACGGAGTTGATTTGACGTAATTCGGACGTTCGGTTGAAAAGTTGAAAGTTCTTAAGTTTCTTTGAAAATGTTATTAGTTTTGGTGTCTGATTCATAGTTCTAAGTGTATTTTGGTGTTTTGATCGCGCGAGCGAGTTTGTATGATGTTATTTCACTTGTGTGCTTATTTGGTTGGAGCCCGAGGGGTTCTGGTGAATTTCGGATTGGCTACAAAGTGGTTTTGGACTTAGGAAAATAACTGGTGCAACCTGTTTCTCGTACTGGACTGTAGATCTCGCATTTGCGCGGACTGGCTCGCAAATACGAGCCTCGCTTTTGCGAATAATGTGTCACATTTGCGATCATGGTTAGGTTGGGAAGAGTTCGCATTTGCGAACTTTGCATCTTCGCAATTGTGAAGGATTTGGATGCAATTGCGACCACTGTCTACTTGGTGCTTCTTCACATTTGCGAGGTATTATTTGCATTTGCGGACTGCCTTTGTTTGCATTTGCGACAACAACAGGCTCAATGGCTTTTTCGCATTTGCGAAGGGTTGATCACTTTTGCGATCATCGCAATTGCGAACTATGTGTCGCAATTGCAATAACTGCAACTGGGTAAAAGAGGAGGAAAACGACAATTAGCTTATTTCTTTTAAACTCTCAGCCCTTAACACCCTAGAGGCGATTTTCCCAAAAGATTTTCTTCCTAAATTCATTGGTAAGTGAGTCTAATCCATTTCTTTTCAATTATTCATTACATTTCATAAGTTTTCAACATCAAATCTAGGATTTTCATGGTAGAAATTAGGGATTTGGGTAGAATTAGGGACTTTTGTAAATTTGGGATTTAGACCTCGAATTATGGTTAGATTTCGAAACCAATTACATAACCAGACTCGAGGGTGAATGGGTGTTCAGGTTTTGGTCTGAATTTTGATTTTGACCAAGCGAGCCCGGGGTTGACTTTTGTTGACTTCTTCAATAATAATCTAAATTGAATCTCTTTCAATCGTGGGTAGTTTTTAAAACTTATTTTGAATCGTTTGGTTAATAATTTGCTAGATTTAGTTGGTTTGGAGGCTTGTTCGAAAGGCAAGGATGTGGTTGAACTTTTAGTTGATTGTGGAGTGAGGTAAGTGTTGGGTCTAACCTTGATTTGAGGGAATTAGGAACCCTTGAGCTATGTACTATGTGAATTACATGTGTAGCGACGTATATGCAAGGTGACGAGTGTATATATGCCATCGAATTACTTGTTTCCATACTCCCCGTATTTCATTAATTACTTGTTTCCATGACTTAATCGTTACATTACTTGTTTTTCCTATCTTCATTGCTTAATATTATGTCTTGTCTTCATGACTTAATTGCTACATGCTTATTTGACTTCCATGCCATAAGTAATACTTGCCATATAACATTTCTTGTATTAAAATATCCACCCCCTTCCTGATTCCATACTTATTTACTACTTGTCTCGATTTGTTTCCCTCATATATCTAAATTGTCTTATGCCTTGTTGCTTTATAGTTTCGTATTAATTATTTCCTTCATTGAAGTAGTCTTACTTGTACGTATTGTTAAAAGTAGATACCGTTGAGTTGGTAAAGTTGAGACATCCGAGTAGTTCGAGCCTCTTGATTATCATGTTATTCTCCATTGCTCGTACATTTGTTCTCTTGATGTGTGATTTCTTGTAAATCTTAGTTATTGAGTTACTATTGTTAATTGACATTGTTTGGGGAGTGGGTTGCACGCCGCACGGAAACTAAACAGAAATGAATTAAAGAGGCAGAATAAGGATGGACTATAATATTGACAAATGATTATATGGAGGAGTCGAGTTGCGCGTCGCAACAGTTTTGTTTAACCAAGAACTGTTGATTTTTTCAAAGATTTCTTATCTTGACCTTGTTTCATAGGGTCATTGCGTATTTTTGTTCGCCTCTCGGCTTCCATGGCTGTTGATGAACCTACAAATACATGTTCCTCTTGAGTGATTCGTAAATCGAAAGATGGCCCATCAAAATTGAGTGCTTTAGTGGGTATACCTCGTGTAACCCTTTTCGGAGTTGTTGAATCAGCCATTGAAAACGAAATTTGAAGTTTTTTTTGCTGAAAACCTAACAACGGTGATAATAAAAAATAAAAAAAAAGTGAAGAGAAAAAGAAGAAGCGTGAACCGCCCAAAAATCTTAACAATTACCACGAATATTTGGAGCAAAAATGTTGAATGTGAGAGAGATTCGTGCTATGAGAGAGAATCGTGCTTTAACAATTACCACAATCTTACCGTGGGAGAGAGAGATCGTGGAGAGAGAGAAAGAAGAAGTATTTTGGTGAGGTTTTGAGAGAGAATAACGGAAAGAAAGAGAGAGAAAAATATAAATAACACTTTAACGGTAGTGTATACCATAAATACCTATTTTGCTATAAAATATAAAAGGTAGCTATAGAAATTAATATTTTAAAATAATTTTAGTTTATAATAAATAAGATGTATACCTTTGCTATAGGAGATAAAATTTTCTTATTTTAACTAAAATATATTTAATTTAAGATTAAATCCAAATTTCTTATAGATTTAAATCTACTAAAGTTTTCATTGCTTAAAAGGGCATTTCATAAGACCCAATTAAGTTAGCTAGATATAGCGTGACAAATTCGGATTGGCTTAACAAAGAAATTGTATTGGCATTCAAAATTTTCTTAAAAGCAAGCCCGATTAATTACTATACAGAGTCCGAATTCTTAATTAAGCACAAAAAAAAAAATAAAAAAAATCAACATTGGCTTATCATACCTCCAATTAGGATCAGACACCACTCTCACCATTTTTACTTAGGCGAAGGGCCAAATATACTCCGATACTTTCGAAAATGGTCTAAGAATACCTCTCGTTATACTATTGGGCTATATACACCCTTCCCGTCATACTTTGGAACAAATATACCCTTATTTTGGATGAATTGCCACGTGTCAGCACCAGATGAAAACGACCCATTTCTTTTTTTTACCCGATCCGTTTTAAAAAATCCATCACCCGACCCGTTTTAAAATTCAGTTTTTTAAAGCATATATTTTGTAAAAACTAGAATTGTTTTTTGTAAAAACTTAAATAAAAAAAAAAATTTGCAAAATATATATTTTTAAGTTTTTTCAGTTTTTTTAAAGTATTATTTTTGTAAAAACTGAAAAAAAAATATTTTTTTTAAAAATGCTTTAGAAAATAAAAAATATATACTCTGTAAAAATTGGAAAAAAAGGAATTCGCAAAATATATATTTTTCAGTTTTTTTTGCAAATTCCTTTTTTTTATTTTTTCAGTTTTTACAGAATATATGTTTTTCAGTTTTTAAAGCATTTTTAAAAAAAATATTTTTTTTTAGTTTTTACAAAAACAATACTTTAAAAAAACTGAAAAGACTTAAAAATATATATTTTGCAAATTCCTTTTTTTTTTTCAAGTTTTTACGAAACAAAATTTCAGTTTTTACAAAATATATGCTTTAAAAAAACTGAATTTTTAAACGGGTCGGGTGATGGGTTTTTTAAAATGGATCGGGTAAAAAAAGAAATAAGTCGTTTTCATCTGGTGCTGACACGTGCCACTCCATCCAAAATAAGGGTATATTTATTCCAAAGTATGACGGGAAGGGTATATATAGCCCAATAGTATAACGAGGGGTATTCTTAGACCATTTCGAAAATACTTGAGTATATTTGGCCCTTCGCCGTTTTTACTTTAGTGCACACCGTAGCTATCCATGAGCATATATAATTGAAAAAATTAGCTGGAATGACTATTTTATGGGCCGGTTATTAGAGTATAGTCACTTTAAATTGTATTAGTAAAGTAGTCACTTTTTAATGCTAAAATAAAACTTGGACAAAAATAATCCCGGATAAAATATGAAAAACTCAAATAACGAATACTGGAGTTTGAACATTTATAAGTTCAAAGTCCAAGAATTATTCCTTGAGTTTGACATGTGCAGTTGGAACTCCAAGATTAATTATTGGAGTTTAAACATTTTATTGTTCAAACTTAAGGAAGGATTCCTAGAGTTCGAGTTCAGGCTGCTGAAAACAATGACAGGAGGATTAATTGCCTACGCTCCACTTCACGGCTGTGATAGTCGCTGATAAATCGCAAAATTGCTGGAAGAAAGTGACGGAATCCGAGTTGCTAATTTCTTTGCACAATCTTCAGATAATCCATCCATTCCGCTCTTGGTTCACATTCTTCCTTATTGCGTGCAATTATTGCCATGAAATTACAGTGGAGTAATGTGGAGCTAAAAGCACAAATCGGACAGAACATTTTTTATGGTGGAGTTTCATCGTTCTAGGCATATATATCACAAGGCAAATGTGATTTGGGATCTGCAATGGATTGATCTCCATATATAATAATTCTGCCCAAAAGATTCTTTATGTAGCATATCGAACTATTCATGTGCTGAGAGCCCTACAGCCCAGGCACAATGCAGATTATAAAGAGGGCGCTCTACTATTGAGCTAATAGCTCGTCGTGGGAGCCTCTCACTGGAGGACCCCTATGCCAAAAGTGAGATATTTGGTGGCTTAGGTGATGTGACACAGAAGAGTTGCTAGCTTGTATACGTACTGTGCAGAAGAGGGAGAACTGATTCATAGGGTTTTATACTATAAGAAATGTACTGGAGTTTTATCTTTGAAAGGTCTAAACTCCATGTTTACCCGAAAAACGGATAATCAATTGAATTTATACGCGACTCTAAGGACACGTGGTATAATTCGATACAAATTGAGAAAATATATAAATGAATATCGAAATAAACTGTAAAGGAAAATGAATGCAAACCGGCTGAATCAAATAGCCTAAGCCTTCAAATTTATAACCCTCAAACTAAATGGAGAGTAATTGATAGAAGAACAATATGACTAAATATCAAAACCAGAAGAAAGATAGTATATTGCTTTATGTTCTACGAATCTAAACCAATCTGCCTTACAAATAATCAGACCCCCCTTTATATAGTGGGGAGGTTCTATTCTTAATATAATTTTTTAAATACACCAAGGAATCTCATGATAGATTAATTAATTGGCCTCTCATTGATATGCGCCGTGATTTCCGCCGAGATTCTCGCCTAATTGCGGATATTCCGGCTTTCTGTTTTTTGGCTCGATAAGCTTTCCTCGATCGAGGCTGATCTGGGCCTCAATCGGTCTCTATATTTAGCCCGATCTCGATCTTGGCCGATCTCGATCTTGACCGGTCTCTATTTTGCTCGACCTTGATCTTAGCCGATCTCGATCTTGACCGGTCTCCATTTAGCTTGAACCCGATTTTGGCAGGTCTCGAACTTGACCAGTCTCTATTTTGGTCGACCTCTAGGTCTTGAGCTCGGTAACCTAACTTCTCATCATGGCTTGATATTACACAAAGTTTAACCTTGGTCTATCACGACCGTATACAGATAATCCCCTCGTTTCTCGGAAAGATGATGACGAAAAACGATATGAATTTCCGAATTCTGACTCGGTGGGTGACGACGTCTTCGAAGAGCCCGATTATGATGTATGTGACAAACGTCCCGTCGGTTCAGTTACCAAGGCATTAAATGCATGTCAGTCGTTGGTCGGCCACTACTAGTTTTGAATCGTCATTACCAGGCTATAAGTATTCAAACCCTCATATTCATTCAAAACTTTTCACTCAAAACTTCTTCTCTACTCTTGCATCTTCTTCAAAAAATTCTTAATTCTCACACCACATACAACCTTAATTCTCTTTTCCTTCATCAATGGACAAAACCTCCAAAACAATGCCGCAAAAAGAGACCGCTTCTTCATCCTGCCCCGCCGGTGGCGGGGATGCGGCGGATCCTCACCCTGAGGAATTCCTTCTGTTAGGGTGCTCAACCGTCATCGACTTTCAGGTTGAAAAACCCTCTTCGGTACCGGGCCGATGTGAGCCGATCTCGAGGTACTAGTGCACAATCACCAAGGAAATCCTCGACAAAGTAAAAAATGAGTGCAGCTGGGGCGAAAAGCACGTGGTGGTCCCATTGCCTGAAGAATAAATCACTACCCATGTGGAGGGGTTATTAAGTGTTTATACTTATCCCTTCACGTTAGGTCCCTTAGACCCTGTCATCGTCGCCTTTTGCAAGAGATATGACATGACCCTCGGCCAGATCCACCCTTCATTTTGGAGAATAGTGATTCTCCTTCGATTCTTTTCGAGCAAAATCGAGGGGTGTCTTTTCACCCTCGATCACCTCATGCGCCTTTACAGTCCCCGACTCTATCGAGGAGGGCTAATCAAACTTGTTCGTCGAGCCACCAAAGCACCGTTCTGGAGCATAGACGAGACTCGTGACCGAGGTTGGACGGGCCGATTCATTCGAGTTAGAACTTTGGACCTGATCCCTGCTGATGACATGTCGTTTCCTGAGAAATGGAACATGAATCGTGAGTACTATTCCCCTTCGAACGTTTAACTTTGTGGTTCTGCATTTCATTTTCTTGATCCACTTTTGCTATGCTTGTTACAGCTGTGGCTCGGATGCCGGAACCGATTCCGAAACTTAAACAATGGGTTGAAGGTCTGGTGCTGCAGAGACCGTACTCCGAGCGCGCTTGGATGGAACTATCGAAGGGTCGATGGGAGGCACGTAGTCATGGTAAGTCTCTTTCATTGATTGTTTATCGTTTGATCTTTTTCTCTTACTTACCCCCTTTTTTCCTTTGTAGGCCTTTGGAAGGACGTTTCCATGAGGCCCACGTCTGGTGACAAAGAGGTCCCTGCTCCGAAGCAGGCCAAAGAGAAGAAAAGAAAAGAAGCTCCGAGTTTCCCGGTCTCGGAAAATGAAAAAGCGACGAAGAAAACTCGCAAGCCCAAGGGGGGCTCCGGTATTATGCCTCCGGATTTGATCCGCCGATTAAGCGATGTGCCCGAAGAAGGAGAAGAGGAATTAGTCTGTGTGCGGGCTAATGGTGTTCAGGGGTCGACTGATATTCATGGCTTTCTGGATAGGCTCGAGTCCGCTGCCTCGGAGGATATTATCGAGTTTGGTGGATTACCGATACCGAAGAAAGCATCATGGTCAGGCGCTATCGGGTCTTCATCGCGCCCAAAGCTGGTAGACCGATTCCCGGCCCCGAGTGCTAATCCTGATCGTAGGCGGAAAATAGTGCTCTCCATCCTAGAGGATGACCAAGTTTTCTCTCCCCCGTGGGGATTGCTAGTTACCTTCGGTCCCTGGTGACCGAAGAGGATCAAGCAGCTTGCCTTTTCAACGAGGCCCAACATGCTCTAAATCGGGTAACCTCGAGGGTATCTCTACTGTTTCTTTTACACTTAGCGCTGTAGATAAATCTAACATCTTCTTCCTTATTTGCAGGCTTCAGTGTTGCATCACGAGGCTTTCCTCTGAATTCGGGATGAGCATGAGGCCGAGGTTCGAAACCTCACTGAGAAGAGTGACACCTACAAACTCCTTAGTGAGAAGCTTTTGGTAGATTTGGCAACGGCTCGGGATGAGCATGCCGAGATGGCTGAGCAGGTATTTAGAGTACTTCATGATAGTGAAGATAAATTGGAGATAACTACTAATGATCCAATTCTGCAGGACCGACAGAGGTTAGAAAAAATTGGACGGCTCCAAACGCAGGTGGATGCGATATAGGACGAGGCAGAAGAGTTTAAAAAGAACATGGACATTCTAACCTCGAAAACGGAGATCGTCCAAGCTCAACTGGAGTCGGACGAGACCCATCTCCAAGCTGCGAAAGAGAAGGCCTCGATGCAGATCAAGGAGCTTCAGCATTGGTTGGATTTGGCCATTTCTAATAAGGCAAGCTTGGCCGGTGAACTCGAAGTGGCCAGATCCGAGATGACCGAGACTAACAAAAGGGCTAATGCTAAAGTGGCCCAGTTTAGGGTCAATGTCGAGGTCAACCAGACCAAGGACAAGGGCATGGACAAACATGCTAAATGGCAGACTCAGAGAGAAGCTCTCGAGGGAGTCAGTGCACAAGGCTTCGATATTGTGGCCGAAATTGATAATGCTAAAGCGGAGAAAGCCAGACCCGAAGGCTGGCCTTGCCTGAGGAAGACTCCGAGAGTAGCTCAAGTGAATTCGAAGACGAAGAAAATACTGAGGATGGAGATGCAACCTTCGATGAAGACCAAGCCACTTAGGACATTAGGTTTCTTGTTTTACTTTTGCATTTTTTCTGAGGCCGTTTTTGGCCGTTGTAAATTTAGGCCGATTTGACTTTTGTAAAAAACTATTATGTATAAATATATGGATTTACTTTCCCTTTTGGCTCTCGTAATTTTCCTTTTCTTTATTTGTATTTACAAAGGCTGAAAATGCCTTAGCACGAAATAATAAGGTTGTGTTCGAGGGTTCGAACAAATCTTGCCTTTGTTTCCTTTCTTAAGTTAGAGATTTTGTTGAGGGTAGACTTTAGGACCGGTTGTCCGAAGTTCTAACATTTTCGAAGGCCTATTTTTGTTATGGATTTCGGAGGTCTCCGAGCAGTATTAAATTGGCCGTAGCCTTTTAGTTCGGTAGTTACCCATTAGGCTTGTTCTCCCATTTTATCTAGGCTTGCCCGAGATAATACCTCCTAAGTGGGGTAGCCGTGAGTTTTAGAAATCGGGGCATTGCCTATTAGGTCGTTTGCTTCAAAGGCCCGATGACTTGGGCTGTTTGAGTTGGATGGCAGTCCCCGAGTGAGGGAGAGATTCTATTCCGGTTAAATATTGCCCTTGGGCTTGTTTATATTCGGAAGTACAAAGCGCTTTTGCAAAGAAGGAAGAAGAAAGGAAATCTGCTATATTTTAAAGCACAAGATGTTTGTAAGGAACATATTTCTCTTTATTTTTTATCGAACCAGGATTCGAGCAATCCATACAGGCACAGTTTGATTTGATCGTTTGACCCTTACAATAAATCCTATTTCTCGAGATCCTCCTTTTATGAAGTATTTTCCTTTCTAGAGTTGATATTCGAAGATAACGCATATCCGAGGGTAGCCCCCCAGTATTCGAGGTTGATTTGCAAAGGAACCTCGGATAATGTTGAATGGATCTCCGATGTAGATTCGTAATTGGGCTTGATTCTTAGTTAGCACGACTCATTGTTGCCTCGTTATAAACCTTGTCGAAAAAACCCATTTGGGAAAAAAATCGGCCTAAGGAAAAAAGAGTGCAATACGTGCTTTCAGACCTAAGGATTTCGTGTCGTTTGCTAAAAAGCTCGTTGTCGTTTCTTGTCGACCACATGCATGTGTTAATCTGAAAATAGGAAATGAATGAAGAAAGGGTGCACCTTAGCAGTAGTACCGTTTTAGGCGAGATATTTTCCAATTGCTTGGTAGTTGTTCCCCATTCATTGTTCCGAGCTTGTAAGATCCTTTTCCGGTGACCTCGAGAATTTGGTACGATCCTTCCCAATTCTGGCTTAATTTTCCTTTATTAGGATTTGGGTGTTGATGGTTACTTTTCTTAGTACTAAGTTTCCGACATTAAAATATCGAAGATTAGTTCTTCGATTGTAGTATCTCTTGATTCGTTGCTTTTGGGCAGCTAATCGGATGAGGGCAGCTTCACGCCTTTCGTCCAATAGTTCTAGGCTCGTATTCATGGCCTCGTTATTTGATTCATTTGTTTCATATCAAAAATGGATACTCGGCTCTCCGACTTTGACCGGTATTAGAGCTTTGGCACCATAAACTGATGAGAATGGGGTAGCCCCGGTACTGGATTTCGAGGTTGTACGATATGCCCAAAGAACTTCGGGTAGAATTTCCTTCCACTTTCCTTTGGCGTCGGTTAACCTCTTCTTAAGATTTTGGATGATGGTTTTGTTGGTTGATTCGTCTTGTCCATTTCCGCTAGGATGATAAGGTATTGATTGGATTCTTTTGATCTTATGATCTTCGAGAAATTTGGTTACTTTGCTGCCGATGAATTGTTCCCGTTATCACACATAATTTGGGATGGCATCCCAAATCGACATATGATGTGATCCCAAATGAAGTCGATGACTTCCTTCTCCCTGACTTTCTCGAATGCTTGTGCTTCAACCCACTTAGAAAAATAGTTAGTCATAAACAAAATAAATTGAGCTTTACCTGGTGCCAATGAGAGGGGGCTGATAATGTCCATTCCCTATTTCATAAATGGCCATGGTGACAAAATCGAATGGAGCAGTTCCCAGGTTGGTAAATCATTGGCGCATGCTTTTGACATTCGTCACATTTTCGAACAAACTCTTTCGTATCGTTTTCCATGTCGATCCAGTAATAGTCTGCTCTGATTACCTTTTGAACTAATGATTCAGCACTAGAGTGATTTCCTCAAGTGCCTTCGTGAACTTCTCTGAGAACGTACTCGGTGTTTCCCGGTCCCAGACATATCGCTAATGGACCATTGAACACTAATGGACCATTGAACGTTCTCCAAAACAAGGTCCCATCTTTGGTCAAAGTGAATCATGGTGCCTTCGTGCGTAGGGCCCTAGATTCTTTCAAATCTGAGGGAAGCTTTCTGGTCTTCAAATATTCTATGTACTTATTTCTCCAATCCAAGGTCAAGCTTGTGGAATTTATCTTGGCGTGACCTTCTTCAACTACTGATCTCATATGTGGCACGACGGCCCCTGAATCAAGCTCGTTGACCTCGATTGATGACCCTAAGTTTGCGAGAGCATCAGCCTCACTATTCTGATCTCGAGGCACATGTTTCAAAGTCAACTTCTTAAATCAGTGCGAAGTTACTTGTAACTTAACTAGGCATCTTTGCATTCGGTCTTCTCTGACTTCGAAGGTTCCGTTAACCTGATTTACTGCGAGGAGGGAGTCGTATTTGGCCTCGATCACCTCCGCTCCCAAGCCTTTGGCTAGTTCGAGACCTGCAATCATAGCCTCATATTCAGTCTTATTGTTAGTCAATTTCACAGTTCTAATAGATTGTCTAACAATGTTGCCTATGGGTGGTTTTAGTATGATGCACCGTCTGTAAAGAGGGTCCAAATCCATGAGGACGTACCCGAATTTATCAATAGTCCTCTTTCGACCTCGGGTACTAGGGCCGGTGTGAAATCAGCTACGAAGTCTGCCAGAATTTGAGACTTAATTGATGTTCGGGGTCGATATTCGATATCATACCCGCTGATTTCTATGGCCCATTTGGCCAATCGTCCCGAAAGCTCGGGTTTGTGCAAAACATTTAAAAGTGGATAAGTTGTTACAACATATATGGGGTGACATTGAAAGTATAGTTTTAGTTTCCTAGAGGCGCTTATCAAAGAGAGCACCAATTTTTCTAGGTGGGGATATCTAGTTTCGGCCTCCCCTAAGGTACGACTGGCATAATAAATGGGAAATTGCGTACCTCGCTCTTCCCGGACTAGGACTCCACTTACCGCTACCTCTGATACTGGCAAATAAAAGTATAGTTATTCGTCTGCCCTTGGTATGCGAAGCAGAGGCGGGCTCGATAAGTACCATTTAAGCTCTTCCAAGGCCTGCTGGCATTCCGAGGTCCATGTGAAATTATTTTTCTTTTTTAGCAATGAGAAAATTTGGTGGCCTTTATGGGAGGACATCGAGATGAATCGCCCCAGGGCGGCCATGCGCCTGGTTAACCTTTGCACGACCTTTACGCTGTCTACCACCGTGATGCCATCGATAGATTTGATCTTTTCGGGATTGATCTCGATTCCTCGGTTAGATACCATGAACCCGAGAAATTTTCCTGATCTGACCCCGGATGCACATTTTTCCGGGTTCAGCTTCATGTTGTACTTCTTCAATATACTGAAAGTTTCCTAAAGTGCTTTAAATGGTCCTCTTCTCGCAAGGACTTAACTAGCATGTTATCAATGTAAACTTTCATAGATTTTCCTATTTGTTCTTCGAACATCCGATTTACTAGGCGTTGATAATTGGCACCCGTATTTTTTAATCCAAATGGCATTACATTGTAGTAGTAGGTACCATACTTAGTGATGAACGAGGTCTTTTATTGATCATCTGGGCTCATTTGTATTTGATTGTACCCGGAATAGGCATCGAGAAAACTGAGGATTTCGTGGCCGGTCATGGCATCGAGCATGCGATCGATATTAGGCAAAGGAAAAAAATCTTTGGGGCATGCTTTATTTAGATCCTTGTAATCTACACACATTCTAAGTTTGTTTCCTTTTTTAGGGACTACCACTACGTTTGCTAACCATTCGGGGTATTTTACTTCATGGATTGACCCTATTTTAAGAAGCTTGGTTACCTCACCTTTGATGAAAGCATGTTTGACCTCGGACTGGGGGTCTTCTTTTTTGCTTCATCGGATGGAACTTCGGACCCAAGCTTAGTCCATGGGTGGTGATTTCCGGTGGGATCCTTATCATGTCAAGATTGGACCAAGCTAAACAATCTATGTTAGTTATAAGAAATTGAACAAGCTTTTTCCTGAGCTCGATATTTAACCTCGTGCCCAGGTATACCTTTCATTCGGGTAGTTGTTCGATTAGTGTGATTTGCTCCAGTTCTTCGACCGTTGATTTGGTAGCGTCGGAATCACCGGGGACTATAAAGGATCGAGGGATCCTATAATCATCATCTTCGACAGACTCCTATTTTTCTAGTTGGGTCGAGGCCGGCGTTTGTGATTGCTATTTGGTCTCGTGTTTTTCCTTCGAATTTCACCCCTTTGTTGATGAGAGTGACGATATCGGAATCACTTCGTCGATGACAAACATTTCCTTTGCGGCGGGTTGCTTCCCATAGATTGGTTTGATTCCCTTTGGTGTCGGGAATTTTAGAACCTGGTGAAGGGTCGAGGGTACCGCTCTCATATTGTGGATCCATGGTCTCCCGAACAGTGCATTATACCTCATGTCGCCTTCGATCACGTGGAACTTTATTTGTTGGATAGTCCCGGCCACGTTTACTGGCAAAGTTATCTCTCCCTTAGTAGTTTCACATACCATGTTGAATCCGTTTAGTACTAGGGCCGCGAGCACAACGTGGTCTTGTAGACCGAGTTGCTCTACGAACTTCGATCGAATGATGTTGGCCAAACTACCTGGATCAATTAACACACGCTTAACTTGAGTCTTATTCATGAGTACATATATTACCAGTGCATCGTTATGGGGTTGTATGATTCCCTCTGCATCTTCGCCGTTGAAGGACAGGGTTCCATTAAATATGTAATCCTGAGCTCGAGATCGCTTCTCCCTTACGATCGAGACCTTAGTGCGTTTAAATTCTGGCCCTTGGGGAATATCGATCCCTCTGATAATCATGTGAATAACGTGTTGCGGTTCTTCTTGCTCATTTTGTCTATTGAACTCTCTGCTTTTGAAGTGATTCTTGGCCCGATCACTTAGAAACTCCCGAAGGTGCCCTTCATTGAATAACCGGGCTACTTTCTCTCTCAATTGCATGCAATCTTCCGTTCTGTGGACATGGGTGCCATGATACTTGCATACTTGATTGGGATTTCTTTGGGATGGATCGGTCTATAGAGGTTGAGGCCATTTAGTATCTTTGATGCGTCCGATAGTTGATACGATGGTGGATGCATCAACATTGAAGTTATACTCCAGCAATCGCGACGCTTCCTTAGGTCCGGTGTGCCTGTCGAAACCATTCTTGCTGATCATCCCTCGAGAGCCTTGACCTCGATAGCTTCTCCTCTCACCTCGTATGTAGTTGTACCTGTGTCTGTTTCCCCTACGATCTCTATTATACGGTTGGTATCGATCCTTGTTCATCTTTGGTTACCGATCGATGTCTCTTTTGGACGCAGAACCAGAAGGAGCCCCCGGCTAGTCATCTTCGACTCTAATCTTTGATTGATATCGGTTATGCACATCGTCCCAGGTAACAGCCGGGTACTCAATCAAGTTCTGCTTCAACTGCTGTGAATCCACTGAGCTTCGTTCATTCAGTCCTTGAGTGAAAGCTTGAACGGCCCAATCGTCTGTGACTGGTGGTAGATCCATTTGTTCCATTTGAAAACGAGATACAAACTCCCTTAGAATCTCATTCTCTTTTTGCTTTACCTTGAAAAGGTCCGACTTCCTAGTTTCAACCTTTATGGCTCAGGCGTGTGCTTTTGTCACGACCCAAAATCCATTAAAGGTTGTGATGGCGCCGGACACCGCTGTCAGGCAAGCCAAGAATAAATACTTAATTAGGTTCTCGTTTTAATATTTTGAAATCATATTTTCCTTCCATTAAATAGTAAAGGATGGAATTTACAGAGTAAATGATAATATTTTTAACAATTTCAATATAGAACAACTCATAATCACCCCAAAACCCGGTGTCACAAGTGCATAAGCATAAACTAGGAATGTAAAATAAAATACAGCATTTTTCTGGAATACAAATTTGGACATGAGAAATATAAATACTCTGAAGGAGGCTCTGCCGGTTACGGGTCGTAATGTGGAATGCAGCTCACGTAAGTCCCCGCATGCATACACGCCTCTGCTCTTACAAGGCCACTAGTCACATATGTACCTGCACAAAAATGTACAGCAAAAGTAGTATGAGTACGTAATCAACGTGTACCTAGTAAGTATCTAGCCTAACCCCGGAGGAGTAGTGACGAAGGGTTGACATCGACACTCACTAGTGGTCCAACAACATCAGGTACAGTAAAGAGATAAGTAAATATGAGGCAGAGTAAATAAATGAGGAAAAACAAGTATAAATCACGTGGTACGAAATCCCCCCTCTTTACGAGGAACTCAACCTCTCTATTAGAAATTCCCTCCTTAACCGGAGCATATATATAGATATAGTGGATCTCATAAGATAGATTGTCATAACACAAATCGGGAAAACTCACAAATACACTGTCTTCTTGCCAAATATTACGCATGATTCCATGAGGATATGATATAGGAAATACCGAGGTGTACGACCCTATCTAACATAAATATTTAAACTGTGCACTACCGAGGGTCGAATGGCACGAATCATAGATGCATCTATTAAACTGCCGAGGCGAACGTCCCGCTCCCATGAGAGTGTGGTACATAAATCCTGCCGAGGCGAACGGCCCGATCCCATAAGAGTGAAATACATAATCCTGCCGAGGCGAACGGCTCGATCCCATTAGAATAAGAAGCTTTCACGGGTCCTTGACCCCACTCACGAATAAACATGTGAGTTGTAATTTCTTTAACTAAAACCATTCAATGAAATATATATACCACAGAAACATGTTATAAGAGGAGTAAAATTATTCGGTGACAAATCATGAACTCGTGAAGTCTCTACAATAGTCAAGACTAGTCTCAAGTAGTAATGTAAAACAGAGAAATTTAATAGCCGGGAGACTGCTCAAATAGTACAACTATAGAATGATGTGAACCTAAGCCTACCCGGATAATAACATAAATGTAGCTACGTACGGGCTCTCATCACCTCGCGCGTACGTAGCCCCCAAAACAAGTAGCACATATCAATATATAACACATAGGGGTAATTTTCCCCTCACAAAGTTAGACAGGAGAGTTGCCTCACTCCGAAATTCCATAACCGGCTCCAAAGCCTCTCTAACACCTCAAACTGATGCCCGTCGTTCAAAATCTAGTCCAATAAGATGCAACCCAATCAAAATATACTCTGATACTCATAATTAATCAATTTATAACAATTTCCAACTCCGCTCGAAAAATCGATAAAGCAACCCTTGGGCCCACGTGCCCGGATTCCAAAATTTTTTGAAGATAACCATTACCCATAACCTCACGAACTCAAATATATAATTAATTTCCAATTCCATGCCCATATTCGTGGTCAAAATAAAAAAAAATACCAATTCTAGGTTTTCTATCAAAACTCCCACAATTTCTACCAATTTCCATGCTTGAATCCATATAAAAACCATGTATTTAACTCAGATAACTTACCTTGCCATAGATGATAAAAACCTCCACTTGAACCTCTCCAAGAATCGCCCAAACCAAGAGAGAATGAAAGAAAAAAGGCCAAATCCCGCTCTTAAAAGAGCACACTGCCCAGCGACCTCTCGCACCTACGGTCACTTGACCGCTTCTGCAGTCCTGCAGGTGCGGCCGAAATAACGCTTTTGTGGTCCTCCTTCAGGCCCCTCAACTCCACATTTGCGGCCCCATACACGCTTCTGCGGCTCTACGTGCGCAGGTGCGGTCCCGCTTCTGCAAAACTCAACCACATCTGCGGTCCCAGCCTTCCTTAGCCAGAACCGCTTCTGCGACCCTCTTGGCCGCTTCTGCGGCTCCACACCTGCGGTCAAAACCTCGCAGGTGCGGTTACACTAGAAGACAGATGCTTCAACTTCCCTTCCAAGTCCAAACTCGATCCGTTGATCATCTGGAATCCACTCGAGGCCCTCGGGACCTCAACCAAATGTACCAACACGTCCCAAAACACATTACGAACTTTGTCGAGGCCTCAAATCACGCCAAACAACATCGAAACTACGAATCACCCTCCAATACAAACTTAATGAACTTTAGAACTTCAAACTCCTACAATCTATGCCGAAACCTATCAAATAACATCCAATTGACCTCATATTTTGCACATAAGTCGCATTTGACATTACGGGCCTACTCCAACTTCCGGAATTGGAATCCGACCCTAATATCAAAAAGTTCACTTTCGCCAAATGACCAAACAATGACCTACGGACCTCCAAATCCACATCCGGACGCGCTCCCAATACCAAAATCACCATACGAAGCTATTCCAGACTCGGAATCCCAAACGGACATCGATAACATTAAAATACACTTCAACCCAAATTTATGAAATCCTTCCAAAATACCAACTTTTCACAACAGGTGCTGAAACGCCCCCGGGTCATCCAAAACCCGATCCAGACATACACCCAAGTCCAAAATCATCATATGAACTTGTGGGAACCTTCAAATCCCGATTCCGAGGTCGTTTACTCAAAAATCATACTTAAGTCAATTCCTCTAACTTAAGCCTGCCGAAATTAGAATTTTCTTTCCAAATCAACTCCAAATTTCTCGAAATTAAATTCCGACCACGCGTACAAGTCATAATACAGAAGCTGCTCAGGGCCTCAAACCGCTGAACGATGCACTAAAGCTCAAAACGTCTGGTTGGGTCGTTACATTCTCTCCCACTTAAACGTACATTCATCTTCAAACGTGCTAAGAACTGCTCTGGAGTTGTCCAAAATCTCTGTTCAACAACTCGTGCACCTATCCGTGCCACCACAACCCAGTTGGGCACATTATCTCGAGTCAAGCTGAAGATTCTACCTTTAATTTAGTCAAATAAGCCTTAGTGCCAACTTCCAACATTCGGAATTCTCCACCAGGCCTGTTTCCAACATACGAACATCGTATCAATCACTACACACTGCACCAAACACGATTGTATACCCTTACTGAATTCTTACCATGCATCGCGTAACTCATTTACCCAAGGCAATCTTTCCAAAGCACAACAGCTAAAATTTCCACTAATTGAAGCCTGTAGTGTACCTCATGACCAATTAAACCTTGCTTTAACTCTCGCAATACTTCCACAATAGAGAAGATGTGTAGAATTCATAACCACCTGCAGAATCACAATTTATGGAGTCTTCCCTCCCGACAAGAACCATTACCTCATTTTGGACTGAATAACAATATTTACTCTTTAATATGCCTTATATAAATCTGATCGCACTGATCCCAGGTCCAATAATCTCGCCTCACCCCAGTAGAAGTTGTTCAGGCAATAAGCCACCTCAGACAATGAAAAGGTCACATATGATGCCACAATGTGCTAACAAGCTACAAACTCGAATGTGATACATAAAGAAAATGAACTCTGGAAAGAACTACTCAACCCACGTAACTAATTAAACAACCAAAAGGATGTTATGAACCTTCCTCAGAAATGAAAAACAAAACACACGAGAATAGATATGGGGAACTGTACTTGACATCACATTGTTATGGCGTGCAACCCGATCCACACATGATACCATTGTGGTGTGCAACCCGATCCAACCATGATACTCGTGGCGACGTGCCACCCGATCCAAACAACGTATCCGTGGAGGCGTGCCACTCGATCTAACCCTATACACATGGCGGCGTGCCACTCGATCCACACATAATAATCTAAAGAAAACACATATCGAGCAGTAACGCTTATACTTACGAAATGCCTGAATATCAACCATAAGCACGCAAAGTGCATAATACAAATCCTGGGGAGATAGGTAGCGTCACGCGCTATAAAACCCAAGCACAACTAAGGTGCGATACATGATCTGCATCTCAAGAGCCATCCTACTCACATAACACCACAAACTATACCGGATCTCAATACGAGTGTGAATAATCAAACTGCCTAATAACCAACATAGAACAATTGAGAGCACACGGAAGGGCCGACAACAGAAATATCATCCAAGGCTCGAAGACCCCTCCGAGAACAACGCTATGCTGAAATGAACACATCCGGCCTAATATAGACCCCACATTCACATTTAGATCCATCCACGGACCTCAAACCGATTCTGATCGTACCGCACTGGGCTAATAACCCTTCAAGGACCCACAATGACCTATTAACGACATATAAGAACAGCTGTCAAATCCGAAACGAACTCACATGGTCCACAACCCAAGGAATAGAATGCCTCTCAGCCATAAACTCTTGCACTTGCGATATTACCATGACCTCCATATTCGGTCTCAATCTTTAACAATCAAGTGACTGGCATGTCACACTTATACAAATCTCCCCATGGGGCATGTCCCCACGACCATTCCACTGAGGTAGCAAGGTCCGCACATCCATACCACCAACCGTTCTAATTCTGTAGAGTGAGTCAAAAATCTGCAAGTCAATACCCAAAGCCTCTTCCACATGACACTGATCTTAGGTGACGCTAAAGATAATACCAGCTTACTCTAAACATCTGAATTCTTTCTTGCTCATCCGAGCTCGTAACATTCTTGTCTACACCGAACGACTACCTTCATCCTCAACTTCCAGTTCCCATGCCGTTCACTGCACATATCATGCCAATACGTGAGAATACAAGAATTCCATCATAACTCCTGAATCACTAATAGGATAAATACTCAAATATATAGAAACCTTTCACTTAACTCATTTCAGGAGAACCATTGTAACACGTGACTAAATTCCCATAACCGTAGAAAAATACAAACCTCGAGTAGTGGTCTAAACTACCATAATTCTTTCGGGATCTATCTACACATAACATGCCATAATACTTGAATGCCCCCAAACAAAATCAATTACGGCGGTCGTCAAGCCTTGCACGTACCGCCACAAATCACATGTATAACTCAACACGCTAAAGGAACTGATCATCGTCACCATCATGCCAGTTCAACCATAGCTAACCGATCCGACTTCCCCTAATTTACTCCGGACTTTCCTTAGGAATAATAATAGCTCCATTTAAAACATAACGACCCTAAATCCGCACTCATCCTGAGTGGCCTTATTTCATGAGACCATGTTGTCTCAAAACCCACGAACGATCACATACTTTCCTTGTGCGCATATTCGCATCTTTAACGGGTACACCCATTATGATAATTCTTCCATGAATCTGAAGTTATTTTCTCCCGTTCCTCCGATGCTGAACCGATGATTGTAGATAACATAGAACACTCCAAGCCCCTTTTTCATAATCCACTGCC
This sequence comes from Nicotiana tomentosiformis, assembly GCF_000390325.3. Lineage (NCBI taxonomy): Eukaryota > Viridiplantae > Streptophyta > Magnoliopsida > Solanales > Solanaceae > Nicotiana > Nicotiana tomentosiformis. The sequence continues at coordinate 28,054,790 of NC_090817.1, forward strand.
AAAGTTCGATACTTAACCATACCACAGACTCGAAATCCTTATGCACCGAACTTAAACTTTGAACCTACTAGGACCATTGTTGAGAGTCACCTACTCTGACTTGTCCCCGAATATAATCAAACTCCAAGGCCCTGGTAGCACATGAACACCCTCTCAAAGAAGCAACCGGCTGAATTCCTTTTCTTATACATCACATCCACACAAAGCATAGACTCTGAGTCTCCCCAAAACCTGAACATGTACCGATAAGGCCAAAGATAGCACACATTCCTCAAATCCTTTGCTCAAATTAGCACTGATATTTTCTTTCCTTAGTCGTAATAACCCACCAATACACTGATAACTAGAAACCGCACAAGTTGACAACTATGCAATCCCATCATAGACGGTGGGGCTCTCTCACTTAGCTTGAAGCTACAATTCCATAACCCTAGGACCCGCCAAGGTTCCTTCTTCCCCATTGACATCAACTAAAAGTCCAACAATGCATTCCAAACTCGAAGTCATGTTGCATCCAAATAAAATCCATGGTCCTAGTCACTGCCCATCACGATCCCCAAATTGCTCTAAGCTTACCTCAAGGCGTGTGACTATCCTACCACAGAACCCATATACTACTCTGCCACTCTCCCACTTTGGTCAAACCCTCTCCTTTAAGAAACTCCTCGACTTCTATTTTCATAGTTGACCTCCTAACAATTCAATCACTGCAAGACACCTCCTGCACATCCTTCCTTGTCCTTCGCTGTCCAATTGTTGCTCCAAACCCGAATCCATCTCTGTAACATCCGAACACATGAGTCTCCACCAACTCTAAACCTCTTAGAATATCATCCTTCTCAATCCATTAACAATAGAAATACCGATTCGATCCCAAAATTCACTACACTCCGCTATCTCTGACAACCGTTTCTCAGGCACCATTTCATAATACCTTGCCTCGTAGGCAAATTGAACAAGACCATAACACCGACGAACCTTAACATGTTTAACAAGGGCGATGACACCACATCACAATTGAAAACTCTACCGCGCTCGAAAATACCAAGTCTCGTTATTCCATCAACCCAAATCTAAACATTCCTAGTCCGATTGCCTTTCTTCCGTCGGAAATAAAATGTTGAACTTCTGAATCATGCACTGAGAAAAACCTCCTTTCAAGTCATTTACTGCCTCAACATATAAACAAGCACCCTACCATTACACCAACATGGTGCGATAACAACGCACGAATCATCATAATTATCAATGCCAAATCTCAAAACCATAGGAAATACTGATACGACAGGACGGCCTTCTGCAAGGCGACGGTAATTGCCCAATCAAATACGCAGGCAGAAACATCCTGCACCACCTCTGTAGTACCATGAAAATTCCTCGATTCCCAATCTATAACAAGCGCTTTACATCGCATAAGATTGAATGGGAAAGAAATAAAGGTACAAGCCTCAAAAGAATCAATTCGCACGATGAGGAATCAAGAAGGGAAGTGCCCCTAACAGCCTTATAGCCTCTCGAAGGTAAGAACAAACGTCTTTGTACCGATCCGCAAGACTCTACTAGACTCGCTCATGACTCGTGAGACCTAAGTGAACCTAGTGCTCTGATACCATATTGTCACGACCCACAATCTATTAAAGGTTGTGATGCCGTCGAACACCACTGTCAAGCAAGCCAACAATAAATACTTAATCTGGTTCTCGTTTTAATATTTTGAAATGATGTTTTCCTTCCATTAAATAGTAAAATATGGAATTTACAGAGTAAATGATAATATTTTTAACAATTTCAATACATAACAACTCATAATCACCCTAAAACCCGGTGTCACAAGTGCATCAGCATTAACTAGGAATGTAAAATTAAATACAGCATCTGTCCGGAATACAAATTTGGACTGGAGAAATATAAATACTTTGAAAGAGACTCTACTGGTTGCGGGTCGTAATGTGGAATGCAGCTCACGTAAGTCCCCACATGTATACATGCCTCTGCTCTCAAAGGCCACTAGTCACATATGTACTTGCCCAAAAATGTGCAGCAAGAGTAGTATGATCAACGTGTACCCTGTAAGTATCTAGCCTAACCCCGGAGGAGTACTGACGAGGGGTCGACATCGACACTCAATAGTGGTCCTATAACATCAGGTACAATAAAGAGATAAGTAAATATGAGACAGAGTAAATAAATGAGGTAAACAAGTATAAATCACGTGGTACAAATATCCCCCTCTTTACGAGGAACTCAAGCTATTTATTAGAAATTCCCTCCTTAAAGGGAGCACATATATAAATATAGTGGATCTCATAAGATAGATTGTCATAACTCAAATCGGGAAAACTCACAGATACACTGGCTTCTTACCAAATATTACGCACGATTCCATGAGGATATGATATAGGAAATGCTGACTCATACGACCCGATCCAACATAAATATTTAAATTTTGTATTGCCGAGGGTCGAACGGCACGAACCAAATATGCATCTATTGAATTGCCGAGGCAAACGGCCCGCTCCCATGATAGTGTGGTACATAAATCCTGCTGAGGCGAATGACCCGATCCCATAAGAGTGAAATACATAATCCTGCCGAGGCTAACGGCTCGATCCCATTAGAATAAGAAGCTTTCACGAGTCCTTGACCCCACTCATGAATAAACGTTTAAGTTGTAGTTTCTTTAACAAAAACCTTTCAATGAAACATATATACTACGGAAACAGGCCGTAAGAGGAGTAAAATTATTCAGTGACTAATCATAAACTCGTGAAGTCTCTCCAATAGTCAAGTCTAGTCTCTAGTAGTAATGTAAAACAGAGGAATTTAATAGGAGAGAGACTGATCAAATAGTATAGCTATAGCATGATGTGAACCTAAGCCTACCCGAACAATAACATGAATGTAGCTACATACGGGCTCTTGCCACCTCGCGCGTACGTACCCACACAACAAGTAGCACACATCAATATACAACACCTAGGGATAATTTCCCCCTCACAGAGTTAGACAGGAGACTTACCTCGCTCCGAAATTTCATAACCGGCTCCAAAGCCTCTCTAACACCTCAAACTGATGCCCGTCGCTCCAAAACTAGTCAAATAAGATGCAGCCCAATCAAAATATACTCTAATACTCATAAATAATCAATTTATAAGCATTTCCAACTTTACTCGAAAAAACGATAAAGCAACCCTCGGGCCCACATGCACGGATTCCGAAATTTTTTGAAGATAACCATTACCCATAACCTCACGAACTCAAATATATAATTTATTTCCAATTCCATGCCCAAATTCGTGATCAAATCCAAAAATACCAATTCTAGATTTTCTATCAAAAATCCCACAATTTCTACTAATTTCCATGCTTGAATCCATATTAAAACCATGTATTTAACTCAAAATAGGTGGGGATAACTTACCTTGCCATTGATGATAAAAACCTCAACTTGAACCTCTCCAAGAATCGCCCAAACCAAGAGAGAATGAAAGAAAATGGGCCAAACCCGCTCTTAAAAGAGCACACTGCCCAGTGACCTCTCGCACCTGCGGTTACTTGACAGCTTCTGCGGTCCCGCAGGTGCGGCCGAAATACCGCTTCTGCGGTCCTCCTTCAGGCCCCTCAACTCCGCATTTGCAGCCCCATACGCGCTTATGCGCCTTCGCTTTTGCGGCTCTACGTGCACAGGTGTGGTCCCGCTTCTGCGAAACTCGACCGCATCAGCGGTCTTAGCCTCCCCTAGCCAAAACTGCTTCTGCGACCCTCTTGGCCGCTTCTGCGGCCCCGCACCTGCAGCCAAAACCTCGTATGTGCGGTTACGCCAGAAGACAAATGCTTCATCTTTCCTTCCAAGTCCAAACTTGATCCGTTAACCATCTGGAATCCACCCGAGGCCCTCGGGACCTCAACCAAATGTACCTACACGTCCCAAAACACATTACGAACTTATTCGAGGCCTCAAATCATGCCAAACAACATCGAAACTATGAATCACCCTCCAATTCAAACTTAATGAACTTTAGAACTTCAAACTCCTACAATCGATGCCGATACCTATCAAATCACGTCCGATTGACCTCAAATTTTGTACATACGTCACATTTGACATTACGTACCTAATCCAACTTTCGGAATCAGAATCCGACCCCGATATCCAAAAGTCCACTCCCAGTCAAACTTCTCAAAAACCTTCAAATTTTCAACTTTCGCTAAATGACCCGAAATGACCTACGGACCTCCAAATCCACATCCGGACGAGCTCCCAATACCAGAATCACCATACAGATCTATTTCCAGACTCGGAATCCCAAACGGACATCGATAACATTAAAATATACTTCAACCCAAATTTATGAAATCCTTTCAAAATACCAACTTTCCACAACTGGTGCTGAAATGCTCCCAGGTCATCCAAAACACGATACGGACATACGCCCAAGTCCAAAATCATCATACGAACCGAATGGAACCTTCAAATCCCGATTCTGAGGTTGTTTACTCAAAAATCACACATTATCAATTTCTCCAACTTAAGGCTTTCGAAATTAGAATTTGCTTTCCAAATCAACTCCGAATTTCTCGAAATTGAATTCCGAGTATGTGTACGAGTCATAATACCTGAAGTGAAGCTGTTCAGGGCCTCAAACTGGAGAACAACACGCTAAAGCTCAAAAAGACCGGTCGGGTCGTTACAGCTTTTACAAAAGAATCTGCAAGCAAGGCGAAAGAGTCGATAGAGTTAGATGGTAAATTATGATATCATATCATTGCTTCCTTTGACAAGGTCTCCCAGAATATCTGTAGTAATACAGATTCGATCTCATCATCCTCTAGATCGTTCCCTTTAATGGCACATGTGTAAGAGGTGACATGCTTGTTGGGGCGGTCGTTCCATTATATTTAGGAATCTCGCGCATGGGGAACTTCTTGGGGATCAGTTTGGGAGATGCGCTTGGGGGGAAAGGCTTTTGTACAAACCTTTTGGAATCCAGACCCTTCAGTATTGGTGGTGCCCCCGGGATATGATCAACACTGGAGTTATAGGTTTCCACTTACTTGTCATTTGCTTCGATCCTCTTTTCCCCTGATTTTATCCGCTTTGTCAGTTTCTCGAGCATCTTTATAATTTCGGGGTTAGTCCCCGATTCTTATTCATTTGACCTTACCACAGCTGGCTCCGTTCTGTGGATGACTTCTTGGGGTGGACCGGGCTCGGCCCTGCTCGGTGTCCGGGTTTGGCTCTGCAACTGAGCTATCGCCATATGTTGTGCTTGCAGTATTTCGAAGATCATACGCAGGCTGATCCCGTCTTCTCCAACATTTTAGGTATTTCGAACTGCAGATTGGATTCCCCCATGGATGCTATTTTCTAGACCGGAATGTTGGTTCACTTCGTCGGCCACATGCGAATTAACATCAATAGGATCCACAACCCGAATCTCAATGGGGTCAGCGGGTGGGCTTCCATCCTCGGGCGTCTCGTTGTTATTCTCCTCTTGATGGCTAGATTCATTGTCGATATGTAGGGTATTAATCAAGAGTTCGTCATTTTTAGCCTGAAATCAAAGATACTTCCAAGAGAAAATGTAAAATAGTGTGTTTTACAACGATTTGTATCAAATAACCACTATTATTCTTAGCCCCACGGTTGGCGCCAAACTATTTACCCGAAAAATGGATAATCAGTTGAATTTATACGCGGCTCTAAGGACACGTGGTATAATTCGGTACAAATTGAGAAAATATATAAATGAATATCGAAATAAACTGTAAAGAAAAATGAATGCAAATCAGATGAATCAATTAGCCTAAGCCTTCAAGTTTTATCACCCTCAAACTTAATGGAGAATAACTGATAGAAGAACAATATGACTAAATATCAAAACCGGAAGAAAGATAGTATATTGCTTTATGTTCTATGAATCTGAACCAATCTGCCTTACAAATAATCTGACCCCCTTTATATAGTGGGGAGGTTTTATTCTTAATATAATTTTTTAAATACACCAAGGAATCCCATGATAGATTAATTAATTGGCCTCTCATTGATATACGCTGTGATTTCCGCCTAGATTCTCGCCCAATTGCGGATATTTCGGCTTTTTATTTTTTTGCTCGATAAGCTTTCCTCGATCGAGGCCGATCGAGGCCTCGATCGGTCTCTATATTTAGCTCGATCTCGATCTTGACTGGTCTCTATTTTTCTCGACCTTGATCTTAGTCGGTCTCGATCATGACCAGTCTCCATTTAGCTCGAACCCGATTTTGGCCGGTCTCGAACTTGACCGATCTCTATTTTGGTCGACCTCTGGGTCTTGAGCTCGGTAACCTAATTTTACATCATTGCTTGATATTACACGAAGTTGAAACTTGGTCTATCACGTTCCAATCTCGATTATTCATACGAATGGCAAACTCGGTTTTGACCGTATACTCCAGTATACACAGCTAGAGTTATTCTCTAGGGAATTTTTGAACTCGAGTACAGTGTGTTGGAGTTTTACTTGTCTAATCTTCAAAATCCAGCACTGATTACCGGAGTTGTTCCATGTTTCAAGTATGGCTATTTGTCTAAAAGATTTTTGTGTAAAGGGAGTGGTTAAATTCTAATAGCTTTGTAAATACTGGCTAAAACTCTAACAGCAGAGGTCAAAACTAGGTAAGTACTAATTTCTTCCTATATAATCACACTAACATGCTAAAAAATAAACATTTACATCAATTTAATGTCGACGTAGGCCAAATTTGTGAAGGCCAGCCTACCCATATCTTCATAATTGATATTGCTAAGGCCTAAAGCAAGAACAATGCAATAGTTGATAAGATTTATAGGAAACAAATCACATGATTCAGTACAATAAACATAATCATTAGCATGAAAATAATCCAATTAGTAATTAACTAGGAGTTGTACATTGTGATTTGTAATCATCTTTCTTTATCAAAGTTCAATTATATTCCTATTTTTTTTGGACCACAAAGAGACAATGAAAAGCTCTTTTGCGTGAGCCATGGGTTGCCATTGCTTGTTGAATATTCGAAAGTGAGCATAGCAACTAAAAGTGGCGAATGTACATTGTCGTCGCAATCAAATTTTATGGTTATATTTACATAATTTTTAAAACTTATATGTATATTAAATTCATAATTATTATTGCAAAGATAATCGATACGATAATCCCTAATACCTATCAATTTAAAGTCATGAATCTGTCCTGCTAATTAGTAAATATCAATATAGATTTCTATTGATGTAATGTTAAATTCAGCTCCAGCTGCTGCTTTTTTTTTTTCAGTTTGATTTTCCGTTCAATTATTTTGAGTTTAACTTTTTTAACGAGTAAAACATTTTTTTTTTACATTGGCAGGTCTCCTAAACAGTAACTACAGATAACAACCGAAAACAATTAGGACTAGTAACCTAAAAGTTAAAACAGGCAACCTATTATAACATTATTGATAGAGTGACAAAGTAAAATTCATTTTTCTAAATAGAAATTTCTTTATTATTTGAAGATCAAATTCTCAATAATCACGCAAAGTTAGAGTATTAGGTATGAATTCGGATCAACCTAATAGCTTTTGTTTAGACCCTATATTTGTATGAATTCGGATCAACCAAATAACTTTTGCTTAGACCCTATATTTGTATTAGAAAATCCATTAGATATGTATAAAAAATTAATTGTGCACTCGTAACAAAGATTGAGAAGGAGTTTTGGAAAGTGTTTTCTCTTCTCTTGATAAGGAAAATATTTTTCTCCAATTTGAGGAAAATGAGTTCATAAAGAAAATATTTTTCAAAATATTTAATCCAACTAAACATCAGAAAATTGAAAAATATTTTCCGAAAAATGTGTTCCTTATTACCAAACACACCTCAGGTTTTATCCGAAGATAACATTAATTTCTCAGGAAGTTCAGGAGCTCATTTTCATGTTATCGTAACACTCTTACTGAGTCAAATATTTGAAATAATTTTTTAATATAGTTTTTCATTGATAAACATATTTTATGGTTATAGATTTTATTTTTAAGAAATCATTGTCCAAGTTTATTGGAAAGTCTTGTTCTTTATTTGGATATAGATAGTGTGAGCGTAAAATCCTGTCTCACAGCGTTAAAAGTTTGGCATAGTAGTACTGGTGGCTATGAGAAGTCTTTGTTTTGGCCTTTTATGTAAATTAGTATTTATAAATCGTGTGTTGCACGTTAATAATGGCACAAATATTTATTTATATGAAAGAACAATAAAATTTAATTAATGAAAAAAATTATATATATAATAATACAACAATCATCTAAATGCCGAAAAGTATTGTCACATTGGCATAATACGATAGTGTGAGCGTAAAATCCTGTCTCACAACGTTAAAATTTTGGCATAGTAGTACTGGTGGCTATGAGAAGTCTTTGTTTTGGCCTTTTATGTAAATTAGTATTTATAAACGTGCGTTGCACATTAATAATGGCACATGATAGTTTAAATATTTATTTATATGAAGGAACAATAAAATTTAATTAATGAGAGAAATTTTATATATAATAATACAACAATCATCTAAATACCGAAAAGTATTGTCACATTGGCTTAATACGTGAATTCAAAATGAAAGAATATCATTAGAACTTACACAAATGATCAATTTTAGTCATGTTAAGTAGATAATTAGGTATTGTAGTTTAAAGGTATCTAATGTGATGGTATCTTACCGAATACTTCTTTATAGATGATGTATTTTTGTGTATGTTTCCTTCTAATGCTTTGGTTGCTCTGGCATAACCAGAACTCTTGTTGTCGATATTGATATCTCTCTTGAAAGTGCAACATATAGTTATTCGTGTAAGAAAATATATTATTATAAATATAGTCCAATATTTAGGATGTTTGTCCTTGTGCTTTATTTATTATAACTACAAAACATAAACATACTAAAAATTATTTTTCACACAAATTTGAAAGGATATTTATTAGTTTCGGAAGGCGAAAGTTGAATTCGGAGATAAACGCATACTTAGAAGCACATTGACCAGTATCATAAATTCTGCATGTATGGCGTTATTATCAAAACTTTTATATACTATATGTGTACTATTACATAAGCTATTCAACGGATCTAAGTTTTCAGTAGCATGTCATACATATTTTTCTTTAAAAGCAACGTATATGCAATGAAAAATTAATTTTAACTTAGTCTATTATATATATGGTGACACTAACATATGTAAGAAATAATGAACTTGACAATAAACATGTACGGTAGAAGGCCATTTGGTATTAAAGTATTTAAGTATTCTTCTTAGTAGTAATTATTGGTATCATCTTCTGTTGAGTTAAAACTAAAAAATATTTTATTTTTACCATAAAACTTAGCAATCAACCTTTTATTTAGTTGATCAACATATTCATTTCTGCTACCTAAGATAGTTCTTTAATTTTTATCATGTTATTTGCACAAATTGTATTTTAATCTAATGATGGAAATATTTTCCTTATTAAATGCACTACTATTACCTTTGGGGTTGATAACCAAGTGTTCTAGAATAACCAACTCATCTTTTATTGGATGCTCTTCTTCGTTTCCGACATGAAGCAAGAAGTCACTGAATGTTGGATATGTTCTTACTTTTATATTTCTTGTCATTTGAATATTTTTCATTTGAGGTTATAAGTATAATTTTGGCAAGTTAGCTTTTACAGTTTCTGCTTTCGTCAATTTTGGAACTCCTTATAGTACTTGACGGAAATCACCTCTCAAACTATTACTTTTCCACCAAATAGTTCATTGATTTTCAATATATCTCTAAAACTCTAGACAATTGTTTCGAGCGTTTGACACTTAACCAAAAGCGTGTCACGACCCGAAATTCCCACCTTAGGACCGTGATAGTGCCTAATATTTCACTTGCTAGGTAAGACAATGCTAGAATAATATTATCTATTTTTAAAATAATTTTTATATTATTAATAATCAAGGAACCAAAGGCTGAAGCAAAGTTTGAAACATAGTAAAATAATCCATAAAAATAACGGTTTCTAAATACCATCCCAGAATTGGTGTCACAATTCACGAGCATTCTAGAATAATACAAATAAAGGTCTGAATAAAATAAAACTGTCTGAAAATACACACACAGCTAAAGTAAAATAGACGGGGACTTCAGAACTGCGTACGCCATGCAGTTATACCTCAAGTCTCCTTCGAATAGCTGAAATTCGAGCAAGTCTGTGGCACGCGCTGGGACCAACTACGAAATCTTCACAAGAAGTGCAGAGTGTAGTATCAGTACAACCGACCCCATGTACTGGCAAGTGCTGAGCCTAACCTTGACGAAGTAGTGACGAGGCTAAGGCGGTTCACTTACATTAACCTGTACGCAATATTAATAACAATAACAAATAATAGAAATAAATCACGTAACTCATTTATAATAATTGAAGCCAACCCAGCAGTCATAATCCATTATTATTTCAACCAATTTTGTTGCAGCGTGCAACCCACTCTAACAATATATTCACATTCAATTCTGTTGCAGCGTGCAACCCGCTCTCCCAATATTTTTCTTTTAATCAAGCATCTCATATATTTATTTCAATCAAGTATATATATAGACTTTTAAATAAGTCTGTTGTGGCGTGCAATCCGATCCCCCGATATTGACTTTTAATAAGTCTGTTGCGGTCCTCCAATATTGACTTTTAATAAGTCTGTTGCGGCGTGCAACCCTATCCTCCAATATTGACTTTTAATAAGTCAGTTGCGACTTACAACCCGATCCTCCAATATTAACTTTTTAATAACTCTGTTGCGGCGTGCAACCCGATCCTCCAATATTGACTTTTAATAAGTCTGTTGCGGCGTGCAACCCGATCCTCCAATATATCCATTTCAATCAATTCTTATAGAAGAAATTTTCCCAATAAATGCAACAATTAATATAAAATTATGAGACAACAAGCATACAACAATTATGATTTAATTATGAAACAAACAATGACAAATAGCAAATTATTATAGAAATCAGGGAGAAAATAGGCAGTTTAATATTTAATATGCTAAATATCAAATAACAATTAAAACACATAATTCAAATAGCATGTAACAATTAATGCAGGAATTCAAGAATTAATATTTGACAAAAAATAAGAGAAAAATAATTATTATAATAATTAATTTATGATTAAAAATAATTTATGATTTTTCTAGTAAGCACGCAAACAATTAATTTGACGATGTACAGACACTCGTCATCTCTCCTATACGTCGCTCACATGCAATTCACATAACAAATAATTTAAGGGTTCTATTCCCTCAAGTCAAGGTTAACCACGACACTTACTTCGCTTTGCAAATTTCAATCAATTACTCAACAATAATTTTTTCTTTTAAATTTGTATCCAAAATCATCAAATCTATTCACAAACAATTCGATATATTCAATACTAATCATAGGAATTAATTCCATATGAATTTACTAATTTTTCGGATAAAATTCGAAATTCATTAAAATATTCGGCTGTGGGACCCACATCTCAAATCTCGGAAAAACTTACGAAATTCGAACACCCATTCCGAGACGAGTCCAACCATACAAAAATTATCCAATTCCGATATCAAATGGACCTTCAAATCTAAATTTTTCGTTTTTTTGGAAGATTTTTGAAAATTCTGATTTTTCTTCCATAAATTCACGGATTCATGATATAAATGAGTATGAAATATATTCAATATAGGATAAGGAACACTTACCCCAATATTTTTCCCGTGAAAATCACCCAAAATCGCCTCTTGAGGTTTTAGGTTTTGAAGATTTGGGAAATGAATCAAAATTCCCGTCTAAAAGTCATTTTGTTCAGCTGCAGGTGTCGCAATTGCGACCTGAGCTTCGCAAATGCGAAGAAACAATCGCAATTGCGATGCCCTTCACAATCCCGCTGCCTTCACAAATGCAAAGATTATATCTTATTTGCGACAATTGGCCCTTCGCAATTGCGAAGATAAACTCACAATTGCGAGAACTGCTGGCCTAGGCTTTCTTTGCAATTGTGATGAAAATCTCGCAATTGCAATACCTTCTTGGTTCGCATTTGCGATGCCTGATCTCGCAATTGTGAGATCAGACGCCTGCAGCAGGTTCAGTTATACCAGCAAAAGTTTCTAAGTTCAAAACATCCCGTGGCCTATTCGAAACTCACCCGAACCCCTCAGGACCATATCCAATTATCCCAACAAGTCCCGTAACATAATACAGACTTACTCGGGGTCTCAAATCACATCAAATAACATCGAAATTGTAATTCACACCTCGATTCGGACTTTGAGTTTTAAACTTTTCCATTTGCAAATATTGTGCCAAAACAAATTAAATGAATCCGGAATGACTTCAAATTTGGAACACAAGTCATAAATGACATAACGGAGCTGTTCAAATTTTCAGAATCGGATTTCGGTTCCGATATCAAAAAGTCAACCCCGTGGTCACACTTGAAAATCTTTAGCCTTTAAATTACTAGTTTTCGTTAAATGGTCATAACTTGAGCTAGGGACCTCCAAATTAAATTTTGGGCATACGCCCAAGTCCCAAATCACGATACGGAGCTACTGGAACTGTCAAAACAATGATCCGGGTCCGTTTGCTCAAAATGTTGACCAAAGTCAACTCAGTTGAGTTTTAAGGCTCTATTTCACATTTTAATCCATTTTTCACATGAAAACTTTTCGGAAAATTGTACGAACTATGCGCGCAAATCGAGGAATGATAAATGGTGTTTTTCGAGGTCTTAGAACACAAAATTACTCATTAAATTTAAAGATGACATTTTGGGTCATCACAAAGCACTTCATCCCATTTTACCACTTTTGCTTTTCTTTTTAAATTTAGCACTATTGCTCTACTTTGATATATTTGTGATTGTTATTTCAGTTATTTGAAGAGGTATATCAAATCTAAAGTAAATTGTACGACCTCATAATAAAATCGTTGATCTTATTGCTAACAATATTATGCCTCTTGATCTGACATTTGCAAGTAATGCATGAAATAAGAATATTATTTCGATTCCGCTGGAGGCATCTACAAAGGATAATCCCACTATATTAGAGTCGACCTTTTATTATATAGTCTTGAAAGCTTATTCTTGTTCAGGATTTAGCTTTGATTGTGCTTCCTCAAACACTTATATGGCCTTCTTAATATTATACTAATCTTTTTTACTTTGGGATCTAATTTTTTAAATCTCTAACACTCTTTTTATGGAATAAATTAATGTACCCTAAGATTATTTTTTTTAACTTAAAAAATAATTTTACTCATATGATGAATTTAAAAAATAATTTAATTGGATTCTCTTGCTAAATAATTAATTGAAAGATTTGATTATTTGGGTTTAACATCAAAAGTAATTTATTTTCTGTTGATTCAGATTCTTAATATTAGTTCATCTCATGTTTGAATATTTAACCGCAATTATAATTTTATCCGCCATAAATTTTATTTTCAAAGAGTAAAAAGATAGATCTAACATTCCACTTTTAGATCTTTATGTTTGCAAAATAATTAGTGGTATTGACTCTTTCCAACCATTTTCTTTCTCTCTCTCACACATTTATATTCTTAAAAATTTTCTTAGTTGTTCTTTAATAATTGGGTATTTGTTTTAATATTACATGAAATATTAATAATAAAAAAATATTATTTGAGTAGGAAAGCAGTTCAAATATAATATAATAATATATTATTGTTGGGATTATTTTTCTCAATTTCAACTCTTTATACAGTCCGTTTAACATTACTTTTATTTTTTCTTGGTATTGGATATTATAGAGTGATAATGTATTACCAATATGGAGAATTTTTGTGAAATTGATTTTATTAAACTTTCCTATATATTTTTAATAAGAATTCAATAGACAATATTGTATTAATTTTAAAATCTTAAATATTAAAAAAATTGACATATAAGTTATTGTAGTCCAAAAAGAAGTTATTACAGTTATGTCCTTTTCTTATGAGTTCTTCTATTTAATATTTTAGGGCTATTTTGGTATATCAATATTGTATTCGTGCTTTTATAATAATATAGGCTCTCATGTTTCTAAATGAATTTGGACAATAATACGTTTTCAAATTAAATTAGTAATGGGATTTTTTTAAAGAAGTATATCCTAAAAGTAATAGGATTACATGGCTAAAAATATGTCCATATCCCAAAAGTAATTATACTAACAGGAAATCTAACATGTTCCTAAAGGTATTAGGATTACAACTAACATGTAGTATTATATATTTATGCCCGAAAATAATTATACTAATAGGATTCCTAAAGGTAATCATGTAGGTTTCCTAACGTGTAGTATTATGTCCTAAAACTTATAGGATTACAAGGCTAATATCTAGAATTTCGATTATGTCCTTTTATTGTGAGTTATTGTAATGACCCGGTCGTTTATTTTCAGTATTCTAGTATCGATCCCCCTATTTATTGCCTCCTCTATGTTGTATTATGGTTATGTGATTTTCCGGGGGAGTTTGGTTTTGGTTTGGGTGAGTTTCAGAGTGAAATGGGACACATAGTCCCTAAGTTGGAGGCTTAAGTTGAAAGAGTTGAGTGTAGTTTGACTTCTGTGTAGACGACTCTGAAATAGAGTTTTGACAGTTCTAATAGCTCCGTATGGACTTAGGAGAGTGTCTGGATATTAATTTGGAGGTCCGTAGGTCATTTTGGCTTGAATTGGCGGACGTTAGAAAGTTGAAGGTTTAGAAGTTTAACGGGGAGTTGAATTTATTACTATAGGGGTCGGATTCTGATTCCGAAAGTTGGAATAGGCCCGTCATGTCATTTATGACTTGTGTGTAAAATGTGAGGTCAATCCGAGTTGTTTTGGTATGAATCGATATTAGTTTTGGAATTCGGAAGTTCATAGTTTTAATAGGCTTGAATTGGGTTGCGATTCGTAGAATCAATGTTGTTTGATGTGATTTGTGGCCTCGAGTATGTCCGTTATGTATTTTGGAACTTGTTGGTATATTCAGACGGGGTTCCCTGGGGCCCCGTGTAACGTCCTGGCCGGTCGTTTTGAGTATTTTAGCCTCAATCACCTAATTAATGCTTCCTCTATGTTATATTGTGATTATGTGAATTTCCAGGGTGTTTGGGTTTGATACCGGGTGAGTTTCGGAGTGAAATGGGACACATAATCCCTAAGTTGAAGTCTTAAGTTGTTAAAGTTGACTGTAGTTTGACTTCTGTGTAGAAGACTCCGGAATGGAGTTATGATGATTCCAATAGCTTCGTATGGTGATTTTAGACTTAGGAGCGTATCCGGATATTGGTTTGGAGATTCATAGGTCGTTTCAGCGTGAATTGGCAAAAGTTGAAAAGTTGAAGGGTTGGAAGGTTGGAAAGTTTGACTGGGAGTTGACTTTATTGATATCAGGGTTGGATCCCGATTTCGAAAGTTGGTATAGGTCCGTAATGTCATTTATGAATTCTGTGCAAAATTTGAAGTCAATCAGAGTTGTTTTGGTATCAATCAACATTGGTTTCGGAATTCGGAAGTTCATAGTTTCATAGGCTTGAATTAGGTTGCAGTTCGTAAAATCGATGTTGTTTGATATGAGTTTTGGCCTCGAGTAGTTCCTTTATGTGTTTTAGGACTTGTTGGTATATTTGGTTGAGGTCACAGAGGCATCGGGTGTAATTCAAACCATGTTCGATGCATTTCAAAACCTTAAGGATGGCTGAAGTTGCTGGTTTTTTTCAAGTCTGGTTTCCTTCTGCGCGTTCGCGAAGGCTTTCCCGTGCTCGCGTAGAGTCTTCGCGAAGGCTACGAGTGTTTGTGCATTGCAATTGCGTACAGGGAGCCGCGCTCGCGATGAGGAAAGTCAGGCTGGGGGGACCTTACGCATTTGGTCTACACGTTCGCGAGAGAGGCTTCGCGATTGCGAAGCTTGGGATCTTTGGTCATCGCGTTCGCGAGTGGGTTCTCGCATTCGCGTTAGAGGAATTTGGGCAGCAGCATTTTTTTGCTTCGCGAACGCGAGGCACATTACGGGTTGTCACGACCCAAAATCCCACCACAGGCATCGTGATGGCACTTAGTCTCTAAGACTAGGTAAACCGATTACAATTACAATTCAAGCTAATTTTTATTTTCAACACATAAACCAACAGCGAAAATAATTACAAACAACCTCCCAAGATTGGTAATACTGAGTCACGAACTCTAACTAGATTTATGAAACGATCTCAAGGATCGAATATATAATATTGTTCGAATAATAATTAACAGTACAATAAAATGGAAAGACTCCAAGGGATTGCGACGACCAAGCAGCTCTACCTTGAATCCTTGCGATAAACACACTAATTCTGCCCGAGTCCGATATCTCCAATACCTGGCTCTGCACAAAAATATGCAAAAGTGTAGTATGAGTACACCACTATCGATACCCAGTAAGTATCAAGACTAACCTCGGTGGAGTAGTGACGAGGTACAGTCAAGATACTCACTAATCAAATAACCTGTGCAATATAGCAGTATATAATAGTACTAGAAAATAACTAGCAATAATAACAATAAAATCAACGAGTAATATAAACAACAAGACAACAAGAGCACCATAATTATTACTCGAACGAATAAGGAACATAAGTACAACCAATTAAACATGTCGTTCAAATATAAATCTTTCACATATAATTCTTTCGAATGAATACCTTCCGAATATAATTCTTTGAAATAATATTTTGAATAAAATTCTTTCCAAATAAAAGTCACCTTGTGACATCTCATTTCAAAATCATAAACATACGGGTCTCATCCTACTTCCATATTTTCATGGCACCTCGTGCCCATATTTCTATCACAACTGCACGGACAACTCACATGCCAATAATATCAATGTATATAAGATCCACATGATAAATTTATTTCCACTAAAGTGAGTTTACAATTTTTAACTCAAGTAAGAAATCAACAAAGAAATGAATTTGTTTTAGAAATTATTTGGGTGAAGAAAATAACATTGCACTTAAATTAAAGCATCAGATAAACTACTGATTTGGATGTAAAACTATTTAATTTAAAACATAATAATAATTTTTTTATTTAAATTAACTCAATCATCGAAAAGCAGTAAGAAAAACCAGAAATATACTTATTCAGAGTCTCGTGCTTAAACGCCAAAGCCAACACAATACAACTAGGAGCACAAAACACATAATAATAAAGTCAACTAGTACATCACGGAAGAAGAAAAGAATTTACATATTAAATGAAACAAAATCACCCCAGACAAGAACATAAATAAATAAATATCAACAGGGCACTCCCGAGGTACCGCCTCGTAGTCCCAAATCATAAATAAATTCACAATATCTCATTTCCTTATATCACCGCAGGAGCCTTCACATTTAATTTTTTATTAAAGAAATCATTTTTCCCGAAATAGCATCCCGCGTTTTAGCCACCCTTATCACACCGCATGACTTCTAGTAGTTTCTCTCCTAGCCACGCATTTCAAGCCACCCTTATCTCACTGCATGCGTTTCAACACCCTGACCTTATATCACCGCATGCGTATTAATATCATAATATTTCACAAATCGCACCTCAAGTGCCCAAATATCACAACATAATACAACTTGCACCTCAAGTGCTCAAATATTACATATCACAAATTGCACATCAAGTGTTCAAATATTACAACATATCACAAATTGCACATCAGGTGCTCAAATATTACAACATATCACAAATTGCACATCAAATACTTAAATATTAAAACATATCACAAATTGCACATCAAGTGCTCAAATATTACAACATATCACGAATTGCACATCAAGTGCTCAAATATTACAACATATCACAAATTGCACATCAAGTGCTCAAATATTACGACATATCACAAATAGCACATCAAGTGCTCAAATATTACAACTTTCCACAATCAACAATACATTATTTTTTCACAATAAGCAGCCCACGACTCGATCATAATATGTACAACATCTTAACAAAATGTTCGGGAGTGAACAACTCAACCGAATAATACTTCACAATTTGGCACTTTGCCTCAATATGATTCACGGCCTTTATAATTCAATTCCAAATTTTCAACAATATGAACTGAAAAGTAATTCATCAAGGAACAACACCTCTTTTAAATCACAACTTCAAGAAATAAATAGATTTATTCATCTTATTAACTAAATTTTCCATTTAAATTATCTGTAGGAAAAATCAATAATGAATGTGTTTTCCATAAAAATGGCAACTCAAATAAACATAGAGTTCACATAAAAGTCAAGTGGCAATCACACCAATTATCATATAAAAATAACCCCGACAAACAAGGAACGAGGCATGACAAATAAGGGATTTAATAAGTTATAACAATTTTTTTCCAATTTAATACTTAAGGGCGTTTACGAATTTCAACCGATATAATATGCATATATAAACCAAGTACGTACTCGTCACCTCGCGTACATAGTTTCAAGTACACAATTTTCACATAAGACTCAATGCCTAAGGGGGTAATTCCCCCACTCAAGGTTAGGCAATATACTTACCTTTTTGAAGTTATGCCGATATTCCAAATTCGCATTCTTGCTCGAATTGACATCCGGACCGCTCAAATCTATCAAAAATAATTGTATAACTTCATTAAATGTCATCGGAAATAAATTCCGGATAATAAAATGTCGACTTGAAAATTTATTATAAGAAATCCGAACACCCATTCCGATACAAGTTTAATCATACCAATTTTATCCAATTCCGTTAACAACTCAACCTCCAAATCTTAGATTTTCGTTTTTGGAAGATTTTTCAAAAATCTTGATTTCTTCCATTTAAATCTGAACCAAAAGATAAATATAACCATAGATTTATGAAATATAATCACAAGGGAGTCAAGAACACTTACCCCAAATTGTGTGGTGAGATTTGTCTCTGAAAATTGCCCAAACCGAGCTCCCCAACTCTATTTTTGTGTTATGAACTCAAAACCCCCGTTTTGGGACTTTTAATTCTGCCCAGATATGCCTTCACCGCGAACTGGGAAGGAGCCTCGCGTTCGCGAAGTACACACTAGACTGCCCATAATTAACTCTTCGCGAACGCGACACAAGCCTCGCGAACGCGAAGCTTTGCAGTCCTCTTACTGCGCGAACGCGGGACACCCCACACAAACGCGAAGGCCAAACGCATGGGATCCCCAACTGCCTTCTCTTCTTCGCGAACACGAGCCCATCTTCGCGAATGCGTAGCTTTAACACTAGCTCCACTTCGCGAACGCGAGACCTCTCTCGCGAACGCGAAGGGAAAATCTTGCCTGTCTAAAATTCCCCTTCGCAAACGCGAGGGCCCACTCACGAATGCGAAGAAGGAAACCAGAAGAAGCACACCAGCAATCTTCAGCCAACATGCCAAGTCCAAAATGATCTATTAACCTTCCGAAACTCACCCGAGGCCCCCGGGACCTCAACCAAACATACCGTCAAGTCCCATAACACCATACGAACTTAGTCTAACCCTCAAATCACCCCAAACAACATTAAATTACGAATCATGCCCCAATTCAAGCCTAATGAACTTTGAAATTACAAGTTTCCACAAACGATGCTGGGACCTATCAAATCAATCCGGAATGACTTTAAATTTTGCACACAATTCATAAATGACATAATTAAGCTATTCAAATTTCCAAAATCAGATTCCGACCCCGATATCAAAAAGTCAATCCCTGGTTAAACTTCCCAAAAATTCATCTTCCGCCATTTCAAGACAAATTCCTCTACAGACCTCCAAATAATTTTCCGGACATGCTCCTAAGTCCATAATCACCATACGGAGCTATTGACATCATCAAAATTCTATTCCAGAGTCGTTTGCTCAAAAGTCAACTCTCCGGTCAACTCAATCCATTTAAGCTTCTAAATAAGGACTGCTCTTTTAATTTAATTTCGAATCTTCAGTAAATCAAACTCGACCACACCCGCGGGGCATAATACATATTGCGAAACTGCTCGAGACCTTAAGTCACTGAATGGGGCATTAATTATTAAAACAATGAGTCGGGTCGTTACACGGGTTCACGAAGAAGAAATCACTGGGCAGCAGAACTTAAGTTTCATAATCGAGGGTTCATCTCATATTTCATATTTTGGACCTAGAGAGCTTGGTGTGAGGTAATATTTCGAGGGATTTTCAAGAAAATCATTGGGGTAAGTGATTCTAACCCAGATTGTTCAATATTTCACGAATCTATTACTATTTTTATCATTTAATTAGGGTTTTGGGTTGGAAATTTGGGGAAAAATTGTGAAAACTTCCTAGACTAAATTTTGGGGTTTTGATAGGCTATTTGAGGTCGCATTTGAGTATATATGGTATGGTTGGACTCGTTATCGAATAAGTGTTCGTATTTTGTAATTTTGGTTAGGTTTCGAGACACGGTCCCGGGTTGACTTTTTGAGTTGACTTTTTTTATTTCTTTTCAAAGATCGTAACTTTATTATTCAAATTAGTTTCCTAAAGTTTATATTTATGGTATGAAGTCATTTTGGCTAGATTTGAGTTGTTCAGAGTTGGATAATCGAAGGAAAGGCCTACTAGTGGATTGAGTTAGCGTGATTTGAGATAAGTGACTTGCCTAACCTTGCGTGGGGGAATTACCCCTTAGGATTTGTGTTGGTTGTGATAATTATGATATGTGAAAGCCGTGTACACAAGGGGACGAATGTGTACCTGGGCTAAATGTAGAAATTACCGGTTTTAGCTATGTAGATTTCCTTTCATGCCTTAATTGAGTTGCCTTATTATGTTATAGTTATCATTTCTAGTCTATTTTCACATGTCTACTTGTCTTATCTCTTACTTGCTAATTGCTCTACATGGTTAGTTCAAGTTCTTGTTTCCTTTATTCCTTATTCATTATTTAACCGTTGAACTCTTTACTTGAGGTTGTTATTCTTGGAATATCTTGTTGTCGAAATTGTTATTGAGTTATAAAGGCTGTGATTTGCATTGGGGAAAAGTGTTAAGTTGTGAAATACTATTCTTGTTGAGTTGTTCACTACCAGTTATTGTTGCTGAGACTCGTGTGTACATTGTGGTTGAGCTATGGGCTCTTTTTTGTGAAAAAAACTGTTATTGTTGGTTTCTGTGGCAAGTTGTGATAATGGGCACTTGTGGTGCGATTTGTGATACGTTGTGATTGATATGTATGCGGTGGTATAAGGTTTTAGGGTTGAAATGTATTAGGTAAGATAAGGTGGGCTTGATACGTGTGGCTAGTAAGGGAACTACTAGAAGCCATACAGTGTGATAAGTGGCCTAAAATGCGGGATGCTATTTTGGGAAAATGATTTTCAAAACTAAATGTAAAGGCTCTTGCGGTGATATAAGAGAAAGATTGTGACTAATTCTTGTGATTTGAGACTACGAGGCAGTGTCTCAGTAGTGACTCTTATTGGCATTTCTCCATTGTTGCACTTATCTTTGGTTGTTGTTTCCTTAGCATATTATTATTTGTTTTCTCCGTGTTGCACTAATTGCTTAGTTCCGTGTAGCTAATCTTGATATGCTATTTGTTGTTTTAATTTCATTATTGTCATTATTACAACACTTGTTCAGTCTTTTTATTTATTCCAGTAGGGCTTTGACCTGGCATCATCATTACTCTACTGAGGTTAGGCTTGGCTCTTACTGGGTACTATTATGGTGTACTCATGCTACGCTTCTGCACATCTTTTTGTGCAGATCCAAGTACCTCCTACCAGCCCAAGCATTAGCGAGAGTTTAGCTGCGAAGACTTTAAGGTATACTTGTCGGCATTCGTAAGCCTCGGAGTCCCCCTCTACCTTGACTGTTCTATTTTGCTTACACTTTTATAGATATTGATGTATAGGATCATGCAGTACTTCTATTTAGAGCTTGTGACTTGTATTCGTCGAGTCTCGGGAGTTGTATATACTGATTCGCAAAGTTTATTTATTATAGTTGCTGAGTTTTGAGACTTATATTTATCATTTTAGTTATTTCTTTATGACTGTTAGGCTTACCTAGTCTTAGAGAATAGCTACCGTCACGACATCCTATGGAGGAAAATTGGGGTCGTGACAAGTTGGTTTCAGAACTCTAGGTTCATAGGTGTTATGAGTCACAAGCAAGTTTAGTAGAGTCTTGCGGATCGGTACAGAGACGTCTGTACTTATCTACGAGAGGCTATGGAACTGTTAAGTAAAGTTTCACTTATTTGATTCCTTATCGTGCGAATTTATTGACTTCGAAATTCTAAATCTATGTCTTTCTATTCTCTCACAGATGGTGAGGACACGCACAGCTGGATCTGATGATCAGACACCCGGTCCCCTGCCAGAGCCATGAGAGGCCAGGGCTGAAAATTGCCACGTTGTGTAGCCGGAGCAGTTGCACGAGCTGCTTCAGAGTAGCCGTGGGAGGAGCACAGACTCCCACAGCCCGTAACCTAGAGCAGTGGGCAAAGTTGACCAGGTCCCAGAGGTTATACCACTGCAGCCGGTTGTCCCAGTTCAGCCCGAGGTTAGGGTAGCAGCTTCTGAGGTGGAGAAGCTCAAGCTCGAGAGGTATAAGAAGTACTACCCTCCTACTTTCAATGGATTGGCTTCAGAGCATGCCCAAGGTTTTCTTGAGGAGTGCCATTGTATCCTTCATACTATGGGTATTGTGGAGTCGAGTGGGGTTGCTTTTACTACGTTCCAGATTAAGGGAGCAGCTTATCAGTGGTGGCGAGTGTATGAGTTGGGTAGCCCGGCCGAGGCAGCTTCACTCATCTGGGATCAGCTCTCAGAGATGTTCATGAGGGAGTTTGTTCCCCAAAGTCTTAGGGATGCATGACATGTAGAGTTTGAGCAGTTGCGTCAGGGTACTATGACCATATCAGAGTATGTAGTCCGGTGCAGTGATTTGTCCAAGCATGCACCAGCCTTGGTTGCTACAGTCAGGGAGCGAGTTCATCGATTTATCGAGGGGCTCAACTCTGGTATCAGATTTAGCATGTCCCAAGAGTTGAAGATTGACATCCCATACTAGCAGGTAGTGGAGATCGCTCAAAGATTGGAGGGTATGCGGGCCCGGGAGAGAGAGGAAAGGGAGGCCAAGAGGCCTCGAGATTCTGGCACATACAGTGGTGCCCGTGCCCCAGTTGCAGTCTGTCATGGAATCTATTTCAGGAAAACTAATTTCTAAGCTAAATGCAAGGCTCCCGCGGTGATATAAGGAAAGATTGTGAATTGTTTTGTGATATGAGACTACGAGGTTGTACCTTGGTAGTGATTCTTGTTCATACTTTCTGTTACATCACTTGTGTTTGGTTGCTTTGTTTTCCTTGGCATGTCATTCCTTGTTTCCTTCCATGATGCATTATTTGCCTTAGTTCAGTGTATCTAATCTTGGTATATTTCCTTATTGATTAATTTCCATTGTTATCCTAATTACACTGTTGTATATCAGCTCAATTTCTTATTTGTTCCAGTAGGGCTTTGACCTGACCTCGTCACTACTCTACCGAGGTTAGGCTTGGCACTTAATGGGTACAATTGTGGTGTACTTATGCTACGCTTCTACACATCTTTTTGTGCAGATCCTGGTACCTCATACCAGTCTAGGTACCAGTGAGACGAGTTCAGTTTTGGAGATTTCAAGATATACCTGTCGGTGTTTGCAGGCCTCAGAGTCACCCTCTATCTAGCCTACTTCATTTTCTTTTCCTTTATAGACACTGTTGTATTGAAATGACCAATACTTATTCGTAGAGCTTGTGACTTGTTATCACTAGATTTTGGGAAGTTTGTTTATTTTGAGTTGCAAAATGTTTCTTTTATAATAGCTGCTGAGCATTTGGAATTTTTATCGTTATTTCAGTTATATTATGCATGTATGTTTGGCTTACCTAGTATTAAAGACCAGGTGCCATCACGACATCCTACTGAGGGAAATTGGGATCATGACAAGTTGGTAGCATAGCTCTAGGTTCATAGGTGTTATGAGTCACAAGCAGGTTTAGTAGAGCCTCGTGGATCGATACGAACACACCCACACCCCTGCTAGAGCCGCGAGAGGTCGGGGCCGGGGCAGAGGCTGAGGACGGATACGTGGTGCAGCCAAAGCACCTGCCTGAGCTACTACAAAGATGCCACCAATAGCTCCAGTTAGGGGGCAGGGACCTGAGATGCCTGTTACTACCCCCGCACTATAACAGACCCTCGCCCAGTTCTTCAGCATGTTTGATAATCCAGCTCAGGCAGGGTTGATCTCACTTGCACTGGCCACATCCAAGCTGATGGAGGAGCGGAGACTCCCGCAGCCCGTACCCCAAAGCAGCGGGTCCAGGTTGACCTAGTTCTAGAGGTCATACTAGTGCAGCAAGTTGTCCCAGTTCAGCCTGAGGTTAGGGAAGCAACATTTGAGGAGGAGAAACTTAGGCTCGAGAGGTACAAGAAGTACCATCCTCCTATATTCAGTGGCCTAGCTATAGAGGACGTACAAGGTTTTCTTAAGGAGTGCCACTGTATCCTCCATACTTTTGGTATTGTGGAGTCGAGTGGGGTTGCTTTCACTGCATTCCATATTAAAGGAGCGGCTTATCAATGGTGGCGAGCGTACGAGTTGGGTAGCCCGACCGAGGTAGCTTCACTCACATGGGCTTGGTTTTCTGAGATGTTCATGAGAGAGTTTGTTCCCTAGAGCCTTCGGGATTCATGGCATGCGGAGTTTGAGCAATTGTGCCAGGGTGCTATGATCATATTGGAGTATGTTGTCAGGTTCAACGAGTTGTCCATACATGCACCAACCTTAATCTCCACAATTAGAGAGCGAGTCCGTTGATTTATCAAGGGGCTCAACCATGGTATTTGATTCAGTATGGCACAGGAGTTGGAGACTGATACTCCATACCAGCAAGTGGTAGAGATCGCTTGGAGATTGAGGGCATGTGGGGCCGGGAGAGAGAGGACAGGGAGGCCAAGAGGCATCGAGATTCTGGAACATATAGTGGTTCTCGTGCCCTAGTTGCAACCCGTCATGGTAGAGGCTATATGAGTTGTCCCATTCATTCAGCACTTCCAACTTCCAGTGGTATTCCAGTTACTCCCAGGTCTCAGGTTGCCCATTATGAACCGCTACTGTTGAGTGCACCTCCTGCACGGGGTGCTTTCACTGGTCAGCCCAGCCGACTAGGCCCAAGCTAGTTTCAGCAGCCACATCCTCCGAGAGATTGTTTTGAGTATGGTGACACTCGTCATATGGCGAGGGACTGCCCCAGACTCAGGAGGGGTGCACCTCCACATACCACTTAGGCTCCACGTATTCCACAGGGTCCTCGGGCTTCTCAGGCCATGGTTACCACACAAGTTTCCACTCCACCTGCACAGCCACCCAGAGGTCGAGGTCAGGCAGGTATGATTCTCTCTAGAGGGGGAGGACATGCCATATGTTATGCTCTACCGACTAGGATGGAGGATGTTGCATCCGGCTCAGTTATCACAGGTATTTTTCCGGTTTGTCATAGAGATGCATCAGTCTTATTTGATCCAGGCTCCACTTATTCCTATGTATCATCTTACTTTGCTCCATATTTGGGTATATCTCGTGATTCCTTGAGTTCTCCTATCTATGTGTCCACGCTAGTGGGAGATTCCATTGTTGTTGGCCATGTGTATCAGTCATGTTTAGTTGTTCTTGGTAGTTTTGAGACCAGAGTTGACCTATTGTTGCTCGGTATGGTATATTTTGATGTTATTTTGGGCATGGACTAGTTGTCTCCCTATCATGCTATTCTTGATTGTCACGCTAATAGGTTTGCCACGGTTGGAGTGGAGGGGTACTTTGGATTATGTTCCTAGCAGTGTGGTGTCTTTCCTTAAGGCACAACGAATGGTTTGGGGGGGGGGGTGATACATATCTTATCTTTGTGAGGGATGTCAGTGTAAATACTCCAGCAGTAGAGTCAGTTCCGATAGTGAGGGACTATCCAGATGTGTTTCCGGTAAATCTTCCGGGCATGCCGCCCGAAAGAGATATCGATTTTGGTATTGATTTGTTGCCGGGCACTCAACCCATCTCTATTCCACCATATCGTATGGTCCTATCAGAGTTGAAGAAGTGAAAAGAACAGTTGTAAGAGTTGCTTGATAAGGGTTTCATTTGGCCTAGTGTGTCACCTTGGGGTGCTCCGGTCTTGTTCGTAAAGAAGAAGGATGGTTCCATGCATATGTGTATTGATTATTGACAAATGAACAAGGTTACAATGAAGAACAGGTATCCATTGCCACGTATTGATGACCTATTTAATAAGCTACAGGGTGCCAGAGTGTTCTCAAAGATTGATTTGCGGTCAAGCTATCATCAACTGAAGATTCCGGATCCAAATATTTTGAAGACTGCCTTCAGGACTCGTTATGGTCATTATGAGTTCCTTGTGATGTCATTTGGGCTGACCAACACCCCAACAACATTCATGCACTTGATGAACAGTGTATTCCAGCCCTATCTTAACTAATTTGTCATTGTGTTTATTGGCAACATCTTGATGTACTCCCGGAAGGATCATGAGTAGCACCTGTGTATTGTGCTCCGGACCTTGAGAGAAAAGAAGTTGTATGCAAAATTTTCAAAGTGTGAATTCTGGCTTGTTTCGGTGGAATTTTTAGGTCATGTAGTGTCGAGTGAGGGGATCAAGGTAGATCCAAATAAGATAGAAGCAATGTAGAGTTGGCCCAAACCGTTTTCAGCTACTGAGATCCGGAGTTTTCTAGGTTTGGCGGGGTATTACTTTCGTTTCATAAAGGGTTTCTCATCTATTGATGCACCTATGACCAGATTGACCAGAAGGGTGCTCCGTTAAGATGGACCGAGGAGTGCGAGGAGAACTTTTAAAATCTCAAGACTGCTTTGACTACAGCCCCAGTGTTGGTATTGCATACGGGTTCGGGGTCTTACACTGTGTATTGTGATGCGTCACGTGTTGGCCTCGGTGTGGTGTTGATGCAAGACTGTAGGGTGATTGCCTACGCGTCTAGACAACTGAAGGTACATGAGAAGAATTATATTGTCCATGACCTTGAGTTAGCAGCTATTGTTCATACCTTGAAGATTTGGCGGCACTATTTGTACGATGCCCCTTGTGAGGTCTATATCGACCACCGAAGTCTATAACATCTGTTCAAACAGAAGGAACTTAACATGCGGTAGTGGAGGTGGTTAGAGTTGCTTAAGGACTATTATATCACCATTCTATATCATCCCGGGATGGCAAATGTGGTGGCCGATGCCTTGAGTCGTAAGGCAGAGAGCTTGGGCAGTTTAGCGTATCTACTGGAAGCGGAGAGGCCATTAACATTGGATGTTCATGCCTTGGCTAACCAATTTGTTAAATTGGATATTTCGGAGCCGAGTCGAGTTTTGGCTTGAGTGGTTTCTCGGTCTTCTCTATATGATCGTATTAGAGAGCGTCAGTATGACGACCCCCATTTGCCTGTCCTCAAGGACACGGTTCTGCATAGAGATGCCAAGGAGGTCACTATTGGGTATAGCAGTGTGTTACGGATGCATAGCCGGCTATGTGTACCCAATGTAGATGATTTACATGAGTTGATTCTTTCAGAGGCCCATATTTCGGGATACTCCATTCATTCGGGTGCCGCTAAGATGTATCAGGACTTGAGGTAGCACTATTGGTAGAGGAGGATGAAGAAAGACATAGTGGAGTATGTAGCTCGGTGCCTAAATTGTTAGCAGGTTGTTGTGGCCAAACGCACACGCAAGTATACACGATAGTCAAGTAATAAAGTGAATAAAAGTCAGATGTCGAACCCACGAAGACTTGTGATTAACTATTAACTAAATTAGACAATCCTAACTATCTAAACAAGAATTAAAACTAGAAGTATTTGATTTCTAACTAATTAAAATAAAGAAAAACACATAATGAACTTTGAATAGAGGACGAGCAGATGTTTATGTT
Organism: Nicotiana tomentosiformis; assembly: GCF_000390325.3. Taxonomy (NCBI): domain Eukaryota; kingdom Viridiplantae; phylum Streptophyta; class Magnoliopsida; order Solanales; family Solanaceae; genus Nicotiana; species Nicotiana tomentosiformis. The sequence continues at coordinate 28,082,804 of NC_090817.1, forward strand.
ATCAATGTTATGAAAATAATCTAGGGTTATGTGCTATCTAATATTCCTGTTGTATTTTTCAATTAAATTAACTAACTAATTTATCTAGCTTATTGGTTGATGGGGTTAGTATCGCTCACAAGAATCTGTCGAGTTCTTACTCGCCTATTCAATCTAACCTAATGCCTATATGTCTATGGAATTAGAACGAACGAGAACGCATTTATAATTCCTGTACATCAACTAAACAAGGCAATTAGGTATGTCTATCCTAACTCCGAATCCATTCCCCAATGTCGAGGATCAAGAACTTGCTCTACTCAATCCTATATACAATCTAGAATTTCCACTTTCGAGTTTAATTCTAGATTCGTAGATAGTATTTATTTGATGATCAAGCATATGATCGAATAAATAAACCAATATGATAAATCAAGAAAGCAAAATCAATATCTGAATAACAATACTTATGAAAGAACCACAACCCTAGAACGTGAAGTTTAGATCCACATAGACACGGTAGCCAAACAACAAATCATACAAAGAAACATAAAAAATTACTGAGTTTGGTGGAAGAAAAGATGAAACTCGGCCTCCACGGCGGCTCTGTGCTCTCCCTTGGTCAAAAGTTCTTATTTATAATGTTCTCCCCCTCCAAAATAGGTTTAGAACCCCTTTTATACAAGTTGGGGCAGTGTAGGAAAAAAATAACCTTGTCCCGGGCGAAATAGGATAAATCCCGCCCCTAACGTCCAGACCATTTCCTAGCGTTGGGCCTGGCACGAAAACCAGTAACGTTTTGCAATCCTTCATTGATGCATTTTGCTTTGCATTCCATAGCTTACTCTTTTGTCTTCCATTTGGGGGGACAAAACCTAAAGGGTGTCCCCCTTTTTTTATTATGTTAATTTTCTTTTTTTCTTTCGTGTTTTATTTAATTTTGCTCCAAATCTTTTTATTTTCACACCGCTTTATTCCTATATAGTTAAAATATAATATTAAGCACAAAATAAAATAATTAATACTAAAAAGACAATTAAAACTACTAGAATGTGAGGCAACAATGGTTAAATATATGCATTTTTAAGCCGAACATCACCACCCCATACTTAAACTCTTGCTCTTCCTCGAGTCAACCTACAATTCACACTATTCTTGAGCACTTCATATTTACACATTTGAAGCACACTACACCAATGACCATGGTTGATAGCAACAATTAAACTATAGCATATGCAATCACTTACACTTCCCTTTACTTATGCCATTCTTCAATAATATTCACAATAAAGATAACATGTTAACATAACAATCCTAGCCTCAAAAACTGACTCAATGTCACAATGAACTCATGGCTTGAACACCTAACATCATACAAAAGTCTAATAACATTACCTATCCCTCAAGAAATCCTGTGCCCTCACAACAAAAGCAAAGACAGTAAGTTGAATCCACACATCCAAATCTCATGATCAAATATAGTTGAAAGACTCACTTGTATATAAAAAAAATCTCTCACTCTCACAAAGAAGTCACATGCATGAAATTGGTACCATAGGCTTACCCTTAATGTAAATCTCTACTAATATAAGCTCGCTTGATCTAAAATCAATTAGAACGTTTTTTGATTGTAATGTGGGCTAAATGACGAGTATGATATATTTAGGAATAGTGGTTCCACCCTCCTAAGCACTTTAACACATCACCAAATAACTTAAGCGCAAATTTCCTCAATCCAACTTCAACTTCACAAACAATATCACCCCAAAAAATAAACCCTTTTTTTCTTTAAGCACTATCATCATTCACACTCCACTAGCAAAAACAAGATATTTATTCATCTACATTTATTTTTTCTTTTTTTTCTCAAGATTTTTCTTTTTTCCTTTTTCAATATTCGGTAGTGGTGTATTATTTTACAAAACAAGTGCGTCCTTCTTTCTTTTATTGGTTCCACTCAAAAGCCACCCCACACTTAGTCCCTTCTTACTTCTTTTAGCGCTCATTTCACAATTAAAGTACTTTAAGAGGTAAAAGTATCAAAAAAATATCTATTAAGAATAAAAGGGGTATAGGCTTATAATGTGGGTGCCAAATAAAAGTCTATAGACTCAAAAGGGCTAACTAGGGATATATTTTATTTGTGATAAGAACTAAGCTCAAGAAGATCAAACAAGGCCTAAAATCATTTTTCAAACCGAGAATCACCTAAAATTTCGCTTCAACTCACATATCGGGCAAGTTCTAGACTCAAGTACAATACACAGACTACACAAAAACCTTACCACACATGGCACATGACTCACTAAGCATGGTCTCATTCCAACTCTCAACAAATGCAAGTATTCACGGAGCCACGGGATATTAAGCATTAAGCACAAAGTGAACATAAGTAAAGTAAATGAGACATATCGGTCAATAACATGCTATCCAGCCTGTACATGCATCATAGACAATTTTAAAATATAGGGAAGATACTACACATGCCAAAGCCTAAATATGCTACTATCAAACAAGTCAAGGGCGCTTAGGGATGTCATCTTTCTTCCATTTATTCCCTAAAGTCTAACCTACTCTATAAATAAAATATTACTACCCGGTTCAAAATACATCCCATGGAAAAGAACCGAGGCACAAAAAAACCACGGGGGATTATTACTACCTAAAAAACAAAAATACATACTTTTGTATTATTGTTTTTTATTTTTTAATTTTTTGCTAGACTTTAATCCCTCAAGAAAACTGTCTAGGAGATTCATCGTCAGGAAAAGTCCTATATCTTTAAATCTTTTTAGTTGTTTTTTAAATTTTAAAATTAATCACCTAAAATACTACACTACTATAAAAAAAAAAAATACGAAACTGAAAAAAATAAGAAATTAATATACTAATATAATACTACTAATGATCTAAAGGAATTCTCCCACCCCACACTTAAAAGAGTGCAGTATCCCCCAATGTACAAATAAAGCAGAAATAATAATGAGGGTGGACAAGAAACTCCCTGAAAGGCCAAAGGCCGAAGCAATAGCAGCTCACGGGTTACTTAGACTTCTCCCACGGAAAGTCCTTTGTGCGGGTACCTCACACTAGTTCCAATCATCTGGCTTGCTTTTACATACTTCCTATGTCTTTTCTTCCTATGCTCATAATGCTACAACATAAAAATAAATACTGCAAAAATAATATAATAAAAACAAATTCAACAAAAATAAAAGAAAGCAGTAAAGTTGGGTTGCCTCCCAACAAGCGCCTAATTTAACGTCGCGGCACGACGTGAACTACATTTTCCTCCACCTTGAACTTATTAATTGTACCCCTAACATGTCATCCGATCTGCGGCTATGCTCCAGTGGTGAGGCTACAAAGATAACTAGGCCTTTAGATGAGGAATGTAATTTTTGCTTTTTGGCATGACAAATTCAAGAATATAGGCACTCTCATCCACACTTTTTGACTCCCCCATAGGCTCAGATGGCTCGATTACTATCTTACTATCTACACACAATGTGGAAAAATGATTGGAATGAGGTCTAATGCGCCTTAACTCATGAATTGTACTACTATTTACATCCTTGTATATACACACACTCGATTCTCCAAAAGTAATGTTATTTACTCCCTCATATGACTCTAGAGCACTCTTCTCAATATTGGCATCATCAAGAAAAATATGGTCTAATAATTGGTATTCTTGTTTTAGCTCCTCAATTTGGTCTAGAAGATTATTTTTAACTTCACACAACTCATCATTAAATTGTTGGGCGTTACATGTATCAACTTTTGCACTCAAATCTGCATCCAAGTTATGCACATCCAAGCCAAAATTGTCAATTTTATGTGCAAGCTCAACTCTCTCCTAAGACCAATCATTCATCAATGTTGTTAAAAGACAATGTCGTTTCGTATATTCCCTTAATCGAGAATATTCGTCCCAATACAAACCCTTACTCCCATATCAAATTCAGACCTCCCAGAGTTCAGGTCATGACAAGCCCAAAAAGACGGGCCATAAAAGTCTTCTGTCAACCAAGCGTCTTCATCAATAACCTTACCTCGGGATATTTCATCCCAAGATGCCATGTTGAGAGAACTAGAAACACACTAAGAGAAAGATCAAATTGTTATAAAAATAAAAATATTTACAAAAAGGAAAAAAACTTGTAAAGATAAAAGTAAAAGTCTAATATAGAAAATAAGCTAATTTCAAGTCCCCGGCAACGGCGCCAAAAACTTATTGCGGCCAAACACACACGCAAATATACGCGGTCGTCAAGTAATAAAGTGACTAAGAGTCGGATGTCGAACCTATGAGGACTTGTGATTAACTATTAACTAAATTAGACTATCTTAACTATCTAAATAAGAATTAAAACTAGAAGTATTTGATTTTAAAATAATTAAAATAAAGAAAAACACATAATGAACATTGAATAGAGGAAGAGCAGATTTTTATGTTATCAGTGTTATGAAAACAATCTAGGGTTATGTGCTATCTAACATTCCTATTGTATTCTTCAATTAAATTGACTAACTAATTTATCTAGCTTATTGGTTGACAGATTTAGTATCGCTCACAAGAATCTGTCGAGTTCTTACTCACCTATTCAAGCTAACCTAACGCCTATATATCTATGGAATTAGAACTAACGATAATGCATTTATAATTCATGTACATCAACCAAGCAAGTTAATTAGGTATATGTCTATCCTAACTGCGAATTCATTCCCCGATGCCCAGGTTTAAGAACTTGCTCTACTCAATCCTATATGCAATCTAGAATTCCCACTTTCGAGTTCAATTCTAGATTTGTAGATAGTATTTATTTGGTGATCAAGCAATCAAATAATTAAGCACATGATTGAATAAATAAACCAATATGATAAATCAAGAAATAAAAATCAATATCCGAATAACAATAGTCATGAAAGAACCACAACCCTAGAACGTAAAGTTTAGCTCCACATAGACACGGTAGCCAAACAAAAAATCATACAAAGAAACATAAAAAATACTAAGTTTGGTGGAAAAAAAGATGAAACCCGGCCTCCACTGCGGCTCTGTGCTCTCCCTTGGTCAAGAGTTCCTCTCAAAAATGTTCTCCTCCTCCAAGTTGGGGCCGTGTAGGACCAAAATAATCTTGTCCCGGACGAAATATGATAAATCTCCCCCCCAGCATCCAGACCAACGCCTCGCGCTAGCCCTGGCTCAGAAATCAGTAACGTTTTGCAATACTTCTTTGCTGCATTTTGCTTTGCATTCCATAGCTTACTCTTTTGTCTTCCATTTGGGGGGACAAAACCTAGAAGGGTGTCCCCCCCCCCCCCCCCATTTTTTATTCTTTTAATTTTTTTTTCTTCCATATTTTATTTAATTTTTCTCCAAATCTTTTCATCTTTATACCGCTTTATTCCTACACAATTAAAATATAATATTTAGCACAAAATAATATAATTAATACTCAAAAGAGGATTACAAGTACTAGAATATGAGGCAACAATGGTTAAATATATGCATTTTTAATCTGAACATCACAGGTGAAGTATGAGCATCAACGGCCAGGTAGATTGCTTCAGACGCTAGAGACTCCCGAGTGGAAATGGGAGCTGGTTACCATGGATTTCGTTGTTGGGCTCACACAAACTCAGAAGATGTTTGATGCAGTATGGGTGATTGTGGATAGGTTGACCACGTCGGCTTATTTCATTCCAGTGGTGACTACTTATTCTTCAGAGCAGCTGGCTACGACTTCATGGCGTGCTGGTATCCATCATCTTTGACCGGGGTACGCAGTTTACATCACAATTCTGGAAGGCCGTACAATGTGAGTTGGGCACACGGGTTGAGTGGATTAGAGCATTCCACCCTCAGACGGACGGATAGTCCAAGCGCACTATTCAGATATTGAAAGATATGCTTCATGCCTATGTGATGGAGTTCGGGGGTTCTTGGGATTAGTTCTTGCCGCTTGCGGAGTTTGTCTACAACAACAACTACCAATCAAGAATTCAAATGGCTCCGTATGAGGTTTTATATAGGAGGTGGTTACGGTCTCTGGTGGGTTGGTTTGAGCCTGGTGAGTCTAAGTTATTGGGTACTGACCTGGTTCAGGATGCTTTGGAAAAGGTTAAAGTAATTCAAGACAGGCTTCGCACAACCCAATCTAGACAGACGATTTATGCAAATCATAAGGTTTGTGAAGTTACATTCATGGTTGGGGAGCGGGTCTTGCTACGAGTTTCGCCTATGAAGGGTGTTATGAGGTTCGGGAAGAAGGGCAAGTTGAACCCTAGGTATATCAGACCTTTTGAGATTCTTGAGAGGATTGGTGAGGTGGCCTACGAGCTTGCACTGCCACCTAGTCTAGCTGCAGTTCATATAGTATTCCATGTTTATACGCTTCAGAAGTATCACGGTGATCTGTCACATGTGTTGGCTTTCAGCTGAGTCCAACTGGACAAGGATTTGTCTTATGTTAAGGAGCTGGTAGCCATTTTGGATAGGAAGGTCTGAAAGATGAGGTCGAAAAAAATTGCTTCAGTGGAGGGGTCAACCAGTCGAGGAGGAAACATGGGAGACCGAGCATGATATATATAACTGTTATCCTCATCTTTTCACCACTTCAGGTATGTATCTATACTCGTTCGAGGACGAATATTTGTTTAAAGAAGGGGATGATGTAACGACCTGGCCGGTTATTTGGAGTATTTTAGCCTCAATCCCCTATTTATTGCCTCCTCTAATTGTATTATGGCTACGTGATTTGCCGGGTGTGTTTGGTTTTGGTTCGAGTGAGTTTCAGAGTGATATGGGACACATAGTCCCTAAGTTGGCGGCTTAAGTTAAAAGAGTTGAGCGTAGTTTGGATTTTGTGTAAGCGACTCCGGAATAGAGTTTTGACCGTTCCAATAGCTCCGCATGGTAATTTTGGACTTAGAAGCGTGTCCGAATATTGATTTGGAGGTCCGTAGGTCGTTTTGGCTTGAATCAGTGGAAGTTATAAAGTTGATGGTTTAGAAGGTTGAGAAGTTTCACCGAGAGTTGACTTTATTGATATCAGGGTCAGACTCCGATTCAGAAAGTTGGAATAGGTCCGTCTTGTCATTTATGACTTGTGTCCAAAATTTGAGGTCAATCGGAGTTGTTTTGGTATGAATCAACATTAGTTTTGGAATTCGGAAGTTCCTAGTTTCAATAGGCTTGAATTGGGTTGCAATTCCTAGAATCTATGTTGTTTGATGTAATTTTTGGCCTCGAGTAGTTCCATTATGTATTTTGGAACATGTTGGTATATTCGAACGGGGTCCCGGGGGACTTGGGTGTGCTTCAGATTGAATCTGGAACAATTTTGGACACGTGCATTGCTGAACCCCTGATGTGTCTAGTGCAATCGCACCTGCGCACTTTGGGCCGTAGGTGTGGCATCGCAGAAGTGGCCTTCGAGCCGCAGAAGCGAGTTTGGCCCTGCCCAGCTGGGACCGCAGATGCGGTCAGTGCTCTGCAGATGTGGGCGCGCATAAGTGATCCATAATTCGCAGAAGCGAGGGCGTAGATACGCGTTGGTGCCCGTAGAAGCGCATTCTCAGGACATAAGTCATAGTCGCACCTGCGATGGCATTTGCGCAGGTGCGGCTGTTGGCCTGCAGAAGCGAAATCGCTGGGCAGAATTAGGGCGTTCGAGGGTTTGATTTCATTTTTATCTTTTGGACTTAGAGAACTCGGTTTGTGGCGATTATTCGAGAGATTTTCAAGAAAATCATCAGGGTAAGAGATTCTAACTCGGTTTTGGCTATATTTCATGAAACCATTGTTATTTTCATCATTTAGTTAGTGATTTTAGTTGGAAATTTGGAGAAAATTGTGAAAACTTCTTAGACTAAATTTTGGAGATTTAAAGGCGATTTGAGGTTGAATTTGAGTAATTTTTGTATGGTTGGACTCATTATCGAATGGGTATTCGGCATTTTTAATTTTGGTCGGGTTCCAAGATGCGAGACCGGGGTTGACTCTTTGAGTTGTCTTTTTATTTCTCTTTAAAGATTGTAACTTTATTGTTGGAATAGCTTCCTATAGTTTATATTTACGGTATGAAGTTGTTTTGGCTAGATTCAAGTCGTTCGGAGTTGGATAATAGAGGGAAATGCTTACTAGTGGATTGAGTTAGCGTGTTTTGAGATAAGTGTCTTACCTAACCTTACGTGGAGGAATTACCCCTTAGGATTGGTATTGTTTTGTGTTAATTGTGATGTGTGGAAGCCGTGTACGCAAGGTGAGGAGCGTGCACACGGTCTAAATATGGTAATTGCCTGGTTTATCTATGTAGATTCCTTTCATGCCTTTAATTGAGTTACCGTAATATGTTATATTCATCATCATTAGTCTATCTTCACATGCTCTACTTGTCTTATCTCTTACTTGTTAATTGCTCTACATGTTTAGTTGAAGTTCTTGTTTCCTCTATTCCTTATTCATTATTTAACCGTTTAATTCTTTACTTGAAGTTGTTATTCTTGGAATATCTTGTTGTTGAAATTGGTATTGATTTATAAAGATTGTGATTCATACTGAGGCAAAGTTGAAAAGTGTGAAATACTATTCTTGTTGAATTATTCACTTCCTGTTGTTATTGTTGAGACTCTTGTGCATATTATGGTTGAGCCATGAGCTCTTTATTGTGAAAACACCATTATTGTTGACTTCTTTGGCAAGTTGTGATATTGGACACTTGAAGTACGATTTGTGATATGTTGTGATATTGATACACATATGGTGGTATAAGGATTTGGGGTTGAAACGCATGCAGTGAGATAAGGTGAGCTTGATATGCGTGTTGCTAGTAGGGGAATTACTTGAAGCCACATGGTGTGACAAGATGGGCTAAAACGCGGGAAGCTATTTCGGAAAAAATAATTTCTAAACTAAATGCAAGCCTCCCGCGGTGATATAAGTAAAGATTGTGAACTGTTTTGTGATATGAGACTACGAGGCGGTACCTCTGTAGTGATTCTTGTTGATACTTTATTTTACCTCACTTGTGTTTGGTTGCTTTATTTTTCTTGGCTTATCATTCCTTGTTTTCTTCCATGATGCTTTATTTGCCTTAGTTCAGTGTAGCTAATCTTGGTATATTTTCTTATTGATTCATTTTCATTGTTATCCTAATTGAACTGTTGTATATCTGTTCAGTATCTTATTTATTCCAGTAGGGCTTTGACCTGACCTCGTCACTACTCTACCGAGGTTAGGCTTGGCACTTACTAGGTACCATTGTGGTGTACTCATGCTACGCTTCTGCATATCTTTTTGTGCAGATCCAGGTACCTCCTACCAGTCCAGACACTAGTGAGACGAATTCGGTTTCGAAGACTTCAAGGTATACCTGCCGGCGTCCGCAGGCCTCAGAGTCACCCTCCATCTAGTCTACTTCATTTTCTTTTCCTTTATAGACATTGTTGTATAGCAATGACCAATACTTATTTGTAAAGCTTGTAACTTGTTATCACTAGATTTTCGGAAGCTTGTTTATGTTGAGTTGTGAGGTTTTTCTTTATAGTAGTTGTTGAGCATTTGGGAGTTTTATCGTTATTTCAGTAATATTCTGCATGTATGTTAAGCTTACCAAATCTTAGAGATTAGGCGTCATCACGACATCCTACGGAGGAAAATTGGAGTCATGACTTTTATTATACTTAATATTAAAAGATTATTTTTGTAAACCAATATTTTATTCTTTTTTATATAATAATATAGATAAATTGATATTTTAGTTGCGCTAAAGTTTCTACTTTTTCTTTTCTTCCTCAATATTTTGGGTGGAATGGAAAAGTTTTTGGAGAATTCCTTGTCCAAGTAGGGCCTTAGCCTAAGAATGATGGAATCCTTGAAGTATCATGGTTTTAAATATTTGGGGTAGGAGGTAAATGATTGTCCAAAATTTATAAGATGATAATTTGATTTACAATTTTCTAGTGGTGGTGAACAAGATGTTACAGAAACTGTTAAAAAATTGGTTGTAGAAAAAACATCACATCAAATTTGAATGAATTAATAAATCTGAATTATTTACTATTACGAAATTGTAGAAAAATAGAATACTGTCAAACATTTAGAAATGTCCCAACAAGGAACGAGTCGGTATAAATTGAGACAGGGGACTGCTAGTGATAGATAAGTTTTCTGTATTAAAGAATAGTCGTACCAACTTTTCATCCTAACTGTACCAAAATTTCCTAGAAACCGAATATCTGTTCGTCTGACTGTATACGGACAAAATCGGGCTCATGGTACTCCCGGCCTCCGACAAAATAAGCTAAGCTCGAGACACGATGACAGGGGACCGAAATCGGGGCAAGAGTCTCATCGAGTCATGGTTCGAAATCGGTCCTAACTTTAAATGACTTCGAAGAACATGGTCGGGCAGTCAAGCACGACCAACAGAGGGCCGTTATATCCTGGACAGGCTGGATATACCTCTCGTGCTAAGTCAATAACATAACGCTTACCACCAGAGCCATCGAGATCACGCCACCCGGATTCGGTTCGAGCTCCAAGACCTCGGAAGAGCATTACCTAAAGGTTGCACACGACTAACGAAGGGCCCTAATATCCGTACCCAACCGGATATTACGGTGTGGATCTCGGCCCGTATCGGCAACAGATCAGTGATTAACGAAAAAGAATTTTTTTACCTTTTTTAGAATTGTACTAGGGATGAAACTCTGCTACTATATAAAGGAGATGATTTTTTTTCAATGGCGACATTGTAACAGGCATTCAAAAGTAGTACATTATTATATTCTCTGTGATTAGCTATTCCTCTTGTTCATCAGTGCTGGCTATAGCAAGCCCGGGTGGATGGTAAAAATTTCAATAAATCTGGAATTATCCTCCTCGTATGGTTTGAATCTATTTTATCTTTATTTGTTCATTTTGACTTAATTTATCGCTTTGTATTAAATTAATCTGCATATCTTTAAAACCACTTAGAAATTTAATTGTTATCCGCTTTTGTGGGTAAACAGTTTGGTACCCACCATGGGGCTAAGGATGATAGCGGTAATTTGATAAAAGTTTCCATAACACACCCTATTTTACACTTGTTCTGTGGAGTATCGCTAGTTTCAGGTTAAAATTTGAAATGTCGAACTCTCAGTCTGCCCCTCTAAACGTGGATGCCGAATCCGTCCACCATGGAGAGAACAACAATGCAGCACCCAGTAGCGAGGTGCCCCTCGTCGATCTCAGCAGAGTTCCAGCCACGAACCCAATCGACGTTAGCTCGCATGTGGCCATCAATGCAAATTTGCCTACCAATCCTGAGAACAGCGTCTGTAGGGAAGTTCGATTGATTGCCCAAAATACGCACAATGGTGAAGATGATGGGATCAATTTGTGGGTGATCTTCGAAATGTTACAGGCTCAACAGGCAGCGATAGCCTAGTTGCATAATCAAAGCCGCGCACCGAGCAGAATTGGGCCCGAGCCATCCGGGGAAGTCACCCGCAGAAACGAACCGGTCACAGAGAGACTGAATGGAAATTAATCGGGGACCAACCCCGAGATCATAAAGTTGCTCGAGGAGCTGACAAAACGGGTAGAATCGGGAGAGAAGTAAATCGAAGCCAACGACAAAAAGGTGAAAGTTTGTTCGCCGATATTAAAAGTCTTGGATTCCAAGAAGTTTGTTCAAAAACATTTTCCTCCGAGCGCAGCTCTAAAGCCGATCCCTAAGAAGTTCCGCATGCCCGAGATTCCTAAGTACAACGAAACAACTGACCCAAATGATCATGTGACCTCCTACACGTGTGCCATCAAAAGGAACGACTTGGAGGATGATGAGATTAAGTTTGTTCTACTGAAAAAGATCAAGGGAACTCTGTCAAAGGGAGCTATGATTTTGTATCACAACCTACCTCCTAATTCTATTGGCTCATTTGATATGCTTGCAGATTCCTTCGTAACGAGGCTATCAAGGTCGAAACCAGGAAATCGGACCTTTTCAAAGTGAAGTAGAGGGATGATATGCTCATAGAATTCGTGTTCCAATTTCAAATGGAATGGATGGACCTGCCTCCGGTCGCGGACGATTGGGCCATTCAGGTCTTCACCCAAGGACTCAATGTTCGAAGCTCTTTGGCTTCACAGTAGTTGAAACAAAATTTGGTAGAATATCCGGCTGTTACTTGGGTCGACGTGCATAACCCCTATCAATCAAAAATCAGGATCGAAAATGATCAGCTTGGGGCCTCTTCCAGGCCCATTTAGCCCGTCATAGCCATCGACGGAGTCAAGAGATACGTTGATCGTGAATCAAGATCAAATAGGGATCGGTATTAGCCGTACAATGGAGACCGTAGAAGTAGTGGGGCTAGGCGAAACCCTGTGAGAAGGGAAATAAGGAGTGATCGAGGTCAAAAGAACCAGCGACTCATGAGCAAAACCAATTTCGGCAGGCCCATCGGGCCTCAGGAAGCGCCAAGGTTATCGGAGTACAACTTTAACATCGACATCACCACCATTGTATCTGCCATCAGACGTATCAAAGACACCAAATGGCCTCAACCTCTACAGTCCAATCCAGCCCAAAAGGATCCTAACCTAGTGTGCAAATATCATGGCACTCACGGCCACCGAATAGAGGATTGCCAACAACTAAGAGAGGAAGTAGCCCGGCTATTCAACAACGGACATATCCAAGAATTCCTAAGCGATTGAGCCAAGAATCATTTCAGGAATAGAGATTCTAATAACAGATCAAGCAAGAGGAACCTTAGCATGTTATTAACATGATCATCGGTGGGGTCGACGCTCCCCAGGGGCCGATGCTAAAACGCACCAAATTATCCATCAAAAGGGAAAAATGGACTCGAGATTATGTGCCGGAGGGAACCTTGTCTTTCAACGATGAGGATGCTGAAGGGTTCATACAGCCCCACAATAATGCACTGATAATATCTGTACTTATAAATAAATCTCGAGTCAAGCGTGTGTTAAGTGATCCTGGTAGCTCGGCCAACATCATTAGATCGAGGGTCATGGAACAACTGTCTACAAGATCAAATTGTGCTAGCAGTTCGAGTTCTAAATGGATTCAACATGGCATGTGAGACCACTAAAGGGGAGATAACATTACCGGTAAATACCGTCGGGACCATTCAGGAAACAAAGTTCTCCGTGATCGAAGGGGACATGAGGTACGATGCTTTGTTCGGGAGACCGTGGATTCAAAACATGAGGGCAGTGCCCTCGAGGGTGCACCATGTGTTGAAGTTCCCGATCCCGGGAGGAATAAAAATAATTTACGAAGAACAACCGGCCACAAAAGAGATGTTCGCGGTCGATGAGGTGGTCCCGATATTTGCACTTTCTACACCAAAGGATCTGGGTTCGGTCACCAAGGGAGAAACCAAATATCAACTACTGACACTGGCCCCGTCCTAACCTGGAGCAGGTCGTACTGATCGAGCACTTGCCCGATCGAAAGGTATACCTAGGCACGGGGTTGAGTCCTGAGCGTAGGAAAAAACTCATTCAAATCCTTATAGCTAATATAGATTGTTTCACTTAGTCCCACCTTGATATAACAGGGATCCTGCCGGAAATAACCACTCACAAGCTAAGCCTGGACGCAAAGTTCCACCCGATCTAGTAGAAGAAGAGACCCCATTCCGAAGTAAATCATGCGTTCATCAGGGATGAGGTATCTAAACTCCTTAAAAAAAGGGTCCATCCGAGTGGTTAAGTACCCGGACTGATTAGCAAATGCAGTAGTAGTCCCTAAAAAGGGAAACAAATTAAGAATGTGTGTAGACTATAAAGACTTGAATAAAGTGTGTCCAAAGGACTCTTTCCCTTTGCCAAACATCGATCGCATGATCGATGCAACGACCGGCCATGAGATCTTCAGTTTTCTCGACTCTTATTTCAGGTACAACCAAATTCGGATGGACCCGGCGATTAGGAAAAAACTTCCTTCATCACTAAGTAAGACACCTACTGCTATAACGTGATTCCATTCAGACAAAAAAATGTCGGTGCTACTTACCAATGCCTAGTAAATCGGATGTTGATGAACATATAGGAAAATGAATGGAGGTTTACATTGACGATATATTGGTTAAGTCCCTACGACCAGAGGATCATCTGAAGCATTTGCAGGAAACCTTCAGCATATTGAAGAAGTACAATATGAAGCTGAACATGGAGAAATGTGTATACGGAGATGGGTCTGGGAAATTCCTCGGGTTCATAGTATCCAACCGGGGACTCGAGATTAATCCTGACAAGATCAAGGCCATCGAAGATACCGAAGTGTCGAAGGTTGGCTCTTCGATTGTAATACCTTTCAATTCGTTGCTTTTGGGCAGCCATCCAGAGGAGGGCGGCCTCACACCTTTTATCTAGCAGTTCCAGGATCGTATTTATGGCCTCATCGTTTGACTCTTCGGCTGCATATCGGGACCTAAGACTCCGTTCCCCTACTTTGACCGGTATTAGAGCTTTGGCGGCGTAAACCAATGAGAATGGGGTGGCCCCGGTACTAGACTTCTAGGTCGTACGGTATGCCCATAGGATTTTGGGAAAAATTTCTTTCCATTTTACTTTGGCGTCGGTCAATCCCTTTTTGAGGTTTTGGAGTATGGTTTTGTTGGTGGACTCTACTTGCCTGTTCCCATTAGGGTGGTAGGGTGTTGATAGGATCCTTTTGATCTTACGATCTTCGAGAAACTTGCTTACTTTGCTGTCGATGAACTATTTCCCATTGTCGCACACGATCTAAGCCGGCATTTCAAACCGTCATATTATATGGTCCCAAATGAAATCGATTACTTCCTTGTCTCTGACTTTCTCAAATGCCTGGGCTTCCACCCACTTAAAAAACTAGTCAGTCATAAATAATACAAATTGAGCCTTATCGGGTGCCCACAGAAGGGGGCCGACGATGTCCATCCCCTATTTCATGAATGGCCAGGGTGACAAGACCGAATACAGCAGCTCCCTGGGCTAATAAATCATCGGAGCATGCCTTTAACATTCTTCGTATTTTCATACGAACTCCTTCGCATCCTTTTCCATGTCGATCCAGTAGTAGTTGGCTCTGATTATTTTTGAACTAATAATTCGGCGCCCGAGTGATTTCCGCATGTGCCTTCGTGGACCTCCCTCAGAACATATTTGGTATCTCCCAGTCTTAGACATATTGCGAGTGGGCCATTGAATGTTCTTCTGAACAGGGTACCGTCTTCGGACAAGCTGAACCAGGCCGCCTTCGTACACAGAGCCCTCGATTCTTTTGGATCCGAGGGAAGTTTTCCGATCTTCAAATACTCTATATATTTGTTTGTCCAGTCCCAGGTTAGGCATTTTGAATTTATCTCAGCGTGACCTTCTTTCACTACCGATCTAATGAGTTGCACGACTGCCCCCGAGTTGAACTCATCGCCATCGACTGGCGTTCCCAAATTAGCAAGGGCATCAGCCTCACTGTTTTGATCCCGAGGTACATGTTGTAGAGTCCACTCCTTGAACCGATGTAATGTTACATGCAGCTTATCCAAGTATCTTTGCATTCATTCCTCTCTGACCTTGAACGTCCCATTAACCTGGTTCACCATAAGGAGGGAGTCGCACTTAGCTTCAATCACCTCTGCCCCCCAGCTTTTGGCCAGTTCGATACCTGCAACCATGGCCTCTTATTCGGGCTCGTTGTTAGTCAATTTTAAAGTCCTAATAGATTGTCTAACTACATTGCCTATTGGTGGCTTCAATATGATGCTAAGCCAGACCCTTTTGCATTCGAGGCACCGTCCGTAAAGAGGGTCCAGATTCCCCAAGAAGTCCCCGAGTTTAACAACAACTCTCTTTCCACCTCGGGTATTAGGGCCGGCGTAAAGTCGTCCACAAATTCTGCCAAAATTTGAGATTTAATGGCGGTCTGAGGCCGATATTCGATATCGTACCCGCTGATCTCTATGGCCCATTTGGCCAATCGTCCCGAGATCTCGGGTTTTTGCATTACATTCCTCAATGGGTAAGTAGTTACAACACATATAGGGTGACATTGAAAGTACGATTTCATCTTCCAATAGGCGTTAGCAAAGCGGGTGCTAATTTTTCTAGGTGAGGGTATATAGTTTTGGCCTCGCCTAAAGTCCTGCTAACATAATAAATTGGAAATTGCGTACCTTCCTCTTCCCGGACCAGGACCCCACTTACCGCTATCTCGGATACTGCTAAGTATAGGTATAGTTATTCTGTCTTTGGAGTATGAAGCAGAGGTGGGCTCGAGAGATACCACTTGAGTTCCTCCAAGGCTCGTTGGCACTCCGGTGTCCATGAGAAGTTATTCTTTTTCTTCAATAGTGAGAAGAACTGGTGGCTCTTGTCGGAGGACCTCGAGATGAATCGCCCCAGGGCGGCTATGTGTCCGGTTAACCTTTGAACGGCCTTGACGTCGTCCACAACGGGGACAAGGTATTAAGGAAGGTGATGTTGAGCACCCGGAACCCGAACGAGGGGAAGTTGGGGCCGAATTAGGAAGGTTCATATCGAATTATCGAGATCACCGACAAAGGATCATACAAAGTCGAAGCAATGAATGGTGAGCAACTACCGAACAACTAAAACGTTGTTATATCCCGTACTTTAATACTAGGATGAATCGTTGTAATCCATATGAGCTTGAAGAGATTAAGACCATTCACGAGGTTATAAAGGAATTGTGATTAGGTTATTGTAAGACCCCATAAGTTTAACAACCTTGATACCGTTATATGCATTTGATATGGTATTTTGAATGGAACATTTTTGTAAAAAAAGGTTTGAAAAATATAATTTTATATAGTTATTAATATTACTACTTTCGAATATGCTTTAAATTATACAAAGAATATAAGAATGTTTATGAGATTTTCTTTATTGTAAAGATAGAAATTATTTTCTCACAAGAAAAGAAGGTTATCTTTTTACTATTTTAAGAATTAAGCGTACGAAAATTTGTACTCTTTATATGAGATTAGGAAAATTTGAAGTTGAGAATATATATATATTTTTTACATAAATTTTTTAATGAAATAATAGTGTATGTATTGATTTTATATGATATCATGATTTATTAATATTTTAATAGTAGAACTTTAGGATAAGGACAAGACTATTTTTGAGATTATAAGTATTACGCTATTTCAAATAAGTGATAAATAAATTCGTGAATGAGAGGGTAAGCGAATCGAAGAAAATGAGTTCCGTGGGAGTTTGACAATTTGGGGATAAAATACGGTCCAAGCTATAATACCCGTTATTTATGGACTAGTGCCATACAAGGTACCACATGACCATGATAGTAAGGTGTATAAAGTATGTTAAAAGTGAATAGTATTCTAAGTAATTTGGGATAATTATTAATTATATGGATAATTGAGTAATTAGTGATTTTAGTGAGAGATTAACTAATTAATTAGTTTATTTGGATAAGGTTGATTAATCTCCTTAACGTGGCAGCATGTGTGAAGTTAATCAAGCCTAAATGTGACTAAGGATCTTATGTTATAAAGTGGCATTAGGAGAATTCTTCTTGTGGCTTAGTCATTATTCAAGTGGTCCCGACAAACCCACTTATATAAAAGGCCTCTCAAAACCACAAAATTGAGGCTTATGACTACGTGTAGTGACGGATGGAATTCAAGGAATTCCTAATGAATCCTTTACAATGCTTATTGCAACGTAATTTGCTTCAAGAATTTCATATGAGGTTATAATGCGTAATAGCAACGGGATTTGCAAATTCTAAGGGAGCACGGTATAATCTTTCTCAAGAATATCACACGGATGTTTCCCTACTTCGATCCTTTGTTACATGTTTTTGTAAAAGACATGTGTTAGAGTGATTTTTAAGTGAATCGGTTCAGGTATGTTCAGGCTATCCCTCATTTTCTTTAGGCATGATCCAAGTAACGATATGTAAACGTAATGCTATTCCATAAGTGGTTCTATTCTTAGCAGTTAAGGATGTCTATGTTATTAATTCATGTAAAGTTATATTCAAGTATGTCTAAGTATGTTTCTAGGTATCTATTGAGGTATATGATAAAGATGTTAATGTTTATAATATAGTGATACATGCATCTTCATGCATTTACCACCGTGCTACGACCGGTTGGACAGACATGCATATTCATTTACCACTGTGCTACGGTCGGTTGAGCAGTTATACATTTACCAGCGAGCTACGGCCGGTTGGGCAGTTACACATTTACCAGCGAGCTACGGTCGGTCGGTAGTCATGCATTTAACATAATGCTACGGCCGGTCGGGCAGTTACCACTTATCAGTTAGGCAGTCATGCATCATAGGACATGGATAATTGTTACATCCCATAAGTTAATCGACGTAAGGTCGGGAATGCGATTATTTTGAGATTATAAGAATTATGTTATTTCAAACAAGTGACGAGTAAATTTATGAAGCTGAGAGGGTAAGCAAATCGAAGAAAATAAATTTCGTCAAAATTTGACATTTTGGTATAAAATATAGCCCGAGCTAAAATACCCGGTATTTATGGACTAGTACCATACGAGGTACCACATGACCATGATAGTAAGGTGTATAAAGTGTGTTAAAAGCAAGTAGTATTTTAAATAATTTGTGATAATTCCTAATTATATGGATAATTGGATAATTATAAATTTTTAGTGGGGGATTAAGTAATTAAGATATTTTGGATAAATTCTTGAACACCAAACGTGGCAGTCAATGAGTCTTGGTTAAAATGACTCTTAATACACATTTGAAGGTGGCAAAGTTAGGGTGTTTAGTGGTTTAGTCATCCCAAAGAAGTGGGGGCCACCTAAAGGTTAAAAGATAACCTTTCTAAAAAAATAAATTGTTCAATTATTAAGGGGATGCTTATGTCTCTACAAGGTGAGGAAAGAAATCTTCACCAAAGTATCATACATATTTTGGAATGGCAACGTGATTTCTTCAACAATTCATACAAGGATTCCAACGTTAGCAACGTTAATCCAACGAGATTTCATGAAACAAAAATTCATGTAGCAGTAACGTGAATCTCTTGAAACAAAAATTCCAACCAGATCTCTTAGCATCTTAGCAACGTGAGGTGTTGAAATTTTAAGAGAGTACGGTGCAATCTTTCTCAAGAATATCATACAGATTCTTTTCTACTCCGATCTTACCGATTACATGTTGTCGCAATTGACGTGTATTAGAGGGATTGTCAAGAGAACCGGCTCACGCATGTTAAGGCTAAGCCCTTCCTTCATTTTGGCATGATCTCGTAATTATATGTGTTTGATAGCGAGTCATAAAGAGAAGTTCATACTCCCGAATTTATATGCATTATCCTAGTCTCACAAATTACAGTATTCTCCTTATCGGGACTTCATATTTAATTGAGTATTATCTTCTTTCAGTCAAGAGAGTAGAGAGCCTATATATACAGTATTACAATATTTTCATTACCATCGAGCTATAATCGATGGGCAGGCCCTTATTGGGCAACCTCTGATCAGATAGTAAGTTATATACCGAGCCTACTATGGTCGAGCGCCTATGAGCGAGCTCAGCATGGCCAAGATACAGAGCCTAGTAAGGCCGAGCGCCTATGAGCGAGCCTACTATGGCAGAGCAGTTATATATACCGAGCTTTATAAGGTGGGACAACTATTTTACTTACTATATTGAGAGTGTCGAGTCAGTATCTGCAGGTGAGCATATCTTCAAATTATCTTTGACTCCTAGTTACTTTCAGTTATTATATTATCAGTTCAGTTTCAGCTTTCAGTATATTGCCTTACATATTCGGTATATTATTTTGTACTGACATTCATTTTCTGGGGGCGCTGCATTTCATGCATACAGGTTCAAAAAGACAGACGGGTAGACCTCCTCATTAGGTGTTGCCCGGGTTCAGCTTGATCGGTAAGCTCCATGCCCTTCGATGTTGCCGGGTCTAGAGCATTATGTACATCTTGTGTATATATGTATATATGATATGAGTAGGTCGGGGACCTGTTCCGATCACAGTATATCCATCAGTAGAGGCTTGTAGACATATCCTGCCAGTTAGTGTATTATTTTGGGATTATAGGCCTCTTATGTATATTTTGTTGGTTTGCCAGTTGTAGTAGTTATGACGGCCTTGTCGGCCCAGCATTATATTGATGTTTAGTCAGCATTCGCAATTGGCTTGCAATGTGGACCATGGCCAAAGTATGACATTATATGTTCAGAGTCCCTTAGTCATAAGTTGGTACACAAGGATAGGTGAGGCACCGGGTACCGGTCTCGCCCCCCAGGTTCGGGGCATGACAAAAGTTGTATCAGAGCAGTTCTGTCCTAGGGAGTCTACAAGTCATGTCTAGTAGAGTCTTGTTTATGGGTGTGTTGTGCACCACACTTATAAGCAGGAGGCTACAGGGCATTTAGGACTGCTATTCTTTCTTCTTACTGTAGATCGTATGGTAGAGCTCAATTTCCTAAGCTCTATCTTTTTCATAATACGACAATGCCTACATCCAGAAAGACGGTTGATAAGAGATATAGCTGTGGAAGAGTTGAGTCAGAGGAACTCGATTTTGCATGATTCTTATGATGAGTAAATGTATGGTCTTCAGCAGATCATGCGTGTGCTAAAATGTGTAAGGTTCTTGATAAGGAGCTTTAAGGTAAGAATATTTATCCACTCTTACGGTAAAAAGGTATAAGAGAATCAAAAAGTAGACACAAGTTTCAGCAAGTAAAAGAAACAAGATGAAAAAGGGTACGAGCTACCCAGCTAATGAAGATTATCGCAGAAGAATATAAGCCTTTTGAGTTACCTTCAACAATAAAAAAGGTATATACAATTGGCTATACCCATCTCATTTATGCCCTACGGGGGCTAACAGAAGTAGTATAAGAGAAGGCATGATATCAGGATCTAACTGGGGTTAGGGTAACCCAAAATGGTAAATGGATTATTAGCGCTAGCTGATATTTCTGGAGGATATTCCAAATGTCCTAATAGATCTCCTTGTAAGACACCCAGAGGGTGCACTCTAAAATAGTATAGCTAGATATGAGTACTACAAAGATAGGCACTGGAAGCCTTGAAGGGATAAATATTACCTTAGTCTGTCTCCCGTCCCTAGTAGAGAAAGAATGTTCGGCAACCCGAAGAGCCAGTAGATGAAGCAAGGGGAGCTAAAAGCAAAAGAATGTCTTATTGAAGTTTTCACAAGAAAGGGATAGGCAGAAATATTAGCAGGGAAATGATAAGAGAGATAAGGAAGCATTATGAGTAAGTTGTGATACATGGATAATAACGGTAGATCAAAAACGATGACGGTATTACAAGGTCCATAGTCAGGTGAAGGAAGAGACGAGAGGTGATAGGCCTTAAGACAACAAAAGAGTATAGGACATAAAGTCATATCCTCATTTTGAGAAATAAGTTCGTGACTCTAACGTGATTACCAAAAGGAAAAGTTAAACCCAGAGTGATAGAAATCAGTATGGAATGTTATAGAAAGAGTGCGATAAAAATGAGAAAGGGATGAAATTGCACTTATTCAAATCCTATAGATATGCTACGATTTCAGAACATTATGCAAACACGACGTCAAGGAAATGAAGTAAGGGTTCCTGCCTGGGATGTTATTGATAAATAAGGAGCCAGTGCGAGAGGTAAGTTAAGACAAAGAAAATAAACGAAGAAAGATTTTGCGGGATATTGATATGAGAATGGGTCAACGAGTAATTAGTAGTTGATTCTGGAAGAGCCTAGTCATGGCTAGACAAGAGGTTACTGACAAATCCGCAGATCATGCAAGATGAACATAGTGAACCCCAACATGGGGAATTCAATCTCGCAGATATTACATCGGAACCCTTGAGAAATATTCAGATAGGAGTTGGGGTAGTTAAAGGTATCGTATGAGTATTACGGAAATAAAGGAGAATGCCACTGGGAAGACAGTCAAAACTTCAGTTCAGAAGCAACCGCACGAGCACAAGTGCACAGAGGTATGTAACTACGGATATTTATAGACGAGTAAGAAAATCAAAAACTTCTTCGGGTATACAATATAACAAGGTTGCAACATTACAAGAGTCAGCGGGTCCTCCCTAAGTACTACAATAAAATACTAGCTGAGGAAGTAAGGAGGAAGGCTTCAACCTAAGCTCAGTGACCTAAAGAGGAAGTGATTGTATAACAACAGTCTCACAACAACGTTGTATGCACTCCATAAGAAAGTGACACCTACCATGGCTAATGGACGGGAAGTAAATTCAATATTATATGAGTTGTATGGAATTCCAATATGTATGGGCACTAAGATAAGTTAAGTATGCATGCAACAAGTGGCAGAACAACCAGGAAAAGCAATTGTTTGCATTTAAAGAAAGTTGAGAAGGAATGAAAAGAATTATTCGATTAATGATCCAGAGTTAGTTACGTTATGAACACACTTACAAGTTTAGAGTATTATCCATACATCATATATGTTGACATTCATACATCCGTAGAAGACTCCGGTATAAGTTAAAAGAAAGAATTGAGCCCATGGCTTAGACAAAGGATTGAATTGTTAGAAGATTCTATCATGGATATTCCATAGCACCCATGAAAGGATAAAGTAATAACTAATACCAGGAGCCGCAGATCGGAAGATAGCTTAAGCATACATGAAGGTTGATCAGAAGGAAGAGGAAACTAAAGAGTTTAATCAACTAAGTAAATCAAAAGTCTGATTATTGGACCTAGAGAATTATGCAAATCATGATTGAGAACATGGCAGAATAAATCTTAATATCAGAGGTGCAAGAGAGATAGCACAACAACCATATTCTATAACGGCTCTATGATAAAGCCAATTAGAAAAGTACCAGCCTCATAAGAAGTCAGTATGAAGCTCCAACCGGATTGTGTATGCGCCAGGGGTGCAAGTATTATAATAGAGTTTCAAGTTGTGGATGTAAATCATACCTATGTGGAAGTGGGGTTCTGAAAGAGATAGAGGATACGATGCGAGATTTTATGGTAAGCAAGGTAAAGATGAATAACGTATGAGATACTCAGGTGCAAAAGGTTGTGAATAATCCATACTTCAGATAGAGGCCTAGAAGCGTTGGGATTCAGTATCCAGGAATGATAGCGGTGGCATTAGTGACATATCTTCCAGCCTATGGTTTCTAGGCACCGAGAGATCTATTTAAGAGAGTAAAGAAGAGTTGGAGATGATACAATGTCTCGCTTGATGTTCCAGAATAACACAAGAAAATCCGTGGTGCAAGGAAGTTGAAGGAAGGCTACGAGTAGTATAAATGGATATGTATGGGTCGCAAGCTAAAGTATGATAGAGTGACAAGGTTTTAGGAAAACAAGAGTAAGGACAAAAAAGGGTGAGTGAGAAGGTAACGAGAAATGGATGAGTCCTCGGGATTAAGCCCATAAAAACAAGATAGTTGATGGCTTCTCTAAGTTATAGAAAGCTCAGTATAGCCTGAATGAACTCAAAGGAATCTAAGACTAGTAGCATTTGGAAGAGATAGAATGTTGCCCTGGTAGTAGAATAAAGGTGTAACTGTGATAAAGGATGAAGGTTTAGCCTTCGATTGAGTAATGATTTGAAGAGGATTTCATGGATTGTATGGAATTAAAATTCCCATGTAAGGTGAATCACATTGGGATGCTATAAAATACAATTATTGAAGTACAGTATCCCCCTAAGTGGATCAGGAAAATCACTTCAAATATTCCTCGATGCAATATAAGCCTTAGTGGCAATGTATTACGTAAGAAGTTTTAAGTTATCAGTGGTATATTGTAGATGAATATTGAGGCATATCATAATGGATGGACAAAAGTCACAGAGTATGAGCTGAGATTAGATCGTCATTCTTAAGATGAATAGTAATGAGGAAGCATTAAAAGACTTAGCTTTATGCATATAGGATAAGCAACAAGAGTAACCTGGAGTTTGGCCGCAGACCTCAGTAACAATAAATCAAAGTAAGAGTTATGGTATAGTATGGCCTACTTAGATGTAGTAAAGCTAATGACGCCCAGAGGGACAATTTGACATAATTTTGTATATGTTCACAAATTGAGGCCTAGAGATTGGCTAAGAGCTGGAGGAAAGTCGTGGTATGAGAAAGAGGACTAAAGGGAGAATGGGGGGAGAATGCCCTGGCCTTTGGATTTATTCAAAGAACACTTGCCTAAATGGCAAGGAGAATATTAAAGTATTCGCAAGAGCTATGGGTTATGAGAATGATAAGTGCATCAGTCAACATTCGAGGACGAATGTTCCAAAGGGGGGAATAGTGTTACACCCCATATATTTTTGTACTTGAAAGTACTCCATAAATAAATTGATGAAAGCTCGGAAATGAGATGTTACATCCCGCATTTTTGTACGTTAAAGTTTTGTCGTAAGTTAATCGACGTAAGCTCGAAAATGAGATTATTTTGAGATTATAAACATTATGCTATTTCAAATAAGTGACGAGTAAATTCGTGAAGGTGAGAGGGTAAGCAAATCGAAGAAAATAAAGTTCGTCGAAGTTTAACATTTTGGGATAAAATACGGTCCGAGCTAAAATACCTGGTATTTATGAACTAGTACCATACAAGGTACCACATGACCATGATAGTAAGGTGTATAAAGTGTTTTAAAAGCAAGTAGTATTTTAAGTAATTTGAGATAATTCCTAATTATATGGATAATTGGGTAATTATGAATTTTTAGTGAGGGATTAAGTAAGTAATTAAGATAATTAAGTAATTAAGAAATTTTGGATACATTCTTGAACCCCAAACATGGCAGCCAATGAGTCTTGGTTAAAATGACTCTTAATACATATTTGAAGGTGGCAAAGTTAGGGTGTTTAGTGGCTTAGCCAACCTAAAGAATTGGGGGCCATCTAAAGGTTAAAAGATAACCTTTCTAAAAAATTGAATTGTTCAATTATTAAGGGGATACTTATGTCTCTACAAGGTGAGGAAAGGAATCTTCAGCAAAGTATCATACATATTTTGGAATGGAAATGTGATTGCTTCAACAATTCATACAAGGATTCCAACGTTAGCAACGTGAGGTGTTGAAATTTTAAGGTAGTACGGTGCAATCTTTCTCAAGAATATCATACAGATTCTTCCCTACTCTGATCTTGCCGATTACATGTTGTTGCAATTGACATGTATTAGAGGGATTGTCAAGAGAACCGGCTCAGGTATGTTAAGGCTAAGCCCTTCCTTCATTTTGGCATGATCTCGTAATTACATGTGTTTGATAACAAGCCATAAAGAAAAGTTCATACTCCCGAATTTATATACATTATCCTAGTCTCATAAATTATAATATTCTCTTTATCGGGACTTCATATTTAATTGAGTATTGTCTTCTTCCAGTCAAGAAAGCAGAGATCCTATATATACAGTATTAGAGTATTTTCATTACCATCGAGCTATAATCGATGGGCAAGCCCCTATTGGGCAACATCTGATCAGATGGTAAGTTATATACCGAGCCTACTATGGCCGAACGCCTATGAGCGAGCCTAGCATGGCCGAGATACAGAGCCTAGTAAGCCCGAGTGCATATGAACGAGCCTACTACGGAAGAGCAGTTATATATATCGAGCCTTATAAGGTCGGACAACTATTTTACTTACTATATTGAGAGAGTTGAGTCAGTATCAACAGGTGAGCATATCTTCAGATTATCTTTGACTCCCAGTTACTTTCAGTTATTATATTATCAGTTCAGTTTTAGCTTTCAATATATTGCCTTACATACTCGGTAAATTATTTCATACTGACGTCCCTTCTCTGGGGGTGTTGCATTTCATGCATGCAGGTTTAGAAAGACAGATGGGTAGACCTCCTCATTAGGTGTTGCCCGAGTACAGCTTGATCGGTATGCTCCATGCCCTTTAGAGTTGCCGGGTCTAGAGCTTTATGTACATATTGTGTATAAATGTATATATGATATTAGTAGGTCAGGGCCCTGTTCTGATAATAGTATATTCATCAGTAGTGGCTTGTAGACATATCCTGTCAGTTAGTGTAGTACTTTGGGATTGTAGGCCTTTATGTATATGTTTTTGGTTTGCCAGTTGTAGTAGTTATGACGGCCTTGTCGGCCCAGCATTATATTGATGTTTAGTCAGCATTCGCAATTGTCTTGCAATGTGGCCCATGGCCAAAGTATGACATTATATGTTCAGAGTCCCTTAGTTGCAAGTTGGTACGCAAGGATAGGTGAGGCACCAAGTGCCGGTCTCGCCCCCTAGGTTCGGGGCGTGACAATAATAGTCTCAAGGAGAAGAATTATATATATAAGTATACTAAGTATGCTTATATAGTGGTACTTCAGAGATTAAGGTTGATTCTTATATGTCTTTAATTAATGTTGACTTATGAATATGTTTCAGTTCTGCCTTACATACTCGGTACATTATTCGTACTAAAGTATTTTTGTTGGAGACGCTGAATTCATGCCTATAGGTATAGATAATCAGTTTGACAAGCCCTCATAGTAAACGAGGTCAGCATTCAGCGAAGGATCGGTAAGACTCCACCTCATTCGGAGTGCAGCCGAGTCTATAAGTCATCGTGTCAGAGTTTTGCTACAGACTTATGGGTAGGCCGGTACCCTGTCCCATTTGATGTCAAATAATCTTAGAAGCTTTGTAGACAGAGGTTCATTTTGTATAGTATGTCAGAGGCCTTGACGGCCCATATGTATTCATGTTTTAAGAAAGATGGTTCATTGATACAGTGTTTTTCCACTTAGAATTGTACATTATGAGTTATGGCCATGTGGGCCCATGATAGTTACAAAAGGAATGGGTTCAGCTAACACGACCTATGTATGTTCTAGTTTTTGTCGAACAATCATGTGTTACAGAGTGGTTCGCTCGGGCCAGCACAGAACCGGGTACCAGCCCGCGCCTCCCTAGGTTTGGGGCATGACATAAGTGGTATTATAGCAAGTCGTGTCCTAGGGAGTCTATAAAGTCGTGCCTAGTATAGTCTCACTTATGGGTATATTGCGCACCACATATTTTTAATTGAAAGGCTATAGGGTATTTAGGAAATGTTACCCTTCTTTTGTTTCTAGATCGTGCCATAGAGCTGAGTCGTAAGAAGTCAGTATGAAGCTTTCACCAGATTTTGTATACACCAGAGGTGTAGATATCACAGTAGAGCTTTAAGGCATAATTTTCACCTATATGAAAGGGAGGTTATGAAAGAAACAGAAGATACAATGCGAGATTGAAAGGTAAGTAAGGTAAAGGTGAAGAAGATACGAGATACTCAAGTACAAGAGGTTGTGAATAGTCCAGACTTCAGATAAAGGTTTGGGTTTAGATTAGTTTACAGAGGAGACCCTAGAAATTTTTTTGTAAATCTCTAAGAGTTAACATTCGAGGACGAATGTTTCTAAAGGGGGAAGGATGTTACATCCCGTACTTTAATACTAGGATGAATTGTAGTAATTCATATGAGCTTGAAGGGATTAAAACCATTCACGAGGTTATAAAGGAATTGTGAATAGGTTATTGTAAGACCCCGTAAGTTTAACAACCTTGATACCATTATATACATTTGATATGGTATTTTGAATGGAATATTTTTGTAAAAGAAGGTTTGAAAAATATGATTTTATATAGTTATTAATATTACTACTTTCGAATATGCTTTAAATTATACAAAGAATATAAGAAAGTTTATGAGATTTTCTTTATTGTAAAGATAGAAATTATTTTCTCACAAGAAAAGAAGGTTATCTTTTTACTATTTTAAGAATTAAGCGTACGAAAATTTATACTCTTTATATGAGATTAGGGAAATTAGAAGTTGAGAAAATATATGTATTTTTACATGGATATTTTAATGAAATAATAGTGTATGTATTGATTTTATATGATACCATGATTTATTAATATTTTAATATTTTAATAGTAGTACTTTAGGATGAGGACAAGACTATTTTTGATATTATAAGTATTACGCTATTTCAAAATAAGTGATAAATAAATTCGTGAATGAGAGAGTAAGCGAATCGAAGAAAATGAGTTCTGTCGGAGTATGACAATTTGGGAATAAAATACGGTCCAAGCTATAATACCCGTTATTTATGGACTAGTGTCATACAAGGTACCACATGACCATGATAGTAGGGTGTATAAAGTATGTTAAAAGTGAGTAGTATTCTAAGTAATTTGGGATAATTCTTAATTATGTGGATAATTGGGTAATTAGTAATTTTAGTGGTAGATTAACTAATTAATTAGTTTATTTGGATAAGGTTGATTAATCTCCTTAACGTGGCAGCATGTGTGAAGTTAATTAAGCCTAAATGTGACTACGGATATTATGTTATAAGGTGGCATTAGGAGAATTCTTCTTGTGGCTTAGTCATTATTCAAGTGGGTCCCACAAACTCACTTATATAAAAGGCCTCCCAAAACCACAAAATTGAGGCTTATGGCTACATGTAGTAACAGATGGAATTGAAGGAATTCCTAATGAATCCTTTACAATGCTTATGGAAACGTAATTTGCTTCAAGAATTTCATACGAGGTTATACTGGGTAATATCAACGGGATTTGCAAATTCTAAGGAAGCACGGTACAAACTTTCTCAAGAATATCACACGAATGTTTCCCTACTTCGATCCGCCGTTACATGTTTTTGCAAAAGATATGTGTTAGAGTAATTGTCAAGAGAATCGGTTCAGGTAGGTTAAGGCTATCCCTCAATTTCTTTTAGCATGATCCAAGTAATGATATATAAACGTAATGCTATTCCATAAGTGGTTCTACTCTTAGCAGTTAATAATGTCTATGTTATTTATTCCTGTAAAGTTATATTCAAGTATGTCTAAGTACGTTCCTAGGTCTCTATTGAGATATATGATAAAGATGTTAATGTTTATAATATAGTGATACATGCATCTTCATGCATTTACCACCGTGCTATGGCCGATTGAGCAAATATACATATTCATTTACCACTATGCTACGGTCTGTTAGGAAGTTACACATTTACCACCGAGCTACTGCCGGTCGGGCAGTCATGCATTTACCACCGAGCTATGACCGGTTGGGCATTTACACATTTACCACCGAGCTACAACCGGTCGGGTAGTCATGCATTTACCACCACGCAACGGCCGGTCGGCAGTTATCACTGATCAGTTGGGTAGTCATGCATCATACGATATGGATAATAGTCTAAAGGAGATAAATTATATATATAAGTATACTAAGACTGCATATACAGTGGCACTTTAGAGATTCAGGTTGATTCTTATATGTCTTTAATTAATGTTGACTTATGAATATATTTTAGTTCTGCCTTACATACTCTGTATACTATTCGTACTGACGTCCTTTTGTTGGAGACGCTGAATTCATACCTACAGGTATAGATAATCAGTTTGACAAGCCCTCATAGTAGACGAGGTCAGCATTCAACAAAGGATCGGTAAGACTCCACCTCATTCGGAGTGTAGCCAAGTCTATAAGTCATCGTGTCAGAGTTTTTCTACAGACTTATGGGCAGGCCGGTACCCTGTCCCATTTGATGTCAAATAATCTTAGAGGCTTTGTAGACAGAGGTTCATTTTGTATAGTATGTCAGAGGCCTTAACGGCCCATATGTATTCATATTTTAAGAAAGATGGTTCATTGATACAATGTTTTCCCACTTACAATTGTACATTATGGGTTGTGGCCATGTGGGCCCATGATAGTTACAAAAGGAATGAGTTCAACTAACTCGACCTATGTATATTCTAATTTTGGTAGAACTATCATGAGTTACAGAATGGTTCTCTCGCGCCAGCACGGCACCGGGTGCCAGCCACGCCTCCCCAGGTTTGGGGCGTGACAAACGTGGCCCACTTAAAACGATACTACTGTTGAGGTACGACACCATTCATTTGTTTTCATTACATATTAGACTAAAACTTGCAGGTAACAATTCAGGGAGGATATGACTATTAGGTCTGAAAGCACGCGTTGCACTCTTTTTTCCTTAGACCGATTTTATCCCAAATGGGTTTTCTGGCAAGGTTTTAATGAGGCAATGGTGGATCGTGATAACTTAGAATTAAAGACCAGAGTCAAGGACCACATTAGTAGTATCTGAGGCCTCTCTATGATCGGGCTCCGATACTGGGGGCCATCACCCTCGGATAATAATTTTGGCAATGAGAGAAACTTTATGCTGGAACTACCTAGGCTCGGTAGATAGGATTTATTGTAAGGGACAAATGGTCAAATGAACTGTGCCCACATAGAGCACCCAAGCTTTGACACGAAGCATGTGCGCATTTGTAACCCTGTATAGAAATGAAAGAAAGTTTCTTCTTGCGGATAAATATTTTGTCCCTTAAATATTTCTACATTCGGTCCCTTAAAAATACCGAGCCCAAGGGCATTCTCTATCCGGATCCAAGAGGTCACCCTCACTCGGTGAATATCATCCAAGTTAGGCTCGGGCAACCCAGGGTATCGAAGCTCTGAGGCACAAAGCTTATTAGGCAGTGCTCGAACTCTAAAGGCCACGACCATCCCCATTCGAAAGTATCGTCCTGGGCAAGGCTGGATAACTCGGGGTAACGATACCATTGGGCAATACCTGAACTTAAAAGGCTACGGCCGTCCTAGAACAGCTCGGAGACGTCCGAGATCCGTAACCAAAACATAAGTCCTTCAAAATTTCTAAAGCGGTTTGAAGGCTATCCTCGGCAAATTTATAAAAAATCCTAAGTGAACATTTAGGGGAAAGCTTCCGGCCATACCAAGCCCCCCACTAGCCTTAAACAAAATAGTGTAGAATTTGAATAATGTTCGAACCTCCAAATAAGACCTAATTATGACCTGCTAAGGCATCCGAAATCTTTGCAATTATAAAGAAAAAAGCAAAAACAATCAAGCTTGAAAATTGCCGAAGGGAAAAAAGCCTATATATATATATATATATATATATATATATATATATATATATATATATATATATATATATATATATATATATATATGCAAATTTTCACAAAGGCCAAACGACCTCAACAAAATACAAAGGTACGAAAGCAAAAAATTACAAGGCTCCTAAGAAGCCAAATCCTCACCAGAGCCCGCCTCATCATCGGGCCGTTGGAATCTTCCACGTCCTCGGACCCGTCCGAACCTTCAGAATCTTCTTAATCCTCAGGGTACGCCAACTTCTTGACCTCGGCCTCGAGCCTCTTAACATTTTCAAGCTCGACCGATAAATCGAACCCCCGGGCTTGAACCTCTTCGAGAGCCTCCCTCCGAGACTACCACTTCGCATGATCGACTATGGCTTTTAGGCACTCCTGAGCAGCCTCATCATCAGCTTTTTATTGGGCCACCATCTCATCGACATCGACCTAGGCTATCTCAGCCACTGACTTGGCTGCTTTAAGCTCCTTGATGAGGGTTTCCCGATCGGCAACAGCCGAGCTCAGTTGAGACTGGAGCTTGTTAATTTTCTAGGATCGTGCCTCTGCCTTCTCCTTCATCGATCAAAGTTGGGCCTCCGTCGAGGCCAATTTCTCCCGGGTTGTTTCCTTTGCAGAAGCCAAACGGTCCATCTTGCCCTTCCACTCTTCGGCCATGGCCTTGACTTCGTCTATATCAGCCCGGAGCTGCTCAACCCGATCTATCTTTTGCTGGACCTGTGGATTCTGACCGTTAGACACCGTGTCTAGCTCATCATCACCAACTTTAATTTTTTTTACATATTCCAACAGGTCGACATGTTCCTTCTCAGCCGCATCCAACTCGGCTCGGAGGCTCTTAATTTCACCCTCGCGTTGCTCGCTGAGAAGTTTATACATGTTTCGTTTCTCAGTAAGCTCTTTGGCTTCGTCCTTGAGTTGACTCAACTCATCTTTGTATCGGAGGAAGATCTCATGGTGGAGCACCGAGGCCTGCAAATATGAGGAAAGATATTAGAACTATCAAAAAATTAGTTCAAATATCAGAAGAAGAATTGGAGTCATCAAGGATTATCAAGGATTACCCAGTTCAGCGCCCGTTGTGCTTCGTTAAACAAGCATAGCGAGTCTACCTCATTAGTTTTAGCCTAGTCTTCCTCAATCACAAGGCACCGGAGGTAACTGGCTACCCCTATGGGGGCGAAAAAAACCCGAAAATCCTCCGAAACGATAATG
This sequence comes from Nicotiana tomentosiformis, assembly GCF_000390325.3. Taxonomy (NCBI): domain Eukaryota; kingdom Viridiplantae; phylum Streptophyta; class Magnoliopsida; order Solanales; family Solanaceae; genus Nicotiana; species Nicotiana tomentosiformis. Next base: position 28,115,004 of record NC_090817.1, read on the forward strand.
ATAATTGACCGCTTCCAACCATGATCTGCACTCGGGGTAGGGATCCGATTGACCAGTCATGGGGTCGAGTTAGGCCCACCTGCCCCCGAGAATGGAATTTTCCTCGGTACCTCTAAGTTACCTAACCTGGTGACATCCTCTGTGATGGTGGAATCCACGCCATCAAAAACACAGCGGAGGGGATAGTTTGCTCCGTGGGCCCCCTCGTTGGGTCGTTCTTTCACAGTTTAGGACTTGTTGTACATAGACTTGGTAAACGAGGGTGACTCGGTGATGTCTATCACACCAAGTTCCTCCTTTGAGGCACTACCCGTATCCCGGGAAGCCTCAGCCCCGACCTCCTCATCGACCTCCCTGGACTGAGGCAGATCGGCCTCACGGGTCTCTGTTTCGACGGCCTCCTACTCTTCGAGGGGTGACGACTCGCGAGCCACAAAAACAAAAGGCTCTTCCTCATCGGGCTCGTTACTAAGCCGATAGAGCAAGTCCGAAGTAGGTACTCGGGAGCTGGTGTTTTCCTTTGGCTTGCGCACCAGCCTTCTCCTTGTTTTTTTTTTTACGAGCTCGGGGAACTTGGAGCTCTCCTCCTCTTTCTCTCTCCGACTTTCCCCAGAGTACGAGACTCAACGAGAAAGTCCTCGCCCCTACCGAAGGTCTAAGCTCAACGTTCTTAGGCCAACCTGCAAAGTAAAATAAAGGAGATAAGGACGCGATGTTAGAAGAAAAAGTTCACTACGACTTGTTGGGGAAAAAAACCTTACCATGGGAATGGGCCTTCCAATGGCCTTTTGAAAGTTTACACCATAAGCGCTCGGAGTAGGGCATCTGAGACAGAATGCCCTCGACCCACTCCTTGAGTCGAGGGATAGCATTCGTAACTCAAGAAAGGGCAACAACATAACAAGCACCGATAAGAAAAGGCAAGATAAGTCATAAAATCGACGCTTAAAGGGAATACTTACTTTATGCGTTCCACCTTTCGGGGAACAGCCTCCACTCGGCCGGTACCAGGTGGACGGTCCTCACTTGAACAAGACGTCCTTACCAATCCCGATCCTGGTCCTCGTCGATGCTCAAGAACAGGGCTTTGCCCGGCGTACTAGCTTTATCAGTCCACCACCCCCAGAAGATTCGGGGATTATATAAGAGAAGTATATGATCGATGGTGAACGAGAACCCATCGATTTTGTTCATAAAAAATTGGAGGAGGATCACGGTCCTCTTTAGCGATGGATGAATTGGCTTAGGCACACGTTGTACCTCTTGCAAAAGTCGAAAATGATCGGGTCTACCGAGCCAAATGTAAAGGGATAAGTGTAAACACTTAGATATCCCTCGACATGGGTGGTAATGGCCTCTTCGGGGTCGGGAACCACTATGTATTTGTCGACCCAGTTGCAGTCTTTTTGGACCGTGGGGAGGACCTCTTTGGTAATTGAGCAGATGTATGTTGAGGCCTCCTCACACCGACCCTGTACAGAAGAAGGCTTCTCAACCTTAAAATTGTCGGTGACCGAACAACCACCGGGAATGAACATCTTCAAGGGGGGTTCTTCCGTTGGTCCATCAACAATCGTATCGGAGACGGTCTCCACGACCTCAGTGGTCGGTCACGAGGAAGAAAGAGCATCCTTCTGAGGAACAGATTTTGAGGGTTTTGCCATTGTTATGGAAGAAACAAAGATTGAAAAAGATAGAGAAAGAGTGAAAGTTGAAAGATCAGACTTGTTGGGCTTGAGTAGGAGATGATTAAAAGTTTTTGTAAAGTACTGAAGAACCTTGGGTAATGGGGGTAAAAACGCAAGATTATATTGAAATCCTGAAGGTACGAAGGTAGAAGATTTGGTGTAAAGTGAAAAATGAATAGAAGAGAGGGCATTTATAGGAGTTCAGCGACGTTTCACGTCCAAGGACGGCCGACCGGCGGCTGACATGCATTTAATGACATTATGACTTGACTGACGTGACGTTTCAGATGTTTTGTCGTTTCTGCCGTGATGTGTCGAAGTAAGAATCAGGAGCTCATGTCATTTCTCGTCGTTTACTCTCCGATAAACGAGGGGACTATCTGTATACAGGTAAAATCAGGCTTATGGAACCCCCAGTCTCCAACAAAATAAGCCAAGCTCGAGACATGATGACAGGAGATCGAAATCGGGGCAAGAGTCTCATCGAGTCATGGTTCAGAATCGGTCCTAGCTTTGAACGACTTCGAGGAACATGGTCGGGCAGTCAAGAACGACTAATGGAGGGCCGTTATATCCTGGACCGGCCGGATATACCTCTCCTGCTAAGGCTCGAACAGAGCGCTTACCATCGGATCCATCGAGACCACGCCCCCCAGATTCGGTTCGAGCTCCAAGACCTCGAAAAAGCACTACCAAACGGTTGCACACGACTAACTAAGGGCAGTGATTTTTATATATAAAGGATATGATTTTTATTCAATGGTTACATTGTAACAGGCATTCAAAAGCAGTACATTATTATTTTCTCTATGATTAGTTCTTTCTCTTGTTCATCAGTGCTGGCTATAGCAAGCCCGGGTCGAGGGTAAAAAATTTAATAAGGCTCAAACTATCCTCCTCGTGTGGTTTGAATCTATTTTATCTTTGTTTGTTCAATTTGACTTAATTTATCGCTTTATATCAAATTAATCCACGTATCTTTAAAATCACTTACAAATTCAATTGTTATCCGCTTTTAAAGGTAAACACTAACAAAGTAAACCTCAGTTTGGTATCTGTGACTTTTTTCGCCAATTTATTTATTTGATTTGTTTCCGTGCAAGTTCCTACATATAAGAAAAGCGTCATGAACATATTTTTACTTCAAAAGCGGTGTGAACTCCCGCAACTCACCCAAGAAATAGTGCACATACACACTCAAAATATGCACTTTTCATCCTTTATTAGTGATATACTAGGATTTTGTTAATTTCAACAGATAAAATTGGAACATTATCAAATGTAAGGTAGTATTTTGATGGCTTTATGGCAAGACTTTTGACTTAGCGAAATAGGCAAGAAACTATCTTTCATTCACAATCAATACTATTGTTAAGTTAGACAATGGAAACTTATACTAATATTCTTTTGTCAAACCTACCCCTCGCAATACTATATTTAGTATAATGCAGTAATGCACTTCGAAATTTCTAAATTTATGTCGATATATACTCAATTTAATTATTAAGCTAGTGTATTATGTATAGTACTATTTTATCTACCATACAAAGAACTTGTGACTTTGTTATTTTTATGTCAAAAGGTGATTCTCTTTCACTTTTTTCTTTTTTCTTTCTCCACCTCTGTTCATCTCTTCTTTTATTTCCATTTTGACTCTGCGGTATTCAAAGAAAGTACAAAAAAGAAATTCCCTTTGCTCTAATTTGTCTCGAGTTAAGAGTTAAAGGTGCTGCTTTTTTCTTAAGCTCTAACACTCATCATTTTTATAGTCGTCATAATCACTATCACAGAAGCTTTTCTAGCCAACCTGTTCGCGAGCATCTCAGCTGTTAAATCTGCATATGCTCAGTTGCAAATCGCTCAATCTCCATATGACCCCGAGTTTATTCAAACTGCTGATGAGGTGATCGTGTCCGAGCTGAAAAGTCTGTCCGAATTGAAAAATTGCTACTTAAAGAAGCAATTTGATGAGTACTATTCCCTGGAGACAACTCCGGTTTTAGCAGAAATTAAGGAGCAGAAAAGTATTTTCAATAAAGAGAACAAATTGCTTGAAAAGAGATTAAAAATGAGTGAGCAAGTCTCTGATCTTGACAATCTTCAGTTGACAAAATTAAGCCCCAGCCATTTTACTATGTTCCTTCAGCAGACAATTAGGTCGATTCGGGGGGAATTTAGATGCTGCAGCCTTGTCTATTCAACCTGGTGTTATGTTCTTGAAATCAAGTGACAAATGTTATGCATTTGAATCATTTGTTTGCCGACAGATGTATGATGGTTTCAAATTTCAATTATCCACACTTCTCAATCTCAAAGGAATCCCAAACAGTGGAGAAGAAACAACAGAAGTTATTTTTCAACAGATTAAACTGAGATCTGCTAACAGGGGCGGATTTAGGGGCGGAAGGGGTTCACCCGAACTCCCTTCGCCTAAAAATTACATTATATATATAAGGCAAAATCTGTTTTTTACCTCTATATATTACGTTTTGAATCCCTTTGACATAGCCCAAAAGTGTAGCTTAGTGGTCAAAGGGGTTCAAAACTTTTGTAAGGTCATAGGTTCAATTTCCATTAGCTATAATTTTTTATAAATTTTTTCTTTTTGAACCCCCTTCGTGGAGATCCTGCCTCCGCTACTATCTGCTAATGCATCAGATTACTTAGCCTTGAAGCCAAAATCAACATTTGCAAGATTTTGTCGCGCGAAGTACTTGAAACTCCTTCACCCCGAAATGGAGAGTTCTCTTTTTGGCGATTTGGATCATAGGAATTTACTAAATTCTGGTGAGTACCCAGAGACAGCTTTGTTTTGCACGTTGCGGAAATGGCAAAGCGCATTTGGCTACTGCATTGTCTTGCCTTTTCTTTCGACCCCGAGGTTGCTATGTTTCAAGTGAGCAAAGGATGTAGATTTACCAATGTTTATATGGAGAGTGTGAATGAAGAAGCATTCTTGATGTCTAACGGATCACCAGTAAATGAACCCCGTATAGGATTCACAGTGGTTCCAAGGTTCAGGATTGGTAAAACTGTTATTCAATGTCAAGTTTATCTCTGTTAATGAAACTAGTTAGATGGAGTTTTGGTGAATCAAAGGGTATTTGATTCTTTTGTCGAAATTTGACGCTTAATTCCAAGGATTAAACTTGAGGCAAGAGGCGGATTTAGATTGGTTATGTGGTTCAAATGAACTATTGCGATCATCTCTAACTACATATGCACATGTAAAAAAATAATAATTACATAACATAAGATGATACATATTCTATATCAATTGATTCTGAATTTAGTTCTGTTAGGCTTTCTGTTAGACCAGCAGCTTCAGATTTTGGTACTTTTATTTCGAAAGGAAAGAAGATGGAAACTTAGGGTGTGTTTGGTATGAAGGAAAATATTTTTCGGAAAATATTTTCCAATTTTCTCATATTTGGTTGGTTTAAATATTTTGAAAAATATTTTCCTCCAATAGGAGGGAAATATTTTCCCTATTAAGAAAAGGGAAAATATTTTCCTAAACTCTTCTTCAATATTTTCCACCCTATTCCTCATCCCCCACCAACCCATCCCACACACTTACCCCCAACCCCGCCCCCAACCCACCCCTACCTCTACCCCTACCCTAACAACAACAACAACAATAACAAATCCAGTAGTTTCCCACAAGTGGGGTATGGGGAGGGTAAGATGTACGCAGCCTTACCCCTATCCCTAGAAGGGCAGAGAGGCTATTTCTGATAGACCCTCGGCTAGAGAACGACTGAAAAAGAAAAGGTAACTGCAACAAGTAGGAATAACAGCAAGATGAAATAAGATCGAATCCAAGAATGCAGTCAAACTCTAGGTAGTAATAGTCGTCTATGGATAAAAGATATCATACTAATACTAATGCTAGCGAATTGAGTAAGACAAAGAGAAACATTCGACTACCTACGAACCTTCTATCCTAATCTTTGACCTTCACACACTCCTTTCTAGGGCCATATCTTCAGTCAGCTCCAGCTGCGCCATGTCCCGCCTAATAACCTCTCCCTAAGACTTCTTAGGCCTACCTCTACCCCTTTTATTACCCATTGAGGCTAACCGCTCGCACTTTCTAACTGGGGCTTCTATACTTCTCCTCTTAACATGCCCAAACCATCTCAACCTCGCCTCCCGCATCTTATCCTCCACAGGGGCCACTCCCACCTTATCCTGAATAACTTCATTCCTAATCTTATCCAACCATATATGCCCACACATCCACCTCAATATCCTCATCTCAGCTACTTTTAGCTTCTGGGTATGAGAGTTCTTCACCGGCCAACACTCTGCACCATTCAACATAGTCGGTCTAACTACAACCTTGTAGAACTTACCTTTAAGTCTCAGCGGCATATTCTTATTACACAAGACACTGGAAGCGAGCCTCCACTTCATCCATCCTTCTCCGATACGATGCATGACATCTTCATCAATCTCCCCGCTACCTTGTATTATAGATCATAGATACTTGAAACTACCTCTTTTGGGGATGACTTGCGTATCAAGCCTCACCTCGATATCCCCTTCCTGGGTACCGTTGCTGAACTTGTACTCCAAGTATTCCATCTTGGTCCTGCTCAACTTGAAACCCTTAGACTTTAGGGTCTGCCTCCAAACTTCCAGCCTCTCGTTAACACCACCCCACGTCTCGTCAATTAAAACTATGTCATCAGCAAATAACATACACCATGGCACCTCACCTTGAATGTGTCTCGTCAATGCGTCCATCGCCAAGGAAAATAGGAATGGACTAAGAGACGATCCCTGGTGCAAACCCATCATAACCGGAAAGTTTTTCGAGTCTCCTTCCGCTGCCCTTACCCGAGTTTTAGCTTTATCATACATGTCCTTAACCCTAATGTAGGCTACTGGGATCCCTTTAGCCTCCAAGCATCGCCAGAGCACCTCTCTCAGGACTTTGTCATATGCTTACTCTAGGTCAATGAACACCATGTGCAAGTCCTTCTTCATCTCCCTATACCGCTCCACCAATCTACTAACAATGTGAATGGCTTCTATGGTCGAACGCCCCTGCATGAAACCGAATTGGTTCTCAGAACTGGACACACTGGTCCTCACCATCACTTCAACCAACCTCTCCCAAACTTTCATAGTATGGCTTAGCAGCTTAATCCCCCTATAATTATTGCAACTTTGGATATTGCCCTTGTTTTTATACATAGGAATCATCGTACTCCACCTCCATTCATCGGTTATTTTCTTCTTCCTAAAAATGACGTTGAACAACCTAGTGAGCCACTCCAAACTTGCCCTACCCGTATTCTTCCAAAATTCCACAGGTATTTCATCTGGCCCGATAGCTCTACCCCTATGCATCTAACACATAGCCCCCTCGACCTCCTCTACTCTTATGTGCCTACAATACCCGAAATCTCGGCGCATCTCGGAGTGCTCCAAGACGCCCAGCACAATGTCCCTATCACCCTCTTCGTTTAGGAGTTTATGGAAATATGTCTGCTATCTTTGTCTAATTTGAGCCTCTTCCATCAAAACTCTACCTTGCTTATCTTTGATACACTTAACTTGATCGAGATAACATGTCTTTCTCTCTCTCACCTTGGCTAGCCTATATAGCTTTTTGTCCCCGCCTTTGGCCCCAAGCTCTTCATACAAATGTCCAAACGCCACAGTCTTAGCCGCAGTAACCTCTAACTTCGCCTCCTTCTTAGCCTTCCCATACCTCTCTCTGTTCATCCTCTTCGCTTCCTTATCCATGCTCTCTATAAGAGTCAAGTATGCCACTTGCTTCGCTTCAACTTTCTCTTGTACCTCCTCACTCCACCACCAGTCACCTTTGTGGCTGCCAGAGAAACCCTTCGAGACCCCTAACACTTCTCTCGCAGCTACTCTAATACACTTCACTATGGTAGTCCACATACAGCTCGCATCCCCACTACCTCTCCATGCTCTCATAGCCAACAACGTCCCCCCAACTTCTGTGCTTTGTCACTAGTCAAATAACCCCACCTGATCCTGGGTTGACCATACACAGCCCTCTTCCCCACGATTTTTATGTCCATCACCAATAATCTATGTTTAGTCGTGAGATTCTTGCTTGGTATAACCTTGCAATCAATGCACAAAATCCTATCGCACTTCCGGAGGAGTAGATAATCAATTTGAGTCTTGGCAAAACAAATTACGGAATGTAACCAAGTGTTCCTCCCTTTTCGGAAAACACGAGTTGGCAATCACCAAATCAAAGGCTTTAGCACAGTTCAATGAAGTACCTCCTCCATTCCTAACTCCAAAGATAAAGCCTCCATGCACGCCGTCATACCCCGCAGATGTCGCCCCAATGTGACCATTGAAGTCCCCTCCTATGAATAACTTCTCGGTGAGCGGAATGCCACGTACCAACCTATCAAATTCTTCCCAGAATAGCCTCTTAATCTCCTTGTCCAAACCCACTCGAGACGCGTAAGCACTAATCACATTTAAAATAGACCCTCCCACAACCAGCTTAATAGCCATCAACATGTCGTTCACCCTCCTAACTTCTACTACTAGCTCTGTCACGACCCCAAATCCACTAGTCATGATGGCACCTAACCCAACCCGCTAGGTAAGCCAATAAACCACTAACTAATTCCAATAACAATTAATAAAGCAATTAAGTAAAGAAATATCTAAATCTTATACATTCCCCAAGGACTGGTAGTACAAATCATGAGCTTCTAAGAATAGAGTTTACAAAGCGGAAATGAAGTAAATACATCATCTGTTTGAAAAACACATTAACAGAGTTTTATAGATCTAAGGCTACCATGAACAAGAGGCAGCTACAACCGGGACGCAGGTACAATTTCTTACCTCTGAAATTCGTGGCCTAATGTATTCTGGGTTACTTCTGTGTGCAGCCTTGTTAGTTTTTGCACTTGTTTGAACCTCTTTAGCATTTGATTTTAAATAAAGCTGTCAGTTCTGATATATGTTATTTGAATATGCTTCACCTGAATAATTTAGACCCTCTTAAGCTTAATGTGTTTATACCTGAATGTCTATATTTGCTGTTTGACAATAGATTTGTTTTTCCTACTCTGTTCTGCATTCCTGCAATGACTAACTCGCATCTGTAATATGTTCACTGTTAACTATGATCCGCTCCCATGCTAGTTTTGACACTTTGTTATGTCCTTGTTTGCTGAATCTCATATCCTTTAGTGATTATTTGAACGTTTAGAGTAGCTATCTCAACTTGTGTTTCCTTACCATGTTTGATATTATTTTGCTTCATGATGTAAGTTAACATGTTTGTCTTTTGCTATTGTGATGGATACTTAACATGATTTGGTCCCCTAGGTTCTAATACTTTAAGTTAATGCTCTACTTCAGACTCGTTTAGTATTATGCACCTTTGTATGTCAATTTTGTAATCTTAGAAACTTGATGCCCTTGTCTTTCATAAAAAATGTTTTCTGCCCAATATGCTAAGTGTTTGAATTGTGATAACAACCTGCTCTTTGAGTTTTGTTGATTCTCTTTGCTTGTATGTCACCCTTGTCATGTCTTCTTTCTAAAATACAAATGCACCTCTTCAAATATTGTCCTCTTAATCATTGTTCCCTCACTCTCATTTGTTACCAACACTATTCTGAATATACCACTCTTGGCCAGCTGAAAACCAAGGCTACTAAGACTTCTCTATTGATCACCCTAGTGTGAGCACTACTCGGGGTCCATTTGAGACCCTTGTGAACTCTGACACATTAGGATTTGGCGTCTTCTAGCCACTCTCTTTACAACTGAGACCTGAGCTATCTCTAACACTCAGATCTTTCTTCCTACTGTCTACTGAATATGTAAACTAGCTGGGTAATATTGGTCAATCTAAGGCTGTTTGGCTTGGCTTGAGTTGTTACACCCTATATTTTCGTACATAAAAATGCATCGTAAGCAAACTAATGTAGGACCAAAAATGAGATAATATTTAAAAGTATATAAAGTAATTTAATCATGTTACCTCTGAGGTTACAAATATTGAAGATCATGAACAACAAGTACAAAGAGGGTTGGACGGTTCAAAAGCTAAAGCAATTGAAGAAAATAATGTTTCGTCGAAAGTCGACAAGTTGGGAATGTTATAACATATACCTTTGGGGTGAGACTAGGGTACTTAACATGATAAGGAGATTATGTTATGATTTATATTAGTCGTATGACATCCGTGTGTTATGTTTTGAAGTCAAGCGAGTTGTGGAACAAAAGTCGATGAAAGTCATCACAATTTACATTCATAAGTTTTACTGAAACTTTGGGTCAAATGTAACTGCGATTTTCTCCCAATATACTTAGAGTTATAGGGTGTTCCACCCATCAAATTAAAGATCTATGAGTCTATTTTCCAACGCATTAAACCGTTTGTCAATACGACATTGGAGTAGAAAGATATGGGCATTTATGCGATACTGCACAAGCTGCTAGGTGACAAGTAGGTGTGTCACCTACTTACTTAAATGAGAGCCCAAAAAAATGGGCCATTTCGGGTCGTCCAAAGAGGACTTTTAAGGGCCTATTTTCTTCATATATTAGACTTAAAATAGAGCATAATAACCAGACATAAGATCTGCAAAGAATCCACCCAAAAATTTTCCACAAACCCTAATTGATTTTCTCTCCCTTTCAAGTTCCAATTGGAGGTAAAACCTAGAGTTTGAAGAACCAAGATAAGAGCTGAGTTATCCAACAAATAAGGTGATTTTACTGCTCTCTTTCATCCAATTTTTCTTCTGTAAATTCATGGTAAGTCGTTCTATACTTGTAAGAACTCACGGGACGGTGATCGGAAGCCGTGAGTTTGAGTTATTCACTTGTAGCGGACTGTTTTGTGGACTGTTTTGTGTTGCTGTTGGGCTGCGTGTTTTACTACTATTTTGTGGAGTTTTGGAGGAGGAAGGGGGTTTATAAACACCATATAAATGTAGGATGGTTGGCTGTTCGTTCGTCATAACATTTTCGGGTCGTTTGACACTACTACGGTGGTCGTTTTGTGTATGAAGAGATTGGGGTGTGTTGGGCTGTTTTGTAGTATTTGATGGTGTATATAGGGCTGGAAAATGATGTATATATGTTGTTATTGTTCTGTTCTTGTATTGTTGGTGTTATCTTGAATTTGGAGGAAGTAAGGATTATAGGGGAGATGCTGCCCGTTTTAATACAAAATAGGTTTGTCGTTCGTTGTGCGATAGTTGTACCTTTCGTAACTTAACGATAGTATTATTATCATTCTTGTAGATTAAGGTGCGAAGAGGTGAGTTCAACTTGGTGATTGGAAAGATTGTGATAAGGTATGTTAAGGCTAAGCCCTTCCTTCATTTTGGCATGATCTCGTAGCTACATGTGTTAATAATGAGACATAAAGAGAAGTTCGTATTCATGAATTTATTCACATTATTCTAGTCTCATAAGTTACAATATTATTCCTTATCGGGACTTCATATTCAGTTTAGTTTTGTCTTTATTCAGTCAAGAGAGCAGAGGGTCTATATATATATATACAGCATTACACTATTTTCACCACCATCGAGCTATAATTGGTGGGCAGGCCCCTATTGGGCAACCTCTGATCAGATGGTAAGTTATATATACCGAGCCTACTGTGGCTGAGCGCCTATGAGCGAGCCCAGGATGGCCGAGATACATAGCCTAGTATGGCCGAGCGCCTATGAGCGAGCCTACTATGGCAGAGCAGTTATATATACCGAGCCTTATAAGGCCGTACAATTATTTTACTTACTATATTGAAGGAGTTGAGTCAGTATCAGCAGGTAAGTATATCTCCAGATCATCTTTGACTCCCAGTTACTTCCAGTTATTATATTATCAGTTCAGTTTCGATTTTCAGTTATGTTATTGCCTTACATACTCGGTACATTATTTCGTACTGACGTCCCTTTTTCGGGGACGCTGCATTTCATGCATGCAGGTTCAGATAGACAGACGAGTAGATCTCCTCAGTAGGTGTTTCCCGAGTTCAGCCTGATCGGTAAGCTCCACGTCTTTCGGAGTTGCCAGGTCTAGAGTTTTGTGTACATCTTATGTATATCTGTATATATGTTATGGGTAGGTCGGGGCCCTGTTCCGATCATAGTACATCTATCAGTAGAGGCTTGTAGACATATCCTGTTGGTTAGTTCAGTATGTTGGGTTTGTAGGCCTGGTATGTATATTTGATGGTTTGTCAGCTGTAGTAGCTATGACGGCCTTGTCGGCCTAGCTTTATATTAATGTTTAGTTAGCGCTAGTTTCCATTCAGTTTTATATTTTGCTTCTCAAATTGTCTTGCAAGGTGGCCCCATGGCCAAAGTATGACATTATGTGTTCAGAGTCCCTTAGTCGCAATTTGGTACGCCAGGTTAGGTGAGGCACCAGGTGCTTGTATCGCTCCTAGGTTCGGGGCGTGACAAACTTGGTATCAGAGCAGTTCTGTCCTAGGGAGTCTACAAGCCGTGTCTAGTAGGGTCTTGTTTATAGATGTGTTGTGCACCACATTATATAAGCAGGGCACTACAGGGCATTTAGGAGTTGGTTACCCTTCTTTGAAATCTAAATCGTGCTACAGAACTGAGTTATAGGAAATTTGAATTAAACTTATGTGTTGGTGTTTGCATGCACAGATGACGGTGACTAGGAAGACTACGGCTAGCCAGAGGAGAGATACAGCAGTAGGTGAGGGGACCAGCAGGGTACCCCCAGTAGATGGGGCCCAGTCTGAGGCTCAAGGTGAGACCCCTACTCAGCCATTACCGGCTCCTCCACCAACTACGGAGATTCCTAGGGAAACCGCACATCCAGTTCCCCCTCCACTTCCATCAGATCAGGACTTGAGGAGTGCAGTGCATTTGTTGACACAGTTGGTAGCTACCCAGCAACAGGCTAGGGCATCAGCTAGTGCAGGAACTTCTGAGGGGTCTGGGAGTTCAAGGGTCCGAGAGTTTATTGCTTTGAGTCCCCCAGAGTTCACGGGGACAGATCAGAGGGAGGACCCGCAGGATTTCATAGATCAGCTTCACAGGATCTTTCGTGTTATGCATGCCACGGAGAAAGAGGCAGTTGAGCTAGCAGCTTTTCGACTCCGAGATATAGCCATCCTTTGGTACGAGGGATGGGAGAGGTCCAGGGGACGTGATGCACCTCCAGCTATTTGGGAGAATTTTTCAGATGCCTTCCTTGACCAGTACTTACCACGGGAGATCCGACAGGCTCGAGTCGATCAGTTTCTAGCCCTCAAGCAGGGTAATATGAGTGTTCGAGAGTATAGTCTCCGTTTTGACTCATTGGCCAGATATGCACCATCCATAGTTGCTACTATGCGGGACAGGATTCACAGGTTTATAGCAGGGTTAGCCCCAGAGTTAACCGAGGCATGTGCCACCGCTGCATTGCAGGATAGTATGGATATCTCCCGGATTCAGGCATTCGCCCAGAATATAGAAAGGGGTAGGCGTCGGCAGCAGGGTACAGAGAGGGCTGAGCAAGGGCAACGTAAGAGGATGAGATTTCCGAGGTCTCAGGAGCAATATCAGGGTAGTTATAGGACCCAATACTTCGGACGGCCACCTAGGCCTCCGCCACCTCAGTTACAGGGTTACAGGTATGACCGCTATACTCAGTCAGGACCAGGTGAGAGCTCACGGGCGTCGGGTTTGCAGCGACAGCGAGGATCTACGCAGACATGGTCATTTCCTCCATGGTGTGACATCTGTGGTAGAGGACACTTGGGCCAATGCCGAGCAGGTTCTGATGCTTGTTATACATGTGGGCGTCCAGGGCATATGATGCGGGATTGCCCAAATAGAGATTCGGGGGGAATGGCACAACCAGCGAGTTCAGTAACAGGATCATCTATGTCCGTGCATCCTTCAGGGCGCGAGTCTCAGTCTTTGGCTGGTAGAGGTCGGGGCAGAGGTAGAGGTTCCAGTTCAAGTGGTAATCAGAACCGTATCTATGCTTTAGCGGGTCGACAGGACCAGGAGTCTTCACCAGACGTTGTGACAGGTATATTAACCATTTGCTCTCACGATGCTTATGCTTTGATAGACCCAGGATCTACTTTATCGTATATTACCCCATTTGTCGCGAGGAAGTTTGGTATAGTGCCTGAAATACTAAGTGATCCTTTTGCAGTATCTACACCGGTCGGAGAATCGATTATTGCTAGACGGGTTTACCGAGGTTGTACGGTGACAATTTGTAGTCGTCAGACCTCAGCTGACCTAGTTGAGCTAGAGATGATGGATTTTGATGCTATCATGGGCATGGACTGGTTAGCAGCTTGCTATGCCACAGTTGATTGCCGAGCAAAGGCAGCCAGATTTCATTTTCCGGGTGAGCCAGTCCTTGAATGGGTAGGTAATACACCAACACCCAGAGGTAGGTTTATTTCCTATCTGAAGGCGAGGAAAATGATCGCAAAAGGGTGCATTTATCATATTGTGCGAGTTAGAGATGCAGATGCTGAGATACCTACACTTCAGTCTATTCCCGTAGTCAAAGAGTATGCAGATGTGTTTCCAGATGAGCTTCCAGGTATTCCTCCAGAGCGAGAGATTGATTTTAGCATCGATTTGCTTCCAGGAACTCAACCAATATCCGTCCCTCCGTATAGAATGGCACCTGGCGAATTGAAGGAGTTGAAGGAGCAGTTAAAAGATTTGCTGGAGAAAGGTTACATCAGGCCCAGTACCTCACCTTGGGGTGCACCAGTACTATTTGTGCGGAAGAAAGACGGCTCGCTGAGGATGTGTATCGATTATAGGCAGCTGAACAAGGTAACTATTAAGAATAAGTATCCACTTCCAAGGATCGATGACTTGTTTGATCAGTTGCAGGGGGCTAGATGCTTTTCAAAGATAGATTTGAGGTCGGGGTACCACCAGGTCAAAGTTCGGGAAAAAGATATTCCAAAGACAGCCTTCAGGACCCGATATGGCCACTTCGAGTTCCTTGTCATGTCCTTCAGGTTGACTAATGCACCCGCTGTATTTATGGACTTGATGAATAGCCTATTCCGGCCATTTTTAGATCTGTTCGTGATAGTATTTATTGATGATATTCTGGTTTATTCCCGTTCAGAGGATGAGCATGTGGACCACCTGCGAGCGGTACTCCAAACCCTCCGTGATCGTAAGTTGTATGCTAAGTTTTCTAAATGTGAGTTCTGGTTGAAGTCTGTAGCATTCTTGGGGCATATTGTATCAGATGAAGGGATAAAGGTGGACACTCAGAAGATTGAGGCCGTGAAATCTTGGCCTAGACCTACCACTCCGACAGAGGTTCGTAGCTTTCTAGGTTTAGCAGGATACTATCGGAGGTTCGTAGAGGGTTTTTCTTCCCTTTCGGCACCATTGACGAAGTTGACACAGAAAGAAACTAAGTTTCAATGGACAGAGGCTTGCGAGCGGAGTTTCCAGGAGCTTAAGAACAGGTTGACCTCAGCTCCAGTTCTAACACTTCCAGAGGGTCTAGAGGGTTATGCCGTGTATTGTGATGCATCAGGTGTCGGGTTAGGATGTGTCCTGATGCAACATGGGAAGGTAATTGCGTATGCTTCAAGGCAGTTGAGGAAGCACGAGAGGAATTATCCGACCCACGACCTCGAGTTAGCTGCGGTTGTCCATGCACTTAAGATATGGCGGCATTATTTATATGGTGTTCATGTTGATGTATTTACTGATCATAAAAGCCTACAATATATCTTCAAGCAGAAAGAGTTGAATTTGCGACAGAGGCGATGGCTTGAGTTATTGAAAGATTACGATGTTAACATTCTCTACTATCCAGGGAAAGCTAATGTTGTAGCAGATGCCTTAAGTCGCCGATCTATGGGTAGCTTAGCACATGTAGAGCCCAAGAAAAGACAATTAGCTAGAGAGATTCATCAATTGTCTTCGTTGGGGGTTCGGTTAGTAGATTCTGAGGATGGTGGAGTTGTACTCCAAAACACTACAAAATCATCCCTCATAGCGGAAGTCAAGGAAAGGCAGTACGAGGACCCAGAGTTGGTCGAGCTGAGAGAGCGAGTTCCGCAGCAGAAGAAGCCACTGTTAGAGCTAAAGGGAGATGGGGTTCTCAGATATAGGGGTCGTTTGTGTGTTCCAGATGTAGCAGGGCTACGAGACAGGATTATGTCAGAGGCACATTATTCATGGTATTCCATCCATCCTGGGTCGACGAAGATGTATCATGACATTAAGGATGTGTACTGGTGGAATGATATGAAGAAGAACATTGCTGAGTTTGTCGCCCAATGTACTAGTTGCCAGCAAGTGAAGGTAGAGCACCAGAAGCCTGGAGGGCTAATGCAGACTATAGAGATCCCGACATGGAAATGGGAGGCGATAAACATGGACTTTATCACGGGTTTACCTCGTTCTAATCGTAAGTTCGATTCCATATGGGTGATAGTCGATAGGCTCACGAAATCAGCTCACTTCCTACCGGTCAGATCTACATATACAGCAGAAGATTATGCAAAGTTATATATTAAGGAGATAGTGCGGCTACACGGAGTACCAGTTTCTATTATATCTGACCGTGGGGCTCAGTTTACAGCACATTTTTGGAGGTCATTTCAGAGAGGTCTAGGGACTCAGGTGAATCTCAGCACAACTTTTCATCCACAGACTGATGGACAAGCCGAGCGCACAATTCAGACGCTCGAGGATATGTTACGAGTATGTGTGTTGGATTTTAAAAGAAGTTGGGATGAACATCTACCTCTTATCGAGTTTGCATATAATAACAGTTACCACTCCAGTATTCAGATGGCTCCGTACGAGGCTTTGTATGGGCGTAAGTGCAGATCTCCTATAGGGTGGTTTGATGTTGGGGAATCTGGGTTATATGGGCCAGACCTGGTTCAACAGGCCATAGAGAAAGTAAAGCTTATCCGGGAGCGACTGTTGACAGCTCAGAGTCGTCAGAAGTCATATTCTGACGTGCGGCGACGAGACTTAGAGTTCAGGATTAATGACTGGGTATTCTTAAAGGTATCACCTATGAAGGCTTGATGAGGTTTGGCAAGAAAGGCAAGCTTAGCCCACGGTATATTGGGCCTTATAGGATCATTCAGAGAGTGGGCCAAGTAGCTTATGAGTTAGAGTTGCCCTCAGAATTGGAGTCTGTCCATCCGGTTTTTCACGTATCTATGCTACGGAAGTGCATTGGCGATCCTACCCGAGTGGTGCCCACGGATGATGTACAGATTACAGAGGACTTGTCATACGAGGAAATTCCAGTTGCCATCCTAGACCGACAAATCCGCAATCTACGAAATAAGGAGGTAGCTTCCGTAAAGGTTTTATGGAGGAGCAAGAATGTAGAAGAGATGACGTGGGAATGGCTCGTCATCCGATTCAAACTGAAGATATGGCTCGAGATGGGATGCTACAACACAGCTCTATTCAGGCTAGCAGGTCAGCAGGTAAGCTTTTATTTTTCACTTTTAGTATTTATGATTTACGGTTGGTGAGGCAAAGTGTTGCTATTTATAAACATTGGCCATGTGTGGCATGCATAGTATGTTTTCTGGCTACGTACAGGTTGGTTTTAACCTAGTGTACGAAGGATACTCTGGCAAAAGTTTCCAAAGTCTCTAAGAGTAAACATTCGAGGACGAATGTTTCCAAGGGGGGAATGATGTTACACCCTATATTTTCGTACATAAAAATGCATCGTAAGCAAACTAATGTAGGACCAAAAATGAGATAATATTTAAAAGTATATAAAGTAATTTAGTCATGTTACCTCTGAGGTTACAAATATTGAAGATCATGAACAACAAGTACAAAGAGGGTTGGACGGTTCAGAAGCTAAAGCAATTGAAGAAAATAATATTTCGTCGAAAGTCGACAAGTTGGGAATGTTATAACATATACCTTTGGGGTGAGACTAGGGTGCTTAACATGATAAGGAGATTATGTTATGATTTATATTAGTCGTATGACATCCTTGTGTTATGTTTTGAAGTTAAGCGAGTTGTGGAACAAAAGTCGATGAAAGTCATCACAATTTACATTCATAAGTTTTACTGAAACTTTGGGTCAAATGTAACTGCGATTTTCTCCCAATATACTTAGATTTATAGGGTGTTCCACCCATCAAATTAAAGATCTATGAGTCTATTTTCCAATGCATTAAACCGTTTGTCAATACGACATTGGAGTAGAAAGATATGGGCATTTATGCGATACTGCACAAGCTGCTAGGTGACAAGTAGGTGTGTCACCTACTTACTTAAATGAGAGCCCAAAAAAATGGGCCATTTCGGGTCGTCCAAAGAGGACTTTTAAGGGCCTATTTTCTTCATATATTAGACTTAAAATAGAGCATAATAACCAGACATAAGCTCTGCAAAGAATCCTCCCAAAAATTTTCCACAAACCCTAATTGATTTTCTCTCCCTTTCAAGTTCCAATTGGAGGTAAAACCTAGAGTTTGAAGAACCAAGATAAGAGCTGAGTTATCCAACAAATAAGGTGAGTTTACTTCTCTCTTTCATCCAATTTTTCTTCTGTAAATTCATGGTAAGTCGTTCTATACTTGTAAGAACTCACGGGACGGTGATCGGAAGCCGTGAGTTCGAGTTATTCACTTGTAGCGGACTGTTTTGTGGACTGTTTTGTGTTGCTGTTGGGCTGCGTGTTTTACTACTATTTTGTGGAGTTTTGGAGGAGGAAGGGGGTTTATAAACACCATATAAATGTAGGGTGGTTGGCTGGTCGTTCGTCATAACATTTTCGGGTCGTTTGACACTACTACGGTGGTCGTTTTGTGTACGAAGAGATTGGGGTGTGTTGGGCTGTTTTGTAGTATTTGATGGTGTATATAGGGCTGGAAAATGATGTATATATGTTGTTATTGTTCTGTTCTTGTATTGTTGGTGTTATCTTGAATTTGGAGGAAGTAAGGATTATAGGGGAGATGCTGCCCGTTTTAATACAAAATAGGTTTGTCGTTCGTTGTGCGATAGTTGTACCTTTCGTAACTTAACGATAGTATTATTATCATTCTTGTAGATTAAGGTGCGAAGAGGTGAGTTCAACTTGGTGATTGGAAAGATTGTGATAAGGTATGTTAAGGCTAAGCCCTTCCTTCATTTTGGCATGATCTCGTAGCTACATGTGTTAATAATGAGACATAAAGAGAAGTTCGTATTCATGAATTTATTCACATTATTCTAGTCTCATAAGTTACAATATTATTCCTTATCGGGACTTCATATTCAGTTTAGTTTTGTCTTTATTCAGTCAAGAGAGCAGAGGGTCTATATATATATATATATATACAGTATTACACTATTTTCACCACCATCGAGCTATAATCGGTGGGCAGGCCCCTATTGGGCAACCTCTGATCAGATGATAAGTTATATATACCGAGCCTACTGTGGCCGAGCGCCTATGAGCGAGCCCAGGATGGCCGAGATACAGAGCCTAGTATGGCCGAGCGCCTATGAGCGAGCCTACTATGGCAGAGCAGTTATATATACCGAGCCTTATAAGGCCGTACAATTATTTTACTTACTATATTGAAGGAGTTGAGTCAGTATCAGCAGGTAAGTATATCTCCAGATCATCTTTGACTCCCAGTTACTTCCAGTTATTATATTATCAGTTCAGTTTCGATTTTCAGTTATGTTATTGCCTTACATACTCGGTACATTATTTCGTACTGACGTCCCTTTTTCGGGGACGCTGCATTTCATGCATGCAGGTTCAGATAGACAGACGAGTAGATCTCCTCAGTAGGTGTTTCCTGAGTTCAGCCTGATCGGTAAGCTCCACGTCTTTTGGAGTTGCCAGGTCTAGAGTTTTGTGTACATCTTATGTATATCTGTATATATGTTATGGGTAGGTCGGGGCCCTGTTCCGATCATAGTACATCTATCAGTAGAGGCTTGTAGACATATCCTGTTGGTTAGTTCAGTACGTTGGGTTTGTAGGCCTGGTATGTATATTTGATGGTTTGTCAGCTGTAGTAGCTATGACGGCCTTGTCGGCCTAGCTTTATATTGATGTTTAGTTAGCGCTAGTTTCCATTCAGTTTTATATTTTGCTTCGCAAATTGTCTTGCAAGGTGGCCCCATGGCCAAAGTATGACATTATATGTTCAGAGTCCCTTAGTCGCAATTTGGTACGCCAGGTTAGGTGAGGCACCGGGTGCTTGTCTCGCTCCTAGGTTCGGGGCGTAAAATGGGTTCTCCTATGGTTTCTAGGTTGTGCTAATGAATATAGTTCCCTGTTGGGAATCTGGGTATGCTATGTGAGAGTTGTTGAAGGCCCAGGCAATGCTGGGTATTTCCTTTTGGGGCTGATGTGGCCTACTATCATTGCTTGCATAATATTTGGTAATTACGTTTATCATTGGGTCTGTAATAACTCTGTAATGAACAATTGGGGTGATAGTAAAATTGGGAACGGGTATACTCTGATATTTGCATGCAAGGGTAGAAAACATGCCCATAGGATTCATGTGATTTACTTGTTATCCGACTTGCTGTATATGCCATTTTACTTCCACTGGTAGAAATCATGCCTTTAGGAAACTCACACACTCACATAACTTGTCTACCATCAAAGCACTGTTGTAAACCCTCTATTTATTCTACTTCTATGTGCTACTAGACAGCATACAGGAAATAAATGCCAGTGAACTTTCTTTCGATTTGTATGATTATAGCGTATTCATTAGATACCCTGCCTATAGGATCTCACCAGCTTATGTTCTATTTTCACCTAGAAGTCATGCCTATAGGACCTTGACTAATCAATTAGCTATTGTTATTGTTATTACTCTGCCCAGATAACCTGCTCATAGAGGTGAAGTGTTATAAAATCAAGGTCTGATTGTCAATTGTTAGAGATCATGCTTATAGGATACTGTCATTCGCTTAAAATTGTTTACCTCTTTGTCAAGGCTGGGTTCCCAGAACTATTTTCATTTGCTTAACTATGCCACTATTCGATATCATGTATGTAGGACAATGTTACCTTTCTAAAACTGGTATCTAAAACCCGCGTTAACAGCAAATGGTTTACTGCTTCCTCGTCTAGGCCACTAGAAGCAGCAATGTCACATATGCACGTTTGAATCCAAGATCACATAGGAGGATGTCTATAGGACTTAAGGACTTTAATTCATCTTAATTCTGAAATTTGTCTACTGTCTATAACATGAACTTGCTCGCGTGCATTTGTTGCTTACATGTGGAGGCCAACTTGAGCCATTTATTGTCTTTATGTGCAGTCCTACATATTTTGAATGTCGCTTTAGATTTATCATTTTTGAGCAACCTAAGTAAAGTCTAGAATCATCCAAATAGTTTTTTCAAAGCCTTCTGGGCCATAGGTATGAGACGGGTAGTGCATGCGCAAGACTCCTTTAAAAGAGTTGTCACTTATCGAAGCCCGCTTTCGCGAGAAAGAGAAAAAAATGGGGCGCGATAGCATGGCGACTCTGCTGGGGATTTACACTTAGGCTCTTACCATAATGAACTTGGCTTATGTGGATTACTTTCTTTGTTACATGCACATCCTTTCCCCTACTCACCTTTATTTGTTTAAATCCGCTACGACATGCACACCCCTTCCCCTACACATCTTTATTTGTTTAAATCTGCTATGACAGGCACATCCCTTCCCCTTATTCACCTTTACTTGCTATGACTGCTCTTTTATCTTGTCAAAATTACTATATCATGCCTACTTCCTTACCTGCTTTATTACATTCTCACATATATTTTTATGAACTAAACTAACTCCTTCCTTTTGTTTTTTTTCTATATTCTTTCCATGTTTACCTTTGCTATATTATTTGCTGCTTTTACATATCATGCAAATACTTGACAACGTGTTATTATTACTACATAAAGCATGCTCCTCATCATACTCCACTTGTGCCAACTATCATCATAGCGGCACTTGATGAGTATCCACGCTCTTCCCAAAATTACCCTTTTAAATCAGAAAGGCTTATTTGCGGTAGACTAGTCGATCAGCGGTGCAATCCACGGTCCCGTGCCTTTCCCTCTCAAGTTGTCCACTTGGGAGTACCAGTCTAGACCATTATAGAAACCCTACTCCAACTTGAAATGTACATGCATCATGCTAAACCTAGTACGGGTTGAAGCGTTATTAATGTAACAACCCACTAAGATGAACCTCGTCCAAAGTCCGATGGGATTTCCACAATCCCAATGGACGCTATTATACTATGTGCATTACTTGGAGAAAAATATGCCAGCGTGTTGATCATTACTGCGTAAACATTTTTCGCATTAATGAAATGACGCAAATGTTGGCATCAATTTTCTCTAAGTCTACGTGTCTCTTAGGCCTACCTCGGGCATAATGAGGTCCCCAAATTAGGACGCGAATTATTGCATGACTTTGTGAAACATGTTTTAATATCGCAAGCACTCTTTTAATATTCCTTACTAACTTGGTTACCTTTTGCTTTTTCTTTCTTTTGATTATTCCGCTGCCCAAAGGTTGGTTCGTGCATACAGGCATCTTTTTAAGAACTGGACCGCTGCACCATCCCGGGCCCGTCGAGTTCATGCGTAGCCTGGCAAATTAGCATGAATTACTTTAAAAAATAGTTTTGAGCATTTGAGACATTTTTCAGTATTCTGTTTTGAAATAATTGCTCGAGCCATCAAGACGCACTTGTTGACGTTTTTAAGATTTTTTTTAATGCATTACTGCTTTTCGTATTTATTATTATTTTTACATTTTTCTTTTCAGCATTATTATTACCTATCCCGATGAACCTACGACTATGACATGTAATGAGACAACGCAACATGAGGATAGTGATTCAGTCAATCATTACTAACAACGTCGCCAATTTAAACAGCGATTTGATGAAACTCATGTGTGAAACGTTCAAGATCAAGCATAGGAACTCCACGGCATACAGACCGCAAATGAACGGAGATGTAGAAGCTGCCAACAAGAACATCAAGAAGATACTGAGGAAAATGGTAGATAATTATAAACAATGGCATGAGAAACTGCCATTTGCTCTGCTCGGGTATCGTACCATGGTTCGCACATCAACTGGGGCAACTGCCTACTTATTGGTTTATGGTACTAAAGCGGTTATTCCCACCGAAGTAGAGCTCTCTTCTTTAAGAATAATACAAGAAGTCGAACTTAGTGATGCAGAATGGATACGAAGTTGTTATGAATAACTGGCTCTCATTGACGCGAAAAAAATGAATGCAGTATGTCACGGTCAACTTTACCAGAACAGAATGTCCAGAGCTTTCAATAAAAGGGTCAGGCCTAGACAATTCACACCAGGGAAGTTGGTGCTAAAGCGGATCTTCCCGCATCAAGATGAAGCCAAAGGGAAATTTTTACCCAATTGGCAAGAGCCCTACATGGTTCACAGAGTACTAACAGGAGGAGCGCTCATACTTGCAGAAATGGACGGAGAAATTTGGCCAAAACCTATCAACTCAGACGCAGTCAAGAGATACTATATTTAGATTATTTACATTTCTTCATTTGATATAACTGAACTATGCTTGACCTGATTCCCGTTTAAGAGGGGATACGTAGGTAGCCTTGTGGATTCGGTCACATCTCAATAAGATCTTTATTTTGCCATGGTCAGAAACTAGGGCAAAATTTTGAGGAGGACCCTCAAAATTCTGAAGCAAGTCCAGCCAACTTCGTCATACATAGAATGGTCAAAGAATTGCTTTTAACCTGTGGCAGAATTTTGAGGAGGACCCTCAAAATTCTAAAGCAAGAAAGTCGCAATATCTCTAAAATATGTCACAGTCATTGGTTCATCTAAATTACTTGATATTGCATACTACTATATTTAAATAACTACGTTCATCAAATGCACGTATATTTTTAGAAAACTTTATTTTTATAAACAGCCAGATGCTGCCAAGGGTAACTCAAACAGGATCTCAAGACAGGAGCAAAAGCAAAGCGAGAGGGCAAAAGCACGGACCAACCTTCCCCGCAAACTCACGATTTTTCTTTGGATGCAGGAACAATGAACATAACAGGAATATGTGCAAATACACACACACATTAGAATCACTACCTTCATAATGAAAAAGTTGCCAAACGCAAACACATCGTCACCTAAGAAATACTCTTCTTTCTCACTATCACTCCTTGTTTTTCTGCATGAGGCTAAGCTCTGCCTCCCTAATTCCACAAGGCTAAGAATTGCCTCCTTAACTGCATAAGTCTAAGCACTGCCTTTCTTTGCATGAGACTAAGCATTGTCTTCTATTTGCATGAGGCTAAGCATTGCCTCCTTAACTGAATAAGGCTAAGCACTGCCTTTCTTTGCATAAGACTAAGCATTGTATCCTATTTGCACGAGGCTAAGTATTACCTCCTTAACTGCATAAGGCTAAGCACTGCCTTTCTTTGCATAAGACTAAGCATTATCTCCTATTTGCACGAGGCTAAGCACTGCCTCCTTAACTGCATAAGGCTAAGCACTGCCTTTCTTTTCATGAGACTAAGCATTGTCTCTTATTTTCACGAGGCTAAGCATTGCCTCCTTAACTGCATTAGGCTAAGCACTGCCTTTCTTTGCATGAGACTAAGAATTGTCTCCTATTTGTATGAGGCTAAGCATTGCCTCCTTAATTGCATAAGGCTAAGCACTGCCTTTCTTTGCATGAGACTAAGCATTGTCTCCTATTTGCATGAGACTAAGTATTGTCTCCTTATTTGCACAAGGCTAAGCACTGCCTTCTTTGCATGAGACTAAGCATTTTCTCCTATTTTGCATGAGGCTAAGCATTGCCTCCCTAATTCCACAAGGCTAAGCACTACCTTTTCCTCGTGATTAAATGCTATCTCCATTACGCCATCTAAGACCTAGCATTATCCTCTACTCACCCAGGGCTAAGCATTGCCCTCATCTTACCCAAGACTAAGCCTTGTCTTGTCTCATCTTTGCATACGGCCAAATATTATATTTTGCATCTCATGGGCTGAAATATCGCCATTTTGTCCAAAAGCGTCATGGTCTGGAGGCATCATCCTCATAGCCGGAAGACACCATTCCATGGCCCGAGGATCTCTTAAAAGTGGACATCATTATTCAAAGGCGTCATGGTTCAGAGGCACCATTTTCATGGCCCGAGGACATCATTTCATGGCCTGCGAATTTCTTATCACATGATTCATGGCCCAGGACATCATAGTCTAAGGACACCATCCTCACCGTCCAAAGACAACCCTCATGGTCCGAAAGGAATCTGCATCATGTTTAAATTCTCGCAATAATCTATATATACTTGCATGCATCGTTTTTTAAGTTTTGCAGGTAATCCAGCAGGTAACCGTTCTCCTAACAGGAGTAATTTTTGCTTCGGTTTCCGTTCAATGTTCACATCCTGCTATTATTTCAAACATAACCGACCACCATCAATTGCCCGCCTTTTACACTATGACCGTTCAGACATTTGCTCAGTGATACATCCATAACGTTTCAGATTCACATCGATGAATTCGCATAAATTCATCTAATACTGTCCTACCCCAAAATAACCTTTTTCGAAGCATACGACCATCCCTATAACAACCCCATTGGTTCAGTTCACTATTGGATCTAGAACTACACACGGCCTAATTCCTGTAACACCAGGGATATGTAGGCAATTCAGGAACCAGGGTTTGGCCTCCATTTTTTCAAATCACCTCATTCGGTCAAAATCGGTCATCATTTTCTTTACCCGACAACTTTTTCATCATTCCCGGGTAAAGAAGGGCAGTTGTTGATACCCAATTTTGCCCTCATACTTTTCAAATAATATATATACTTTCAAAACATCATTTTTTGCATCATTGTTTAGTTTACAATTCTATACAAGCATTTTCTATAATTTTCCATTATTTTAGAGCTTTAAAATTGATTTTTCTGTATTTAAATTGCTTGAATAATTATTAATTACTCCTTCAAATTATTTTTGTGATGACTTAGTTACCTAAAATTATTATTTTCACCTATAATACATGTTTTAAATATTTTTACTTCATTTTATATAATTACATTAGCATTTTTGAGCTATTTATCTAATTTTGCAATAATAGCATATATTCATGTACAAATGCTCCTTATTTATACTATTTGTGCCAAAAATAGCATTTTACATTTTTATAATGCTAAATCTATTTTTAATCATTTTAGTGCATAAAATATTTTTTACTCATTTACTAATTATTTTTATAAATTATATGTGTTTAAAAGGCAGGCCTAATTTTTGAGTGATTTTTCGGACCAAATTGGCCCAACACCTTAGCCTAGAACCCCAGCCCAAAGCCAAATGACCTTTCTTTAAAACAACAGCCCGGTCGGGACCCGTTTTGTATGACCCGCCCCATCTTTCTTCAATCTTGGCCATTGATCTCAGAGATCAACGGCTCACAAGCCACCTCCCCTTTTAAATCCATTAAACCTAAACCCTAACCCCATTACCCGCCGCCTCTAAACTCTGTCTGTCTCACCTCTCTCTGAAGTACACTAATCGCCGCCCTTCACCAATCCCCCTTTCTAATCCCGTTAGCCATGGGATTCTCCCATTGTTTACTTACCATATTAGTGTTCCTCCGCTACTAGGTATTTTTTTCATGGTATCACTTAGTACTTGCCTAAATATGGCAAGTACTACCTCTTAGATTCTAAGCCGTTCAATGTCAATCACCTAAATCTGGACGATATCTCATCCATATACATCATGGCCAGGCTATATTGGGTCCGATTAGCCAAGATTTTCGGTCAATCTTCCATTTCTGTCGAATTAAGGTTCAGAATTTTATACTTTTCCTTTTACCCGTTCCATTATAGATAGCATGTGGTACTTTCTTTCTATATTTATGTTTGATTTATTGTTTTCCTTGTTTGTTCGCTTGA
Source organism: Nicotiana tomentosiformis (assembly GCF_000390325.3). NCBI lineage: Eukaryota > Viridiplantae > Streptophyta > Magnoliopsida > Solanales > Solanaceae > Nicotiana > Nicotiana tomentosiformis. Next base: position 28,141,640 of record NC_090817.1, read on the forward strand.
TTCCTACTACTATATAAACCCCTCCATATTCCCCTTTAAGACAGACTTTTAATCACCCAGATTCATTAAAAAATCAAAGCTATTACTCTATTGTTCTCTTATTATCTTGCTATATACTCTGATTCTCGACCGGCTAAAAGCCAAGGCTACCGGATTTTGATTTTTCAACTTTTCTTGGTGCGAGCACTGTCCGGGGTTTATTCGAAGCCCTTGGGAACTCTGATGCACTAAGATTCTAGGTTCTTGCTCTTTGATTGATATTCAGAGTATTGTGGAGTTGGTTCTTTCTTGTTGTCTGTTTTTGTTAACTGATAACTGGTAAGTCTTTTGGCTTTTACAATTTTGTTCTTTTGTGTTCACGATTTGTATATTCTTACCTCTAAAATTCGTGACCTAATGTGTTCTGGGCTACTTCTGTGTGCAGCCTTGTTAGTTTTTGCACTTTTTTGAACCTCTTTAGCATTTGATTTTAAATAAAGCTGCCAGTTCTGAGATATGTTATTTGAATATGCTTCACCTGAATAATTTAGACCCTCTTAAGCTTAATGTGTTGATACCTGAATGTCTATATTTGCTGTTTGACATGAGTTTGTTTTTCCTACTCTGTTCTGCATTCCTGTAATGACTAACTCGCATCTGTAATATGTTCACTGTTAACTATGATCTACTCCCATGCTAGTTTTGACACTTTGTTATAAGTCCAGGAGTTAGTGCATTGGATTCCTGGGCAACTGCATCTAGTCAACCTCTCTAACTAACATACGATACAATTTCACTTCACGGCACGGCCAAAAAAAAGAAAGAGCTTCGCTCGGTTGGCCTTCCTACGCTGACGGGTAGAGAGATTTTTTTTTCCTCTTCAAAACTCATAACGGTGATATTGTAGGTTCGAGCCCTACTAAGCCTACCACCCCCCCGCTTCGTGTATATAATGAAATTTTGAAACAAGTCTGTGAAAAGGCTGAGAAATAAAATACGAAGAGGGGCAGCTAGACGTTCATATTCCGGATTGGGTTCATCCCTGTAGTAATCGAATGAATTGAGTTGTCAACATGAAAGCGTAAGAACTCAACGGAAAATCAGCAAAAAAAGCTCTTTTTGAATCGGATATTGGATAGGCTAAGCTAGGTGTAGCCCGCTCTCTCTACGGTTTTGCGATCAGCCATCTTTTATAATCCCTATGTCATTTGCCCACCGAAAGTCGGTAACCTTCGTCACCGTCAGCATTTGGTACTCTCTCGATAGCTTCAATAGTTCACTGAAAGCCAACGGACGGACACTTTGATCTTGATCGTGCAATCTAAGTCGCAATGAAGGACTATCGTCAATGCGGCTGGTATCGATCCGGTGAAGAAAAGAGAATTTAGTTGATAGAGACGTTAGATCTGGAGGAAGCATCTGGTCACATATCCCAAAACCTTCACGGGAAAGGAACGGTCCGCTACGACCCTTAGGCGAGCTCCTCCTTGCCCCCCTACTTAAGAATCCAAAGGTCACCTTTGGATGTTATCGTGACGCCGACTACTATAGGCTAGCTACTTCTAGCTTCTATACTGACCCTTCCACTGTTATTACTTTTGCAGGAGCTATGACGTCATTCCTTGCGGCAACCACTGGAATATTACAGAAGCAGTTCACACTTGGGCAAAGACGACTGACTTTGGAAAGCTCTCAATCAAACCTTTGATCTCACGCCAAATTTGCTTCATCCTAACCAACTATACCTGATATAAAGCCGTTCTATAAAAATTCAAGACAAGAAGAAAGCAAGAAAAGGATAGCGATCGCCATCCTTTAAAAATTCATTCCAATCCATCGAATTATTCGTAAAGTACCTTGCACCTATGAATGACTGCACTCGAGTAGGACCCCTTAATTAAATTCAAGTAGTTGTCTGTTATTTTTTGATACTATGTGCCTACCTATTCAGCTTATATAAAGAGAGAGTTTCTTCTATAATGGTCTTTATCTTGCTTTCGCAGAGGTCAAAGGCGCATAGAGGGTTTGTAGGAGAGGCAGCAAGCGTTGCGGGCAGAGCAGGAAGCGCTCATTGTTCATGGAGCACTCTTTGGAAGGTTTGGAACCCTCGATTCATCCGACTCAAGGAGAAAAAGGCTCGCTTCGCTTCTTCAAGCTCCGCCCCTTCTTTCAAAAATCAAAAAACAGGGCTAACGGCGTATCCACAGAAGAGAGAGTACGGGCCCTTGCCCAACATTTAATTTAGACGCGGCTCGAATGCCTTTATGCTATAGGCTGTGTTAAGCATGCTTCTTTGACAGAAAACGTATTTCGTTCATTCCATCGGTATGCAATTCTTTTTCACATTCAACCATGAGAGGGCAACTTGAGCAATCAAAGCTACGCCCTTCGGCTTCGATTCGTTACGCTCAGAAGCTCCAACAAGCCCTAAAGTCTCTTGCCGCCTAAAACTGCGGAACGGGCATGGAGAAAAAGAAGTGTGGAGGAGAAGCAGCCGAGCTCATTCCCTTCGCATTCTGACATCACCACAGAAAACTTGGTTCTTTCTCTCCTTGCTGGCGGAGCGGGTAGCACCACTAGATCTTCAACAAGGTGGAAATTCTCGTATTCCTCCTTGTTTGCTTAATCTCATATCCTTTAGTGATTATTTGAACCTTTAGAGTAGCTATCTTAACTTGTGTTCCTTACCATGTTTGATACTGTTTTGCTTCATGATGTTAGTTAATATGTTTGTCTTTTGATATTGTGATGGATACTTAACATGATTTGGTCCCCTAGGTTCTAACACTTTAAGTTAATGCTCTAATTCAGACTTGTTTGGTATTATGCACCTTTATATGTCAATTTTGTAATCTTAGAAACTTAATGCCTTTGTCTTTAACAAAAAATGTTTTCTGCCCAATATGCTAAGTGTTTGAATCTGTGATAACAACCTGCTCTTTGAGTTTTGTTGATTCTCTTTGCTTGTATGTCACCTCTGTCATGTCTGCTTTCTAAAATACAAATGCACCTCTTCAAATTCTGTCCTCTTAATCATTGTTCCCTCACTCTCATTTGTTACCTACACTATTCGGAATATACCACTCTTGGCCGACTGAAAACCAAGGCCACTAAGACTTCTCTATTGACTACCCTAGTGTGAGTACTGCTCGGGGTCCATTTGAGACCCTTGAGAACTCTGACACATTAGGATTTGGGGTCTTCTAGCCACTCTCTTTACTACTGAGACCTGAGCTATCTCTGACGCTCAGCTCTTTCTTCCTACTGTCTACTGAATATGTAAACTGGTTGGGTAATATTGGTCAATGTAAGGCTGTTTGGCTTGGATTGAGTTCTTCTATGGTTTCTGGGTTGTGCTAATGAATATAGTTCCCTGTTGGGAATCTGGGTATGCTATGTGAGAGTTGTTGAAGACCCAGGCAATCTTGGGTATTTCCTTTTGGGGCCGCTGTGGCCTACTGTCATTGCTTGTATGATATTTTGTAATTACGTTTATCATTGGGTCTGTAATAACTCTATAATGAACAATTGGGGTGATAGTGAAACTAGGGAACGATATACTATGATATTTGCATGCAATGGTAGAAAACATGCCCATAGGATTCATGTGATTTACTTGTTAGCCGACTTGTTGTATATGCCATTTTACTTCCACTGGTAGAAATCATGCCTTTAGGAAACTCACACACTCACATAACTTGTCTACCATTAAAGCATTGATGTAAACCCTCTATTTATTCTACTGCTATGTGCTACTAGACAGCATACAGGAAATAAATGCCAGTGAGCTTTCTTTCGATTTGTATGATTATAGCATATTCATTAGATACCCTGCTTGTAGGATTTCACCAGCTTATGTTCTATTTTCACCTAGAAGTCATGCATGTAGGACCTTGACTAATCAATTAGCTATTGTTATTGTTATTACTCTGCCCAGATAACCTGCTCATAGAGGTGAAGTGTTATAAAATCAAGGTCCGATTGTCAATTGTTAGAGATCCTACCTATAGGATACTGTCATTCGCTTAAAATTGTTTATCTCCTTGTCAAGGCTGGGTTCCCAGAACTATTTTCATTTGCTTAACTATGCCACTATTAGATATAATGTATGTAGGACAATGTTACCTTTCTAAAACTTGTATCTAAAACCCGCGTTAACAGCAAATGGTTTACTGCTTCCTCGTCTAGGCCGCTAGAAGCAGCAATGTCACATATGCACGTTTGAATCCAAGATCACATAGGAGCATGTCTATAGGACTTAAGGACTTTAATTCATCTTAATTCTGAAATTTGTCTATTGCCTATAACATGAACTTGCTCGCGTGCATTTGTTGCTTACATGTGGAGGCCAACTTGAGCCATTTATTGTCTTTATGTTCAGTCCTACATGTTTTGAATGTCGCTTAGATTTATCATTTTTGAGCAACCTAAGTAAAGTCTAGAATCATCCGAATAGTAGGTCTAAAGCCTCCTGGGCTATAGGCATGGGACGGGTAGTGCACGCGCAGGACGCGAACTGGAATTCAACATAGAAATCGGGTAGCATGAGATGATAGTCTGTGCCCGCTGAATAATATGAGCAATTCCTATCTAAAAGGAGTAGCGAAGTATTATTTATGTTGCACGGGGTGATCCTTTAGGTTAAAAAACTTAGGACCCCCTCCTTTATATGTTGCTGTTAGATCTAAATAGCTATACCTCCCTATTCAAGATTTCTTTGTAATAAAATTCTTAGATTTTGTATTCTCTTTTCTTACTTGACCATATAGACTAATCCATATAATTTAAGTTCGGCTGGGACCCATAGTTGCGGACCTCTAGGAGTGCCTAACACCTTTTCTTGGAGGTAACTTGAGCCCTTACCCGATCTTTGGTGGCGTTGACTAGTTAAAACAGAGTCTTTTGCAAGATAGATGCCCTAACGCACCTTAAAATTTGTTAGGTGGCGACTCTCCTCTTTTAATAACCTCCTTTAAAAGAGTTGTCACATGTCGAAGCCCGCTTTCGCGAGAAAGAGAAAAAAAGGGGGCGCGACAGTATCTGCACGCAAGGTGCAGAAGTGTAGTATGAGTACAACCGACCCCATGTACTCAATAAGTAACAAACCTAACCTTAGATTGAAATTAGTGACGAGCTAACAAAAAGGTCGGATCCAATACCAATATTCCACAACAGTTCATAACAGCATAGTACATGTAACATACGAGTATCTCAGAAATAAAAGGCTCAGTTCGTTCACAGTTCCAGAGAAATAGGCATTTCTTTTCAAGTATCTCAGTGAAAACCCAAATCTTTTACCGAAAAAACCAAAATACGAGTAAGTTTAAAAACTATGATTTTTCCCAAAAATCCTTTCAACAATAAATAAGATGTTTCATTTTTCTTTCAGATAGCAAGTGTAAGATGCTTTCTATGCCCATATGTAAAAATGTATGAGAAGTCATAAATGACGTGATACTATACAGCATGAGAAAAAATGCATCTCTATATTTGTATGTCAAGTGTGCATGCCAAATGCGTTGCAAAGCAGTGATAAAGCTCATATGCATACTCTCAGAGTATGAATTCACCCAGTCCTCCCAGTCACTCGGCACTCGCACACAGCACTTGCACTCAGTAGGTACCTGCGCTCACTGGGGGTGTGCAGACTCCAGAGGGGCTCTTACAGCCCAAGCGCCATAATCCGCACGGATAACTCACGTGCTGCATGGACAACTCACGTGCCATAGTATCAATATCTGGAAATGCACGGACAACTCATGTGCTGCACGGACAACTCACGTGCTATAGTAAGCCAATCTGACCTGCTGTGGCGTGCAACCCGATCCCATAATCATCCTCACAATCAGTCCCTCTGCCTCACTCAGTCATCAATCTCTCTAGTCTCTCAGGCTCACAATGTCATGATACCAGCCCGAAAACAATGATAGGATACATAAATAAATAACAACAGAGACTGAGATATGATATGCATGTGAATGCGTATGACTAAGTATGTAATGCAATGAAAGCAGATTACTCAACAACAGAAATAACCGCAGTGGGTCCCAACAGGATAAGCATGTAGCCTAGACATGGTTTCTAATATAATCACAACTCGATAACTCTAGTACATATAGATTTTATGATTTCAGACAAGTTCAGGTAACTACACAGTACCACAAAAATAACGGAAATCACAGTTCACATGGTGCACGCCCACATGTCTGTCACCTAGCATGCACGTCACCTCAAAAATCAAATACATAACTCGTATATCCAGGATTCATACCCTTAGCTCCAAGATTAGAAGAGTTACTTACCTCGAACAAGCCAATACCAATGTCGAGCAAGCCAAGCGAAGCTCCAAAAATTCCATCACGTGCGTAGCGACCTCCGAGCGGTTCAAAACTAGCCAAAAGTAACTCAAGTACATCAAATAAAGCCCAAGGAAAAAGTTCCAAATGATAAAGATCAAGTCCTTAATCAAAACCCAAAACCGGCCAAAAATCACACCCGGCCCGTGCCTCGGAACACGACAAAACTCACAAAATCCGACAACCCATTCAATTACGAGTCCAACCATACTAGTTTCACTCAAATCCGACTTCGAATCAATGCTCAAAACTCAAACATTCACATTATAAAACTTTAGGCTAAAACCCCCAATTTTCTCTTTAAAATTCACAATCCAATTATCCAAAACAAATATAGATTCATAAAATATAACCAAAACCGAGTAGAGAACACTTACCCCAATTTATATGGTGAAAATTGCTTCAAACATCGCCTCATTCCGAGCTCCATAGCTCCCAAAATGTAAAAATGTCTGAAACCTTCGAAATACAGTACTATATACACTGCCCAGACGTCCTCTTTCACGAACGCGGGAAAACCATCGCGTTCGCGATGAACAAAATATCAGTTACCCAAAAATACTCTATGCGTTCGCGGCACAAGTCTCGCAAACGCGATACACACCGGGGACAGAACTATGTGAACGTGATGAATAAAGGCCTCCAGCTCCAGCTCCCAGCTCAACCCTACGCGAACACGATCCCTCATATGTGAACGCGAAGAAGACTTGCCCCAACTCTACTCGAACACGGACCAATATTCGCGAACGCAATGAAGAAATGCCACTGCCATCAAAATTCACTACGCATTCACGATACATGCCACACGAACGCGAACGCGATGAAGGACTGAGACACCAGAAACCAGCAGAACACATTAGTGAAAACATGAAGGAAATTAATCCGAATCAATCCGAAACACGCCCGAGCCCCTCGTGACCCCATCCTAACATACCAACAAGTCCTACAATATAACACGGACCTACTCGAGGCCTCAAAATACACATAACAATATCGAAACGATGAATCACACCTCAACTCGAAATCAATGAACTTCGAAACTTCAAAATTTCCACAACCAATGCCGAAACCTATCAAATCACGTTCGATTGACCTCAAATTTTGCACAAACATCACATTAGACAGTACGGACCTGCTCCAACTTTCGGAATCGGAATCCGACCCCGATATCAAAAAGTCCTCTCCCGGTCAAATTTTTTAAATTTTTAACTTTCGCCATTTTGAGCCAAATTCAGCCACGGACCTCCAAATCATAATCAGGACGCGTTCCTAAGTCCAAAATCACCCAACGGAGCTAACGGAACCATCAAAATTTCAATCCGAGGTCAAATACTAAAAAGTCAAACTTGATCAACTGTTTCAAATTTAAAACTCCCTGGTTGGGAATCATTCTTCCAAATCAGTCCCGAATAACCTGAAAATAAAAATCGATGATTCACACAAGTCAAAATACATCATACGGAGCTACTCACGCCCGTAAACTATCAAACGAAGTACAAATGCTCAAAACGACCGGTCGGGTCGTTACAAGCTCCCTGTCAACCAAGATACCTACCCCATTCTTACCCCTCTCGCATCCTGAGACCAACAATTTAAACCCATTAGCAGCTCGAGCCTTCGAACCCATGCATCTAGTCTCCTGGACACAAGCTATGTTGATCTTCCTCTTCTGGAGGATTTTCGCTAACTCTATAGACTTCCCCGTCAAAGTTTCTATGTTCCAGGACCCCACTCTCAGCTTAGAGACTCCCTTGCCCCCTTTGCCTGCCCGCCCCCCACCCCACCCGGGGACATGACCTTATTCCACCATCACTCACTCCAGCCACTATAATATACGGAAAATTATGCTAGAACCGTCGCTAAAACAGACAAAGGATAAAAATAAAGGAGGCGGGTCTAACACTTATGACTCTAACCATTAGAAATGCATACATATAAGACAAACAGACAAGTAAGAATTAAACCAGTGATAACAATAGATATCTAAAAGAAGGCTAACATAACACCTACTAAAAAATCAAATTACAGTCTATAAATCCCTAAACATTTACTAGCAAGAAAAATATCCAGGCAGATGCACTAAATAATTATAGGCAATCAAGAATTAGGCTTAAAATAACATAAACTAATTGTATACCAACAAGGGAAGACAGAGATATTAACTAGGAACAGGAGGTACCAATTCCCGATTAGTGTGAAACCTGGGTGAATCATCGTAAATGTCAAGGTCGTGCTGTCGTAGTAACCTTAGTCAATTTTCCACTGCCTCCAACCGATTTTGACATCCGTTGCACGATCTGATCCAGTAATAAATACCTGCAAAAATAGAATGGGGAACCAAAGGAGAAGAAGAACAGAGGTATGCCAAGAAAAACCCAAATAGCAATTCACTAAAAAGATTGCATTTTTAAATTCAGAAGGAAAAATAGTGGAAAACAAAGTGATTGATTTCAGAAAAGGATCAGATTTACTGAAAAATCTGGAAAATATTTCAAGAAATGAATATTTGGAAAAAGAAGTAAAATCTCAAAGCCAACTAATAGAAAAAAAATCATAAATTCAAACCTCAAGAAACCAACAGTGATACTAAAATAATTTACTCAATATTGGGATATAATTGATGGATATATTCCAAAAATAAAGATTATACTGGAAAGATTTCAAATTACTTATATTGAAATCAAGATGAATTGAAGCTTTTACTTTGGAGATTTGATACTCCTATTAGGGTTTTGGGCTAAATAAGAAAATTACAAGAAAAGGTAAAGGAGAGGAGCAGAAAAATTAGGCTAGACGGCCTTACTGAGTTTAATTCAGAGATCGTCAGAGAAAGAGATCGCCGGCAAGAGAAGAAGAGAAGAATAATATACAAGTGAAACAGAACAATACTGAACCATACAAGTAAACTTCAGAGGCAGCACATTTCAAACAGATGTGAATATGAATCAAATCGGATTGCAGTGAATTGTGTTTATCAAATTGAAAAACGATGAATTGAAGATTCAAGAATGGATCTGCGAATGGGAGCGTTACCTATTCTTCTCAATCACAGAGTTAGACTTAGAGCCATATTCAGTCAAAATCACAAAACACTAAACCTCGAAATTTTACATTGAAGATTGAAACATACACATGGCTTAAAACAGAGGAAAATCGAAAATTCACGAATGAAATACACCAAAAACAAAACAAAAAAAGAAAGAGGAAGAAGAAGCAGAAGAAGAAAAAGAACCCGTTGGAGAACTGAGCAAAGAAACAAAAATTTCTCCTCTTAGATTCAAATTCTTCTATTGAAAATAGTGAAGGCTCAATTGGAAAAGAAAGAGCAATGCAGGCAAAATCAATAGAAAGAAGACGGTATGTCCCTACCCCTACCCTAAATAAAAATATTATTAATAGTACTTTCTTTTCATGCTATAGATAGACTATTTCTTTTTCATTTCAACAAATGATTATTTTCTTTTCATGATGTAAAAAAATATTTTTTTTTTTAACGAAAAAGTACCTTTTTTTTCATAACGTAGAAAACTATTTTCTTTCATTTCAACAAAATGATGTAGTAAAAAGTAATTTCTTTCATTTTAACCAAAAAGGTATTTTCTTTTTATGATGTAGAAAAAGTATTTTCTTTCATTTCAACAAAATGAGTATTTTCTTTTCATGATGTAAAAAAAATATATTTTTCATTTCAACAAAACCAGTACTTTTTTTTCATGATTTAAAAAATGTATTTTCTTTCATTTCAACAAAACGGTACTTTCTTTTGTTGATGTAGAAAAAATATTTTCTTTCATTTCAACGAACTAAGTATTTTCTTTTCCTGAAATAGAAAAAATATTTTTTCTTCTAGCAAAATGAGTACTTTCTTTTTATGATGTAGAAAAAGTATTTTCTTTCATTTCAACAACGCGAGTACTTTCTTTTCATGATGTAGAAAAAATGCTTTCTTTCATTTCAACAAACTAAGTATTTTTTTTTACTGAAATAGAAAAAGTATTTTTTTTCCAACAAACCAAGTACTTTCTTTTCATGATACCAAGTACTTTCTTTTCATGATATAGAAAAAATATTTTCTTTCATTTTAACAAAAAGAGTACTTTCTTTTCATGATGTAAAAAAAAGTATTTTCTTTCATTCAACAAACTAAGTATTTTCTTTTCCTGATATAGAAAAAATATTTTCTTTTATTTTAACAAAATGAGTACCCTCTTTTCATGATGTAGAAAAAATATTTTCTATCATTTCAACAAACTGAGCATTTTCTTTTCATGAAGTAAAAAAAGTATTTTCTTTCATTTAATAAAATAAGTAATTTCTTTTTATGTTGTACAAAGAATACTTTCTTTTTCAAAAAAATAAAGTATTTTCTTTATAGTTATCGAGCTCAAATTTTAACATTGTTCTTGTATGAAAAAGTAAAGTAGAATATTAGCTCCTTCGAGTTTGTGAGAATTTTGAAAAAATAATTAAATTCTTGAAAGTAGCATAAAAATGAGAATTTTGGGGAGGTGGGTTGATGAGAGTAGCATAAAAACTATTTTCCTAAATATATTTTATACTCTCTAACCAAATACTAGAAAATATTTTTCGAAAATTTTTTTTCACTCACCAACCAAACAAGGAAAAATAAGTGATAAAACCACTCATTTTCCTGAAAAATATTTTCTATGAAAAACCAAACACACCCTTAGTTATGAAAAATGAGGGCAACCGACAATTTCCTTGGAGTAGGTTGAGAATGTCCCTTATATTAGTGCAAATAATACCGCGTGGATTGAAGTGTTAATGTGGGAACATGTAAAGTCACGACCCAAAAGTAACTATAGGCGGTGATGGCCGTTAGGCAAGCCAACGATGAACCTTCAAAATAATTATTCTTTTTGTTACTTTGAAATCATAAGTTTTATTAAGAATTTACGCATTGAAAATCATAGGTACATACATAGTTAGTAAGATATAAAAATAAAAGATGACAATATTATGCAAATTCATAACCATCAAGTAGAATATCCCAAAATTCGGTGTCACAAGTACATGAGCGTGCAATAATAATATAACATATGTCTGGAATATAAAATAGACAAGATAAAATAAATAGATGTGATGGAGACGATGTGGGTTGTGGTTCGTAGCATAGAAAACAACTCACCATAAAGTTTTCTCAGCAGTTGCGCCTACGTGCCAAGATGACCACCAAATGAACCTGTCAGATCCTGCACATTTAGTGTAGAAGTGTAGCATGAGTACGTAAATCACGCATATCCAGTATGTATATAGCCTAACCCCGAAGAAGTAGTGACGAGAGGTCGACATTGACACTTTTTAGTGGTCCAACAAATCAATTATAATAAAGTAGACAAATATGAACCATGGTAAGTAAACTGTGAGAACAGATATAGGTAAATAATACGGTCTATGACTGAACAGTGAACACAAAACAGTGAACACAAAGTACTCAAATACCGAATACATCCTCAAATGGAATACGTAATGGTCAACAACAAATCAACGGTCACATCTCAAGTCAGGAAAACTCATGAGTATGTGGACTCCATAGGAGTGTTTCATAAAACTACCAAGGCGAACGACTCAATCCCATAAGAGTGTGATATATAATCCTGCGGAGACGAACTGCCCGATCCCATAAGAATGTGATACATGATACTGCTGAGGTAAATGACCCGATCCCATAAGAATATGTTACTCTTCCGAGGCGAATGACCCGATCCCATAAGAGAGTGTTACATGATACCACCGAGGCGAATGACCTGATCCCATAAGAGTGTGATACATAATCCTGCCAAGTCTAACTTCGTGGTCAAAATCTAAAAATACCAAATTCTAGGTTTTCTTCAAAATTTCATAATTTTCACAAAATTTTATGTTTAAATCCATACATAACTCATGTATTTAGCTCACAATGTGTAGGAATTCACTTACCACATGATGAAATGACACATAAAATCGCTCCAAGCTCAGCTCCCATGGAAGAATTAAGATAAAATGAACCAAATCTAGTTTTTCCAAACTTATACACCACCCAGTCGACCCTTCTTCGCGAATGCGCCAAGTCCCCCGCGTTCGCCAAGTACAATCAGCTTCTGCTTTCCAATTCGTCTATGCGAATGCGAGAAAGGAATCACAAACGCAAGCTTTACCAAGCTGCCCATTACGAACACGGCCTCACCTATGCGAACGCGAAGGCCAAGCCCAAGCCCCCCCCCCCCCCCCCCATGTTCCTCCCCTTCGCGAACGTGATGCCCAGTCTCGATGTCACGACCCAAAATCTAACCATGGTCGTGATGGCGCCTCTTGTGTTACAAGGCAAGCCTATTTCCTAAAATATTACTACTAAATCGATTATAAGAATTTAACAAAAATATTTCCAATATTTGAATTTCTCATAAACTAAACCAACTCTAAATATAATATACAAAATACGGAAACGAGCCCCAAACATCGGGGTGTCACTAAGTCATGAGCGTCTAAATCTATGAACTAAGAAATAAAACTGTCTAACTGTCAATACAGTCCAAAAGAGGAAATAACAAAAGGAGTAACAAGGTCATGCGGACGCTAGTAGCTACCTTGCAGTCTCCAACGATAGTCGGCCTGAACTCAATGATCACCGCACTCTAACTCACCTATATCTGCACATAAAGTGCAGGGTGTAGTATGAGTATAACCGACTCAGTAGTAACACAAATAACTAAGGAACTGAGTAGTAGTGACGAGCTAAGTAGAACAATTCAATTATTTATTTTCACAATTTACAATAAACAGGTAAATTTCATAAAACCAACAAATGGCACAAAGAAATTAACAGGTAAATGCAGCAACAACAAAAGTAAATGCAACCTCACAGCAATGTCACTCCATCACTCAGCACTCGGCTCTCGGCACTCGCACTCAGCACTCAACACTCAATAGGTACCTGCGCTCACTGGGGGTGTGTACAGACTTCGGAGGGGCTCCCAAAGCCCAAGCGCTAAGCACAGACAACTCACGTGCTGTACGGACAACTCACGTGCCATAATATCAAATCCCTGGATCCGCACGGTCAACTCACGTGCTACGCGGACAACTCATGCGCTATGGTATCAATACCTGGATCTGCACGGACAACTCATGTACCTCAATCAAATACCTCACAACAGGCCCTCGGCCTCACTCTGTCATGTACCTCTCTAGCTTCAGCATCATCAACAAATAAGGGAAACACAACCCACGTCAAGTATCACAGCATATCTGATAAATAATAGGGTCTGAGGTAAACATGTACAATAATATCTATGACTGAGTGCAAATAATGTGAGTATGAATAAAGCCTAAGCATGATCTCTAACATGAAGGCAAATAAGTTCAACAAAAAATAAACACATAACCACAGATAATAGTCATTAGGCCTCACAGCCTCACGGGACCAAGTCTCAATCCCTCGCGGTGCACACCCACACGCCCGTCACCTAGCGTGGGTATCACTTCCAAACATTCACGTGATGTCAAATCTCCGGGTTTATACCCCTCAAAGCCAGAGTTAAAACTGTTACTTACCTTAACAACGTAAAATCCTACTCTAGGATGCCCTCGTCTCTGGACTCGGTCTCCAAAAGCTCCGAATCTATCCATAATACGAATAATACTATCAACATAGGCTAAAGAATCGAATTCCACAATAAGAACTACATAAATAGGCCAAAATTCTGAAATCAGCCAAAACCTGGCCCCCGGGCCCACATCTCAAAACTAGTCAAAAATGGCAGAATAATAATCCTCGTCCTCTCCCGAGTCTAACCATATAAAATTCATCAAAATCGGACTCCATTTGATCCCTCAAATCCTCACTTAAAACTCTCTAAAACTCAAACCCTAACTCCCTCAATTTTACCCTAAACCCCTACTAATTTCATGGCTAATCAGCGAAAAATCATTAAAAACACGCGTAACTAAACCCAAGTAACTTACCTTAGTGATATCTCTTGTTTCTCCTTTGGAAAACACTGTCCTAAGCTCAAAAACCGGCCAACAATGGTGAAGAAAGGGCAAATATTTGCGAAGGGTTAGTTTAATAGGTTTTGCCCCAGGGGTTCCGCACCTGCGACCCTTTTCTTCGCATCTGCGCGGCCGCATTTGCGGTCCCATATGCACACCTGTGCATTCCACTTAACCGTCCAGGCTTCGCACATGTGGCCAGGCCTTGCACCTGCGGGCTCACAGGTGCGATCCTCTCTTCGCATCTGTGACTAAGCCCCATGCCTCCAACTCCGCATCTGCGAGCCTCCCACACACCTGCGATCATCGCGCCTGCGGTTCCCCATCCGCAGGTGCGGAAACACCAGAAAAATTACACCAGCAGTTACATCACTTCTCCAACTCCACAAACCACTCCGCTAACCATCTGAAACACACCCGAGGCCTTCGGGACCTCAACCAATAATTCCAACAAGTCATATACCACTACCCGAACTTAGTCGAACCTTCAGAACACCCAAAATAACACCAAAACACCAAAAAAACCTCGGATTCAAGCCTAAGAACTTCTAAACTTCAAAATTCGCCAACGACACCGAAACCTATCAAATCACGTCTGAATGACCTCAAATTTTGCACAAATGACACTACAAACCTACTCCCACTTCCGAAATTTCATTCCGACCCCGATACCTAATTTTTCCTCTGCCGATGAAAATCGCCAAATTTTTAACTTTCGCCAATTCAAGCCTAATTGTACCACGGACCTTCAAATTATATTCCTAACACACTCCTAAGTCTAAAATCACCCAACGTAGCTAACCGAATCATAAAAATCCAAATCCAAATTCGTTTACTCATAAGTCAACTTCCGGTTGATTTTTCTAACTTAACTTTCTAACTAAGAGGCTAAGTGTCTCATTTCACTCCAAAACTACTCAGGACCAAACCTAGCAACTCGATACAATTAAATACAGCTGAACAACACATAAAGAAGCAGAAATAGGGGAAACGGAGCTACAACTCTCGGAACGACCGACTGGGTCGTTACATCCTCTCCCTCTTAAACAAACGTTCGTCCTCAAACGAGTGAAAAGTTGTTCTCAAAACCATCAAACAACCGCTTAACCTTACCTTGCACATACCCGGGGGTGATCCCATGCCACCCCTATCCAATGTAGGTCCGATAACACAACATAAGTGAAATTTCTCAATTCAACCCAACCCACCAGCCTTGGAATCAATTTTTATAAGATCTGAATCCTGTAACCTATACACTGTATAAGTCTGAACAAGCTGTCTCCAGTCATAGCCATAACCCAAGATGAAATCACATGCTCCTCACGCCAGTAGAAAATACACATCTCTAACCGTGATAGAAACCTTCAAGAACTCTCTCCGAACCCCAATGGCTCAAAACCAATCCATCAGGACTGAATCCTTATAACTCAACCAAGCTACGCAGGCCACCAAAAACCTAAGGACATTGCCACAAAACATCTGTACAACTCATTACCTCATACACACCCAAAGAACTAATCATACCCATTACCATGCTGATCCAACCTACTACCAAGATGTCCTATCTATCTGAGTCCCTTCTGAATTACCTTCAAACTGATACTTCGCACCGCCATAACACCACAATCCTCAACCCAGACTTACCACACGAGACCCAAACATAAAACCACACCGCCCTAAGGCTCATAAACCGCTGAATACTCTCTTAAATATCCCCAAAAGTACCACAAGCATGCGCTCACACAATCAACACCTCAGTGCTCAAGCTACAGTCAAACCCCAGCCTCAAGTCCTCCAGACTGGCCCAACATCAACACACAGAAATCACATCTCGCACCTCATCCAGGGAATCACAAGCCGTCGAGGCACAACTGATACCGAGCACTCAAGCGCGCATATGAATACGTGTAAGGAATTCAAAGAGTTACACTTCAAGTTGAATCAATACCGCACGATAAGAATCCAAGAATGTGAAATTTCCTAAGGGTTCTGCAGCCTCTCGAAGATAAGTACAGACGTATCCGTACCGATCCGCAAGACTCTACTAAAACCGCTCATGACTCATGAGACCTATGTATCCTAGGCTCTGATACCAACTTGTCACGACCCAAAATCTAACCATAGTCGTGATGGCGCCTATCGTGTTACAAGGCAAGCCTATTTCCCAAAATATTACTACTAAATCGATTATAAATATTTAACAAAAACATTTCCAATATTTGAATTTGTCATAAACTAAACCAACTCTAAATATAATATAGAAAATACGAAAACGAGCCCCAAACATCGGGGTGTCACTAAGTCATGAGCATCTAAATCTATGAACTAAGAAATAAAACTGTCTAACTATCAATACATTCCAAAAGAGGAAATGATAAAAGGAGTAACAAGGTCCTGCGGACGCTAGCAGCTACCTTGCAGTCTCTAACAATAGTCGGCCTGAACTCAATGATCGTCGCGCTCCAAGTCACCTAGATCTGCACATAAAGTGCAGGGTATAGTATGAGTACAACCGACTCAGTAGCAACACAAATAACTAAGGAACTGAGTAGTAGTGATGAGCTAAGTAGAACAATTCAATTATTTATTTTAACAATTTACAATAAACATGAAATAAACAGGTAAATTCCATAAAACCAACAAATGCCACAAAGCAATTAACAGGTAAATGCAGCAACAGCAAAAGTAAATGCAACCTCACAACAATGTCACTCCATCACTCAGTACTTGGCTCTCGGCACTCGCACTCAGCACTTAACACTCAATAGGTACCTGCGCTCACTGGGGGTGTGTACAGACTCCGGAGGGGATTCCAAAGCCCAAGCGCTAAGCACGGACAACTCACGTGCCATAATATCAAATCCCTGGATCTGTACGGTCAACTCACGTGCTACGCGGATAACTCACGCGCTATGGTATCAATACCTGGATCCTCACGGACAACTCACGTGCTGCACGGACAATTCACATGCGTCAATCAAATACCTCACAACAGGCCCTCGGCCTCACTCAGTCATGTACCTCTTTAGCCTCACCATCATCAACAAATAAGGGAAACACAGCCCACGTCAAGTATCACAGCGTATCAGCAAAATAATAGGGTCTGATGTAAACATGTACAATAATATCTATGACTGAGTGCAAATAATGTGAGTATGAATAAAACTTAAGCATGATCTCTAACATGAAGGCAAACAAGTTCAACAACAAATAAACACATAACCACATATAATAGTCATTAGGCCTTACAGCCTCACGGGATGGACCAAGTCTCAATCCCTCGTGGTGCACACCCACACGCCGTCACCTAGCGTGGGTATCACTTCCAAACAATCACGTGATGTCAAATCTCCGGGTTTATACCCTCAAAGCCAAAGTTAAAACATTACTTACCTTAACAACGTAAAATCCTACTCTGGGATGCCCTCATCTCTGAACTCGGTCTCCAAAAGCTCAGAATCTATCCATAATCAGAATAATAATAATATCAACATAGGCTAAAGAATCAAATTTCACAATAAGAACTACATAAATAGGCCAAATGCCCCCGGGCCCACGTCTCAAAACCAGTCAAAAATGGCAGAATAATAATCCTTGTCCTCTCCCGAGTCTAACCATATAAAATTCATCAAAATCGGACTCCGTTTCATCCCTCAAATCCTCACTTAAAACTCTCCAAAACTCAAACCCTAACTCCCTCAATTGCACCCTAAACCCCTACTAATTTCATGGCTAATCAGCGAAAAATCATTAAAAACACGCATAAATAAACCCAAGTAACTTACATCAATGATATCTCTTGTTTCTCCCTTGGAAAACACTGCCCTAAGCGTAAAAATCGGCCAACAATGGTGAAGAAAGGGCAAATATTCGCGAAGGGTTACTTTAATAGGTTCTGCTCCAGGGGTTCCGCACCTGCGACCCTCTTCTTCACACCTGCGCGGCCGCATTTGCGGTCCCATGTGCGCACCTGCGCATTCCACTTAACCGTCCAGGCTTCGCACCTGTGGCCAAGCCTTGCACCTGTGGGCTCGCAGGTGCGATCCTCTCTTCGCATCTGAGACTAAGCCCCATGCTTCCATCTCCGCATCTGCGAGCCTCCCACACACCTGTGATCATCGCACCTTCGGTTCCCCATCCGCAGGTGCGGAAACACCAGAAAAATTACACCAGCAGTTACAACACTTCTCCAACTCCACAAACCACTCCGCTAACCATCTGAAATACACCCGAGGCCCTCAGGACCTCAACCAATAATTCCAACAAGTCATATACCACTACCCGAACTTAGTCGAACCTTCGGAACACCCAAAACAACACCAAAACACCAAAACAACCTCGGATTCAAGCCTAAGAACTTCTAAACTTCAAAATTCGCCAACGACGCCAAAACCTATCAAACCACGTCTGAATGACCTCAAATTTTGCACACACATCACAAATGACACTACGAACCTACTCCCACTTCCGAAATTTCATTCCGACCCCGATACCTAATTTTTCCACTGCCGATCAAAATCGCCAAATTTTTAACTTTCGTCAATTCAAGCCTAATTCTACCACGGACCTCCAAATTACATTCCGGACACACTCCTAAGTCTAAAATCACCCAACGAAGCTAACCGAATCATAAAAATCCAAATCCGAATTCGTTTACTCATAAGTCAACTTCCGGTTGATTTTTTAACTTAACTTTCTAACTAAGAGGCTAAGTGTCTCATTTCACTCCAAAACTACTCAGGACCAAACCTACAAACTCGATACAACTCAATACAGCTGAACAACACATAAAAAAGCAGAAATGGGGAAACGGGGCTACAACACTCGGAACGATCGACCGAGTCGTTACACTCGAACACAATGCTTTGCTTTTCAAACCTTTGCGAACACGAGGCCCAATCGCGAACACGTAGAACAGATCTCCACCAACTACAAATACTTCTTCGCGAACGCGATATTCCCTACGCGTTCGCGAAGAACAAAACCAGAACCAACAAACCAGAAACAACAATTCACCCAAACTTGGTTCGAAACCATCCCAAAATATCCCTGAGGTCCCCGGGACTCCGCCTAATCACACTAGCTAGTCCCAATACCTTATCAAAACTTATCCAAAGGCTCAAAACTCCACGAACAACATCAAAACTACGAATCGATGATCGAAATCCTTCTTTTAACTTTCAAACATCAAACTTCGCCGAACGCATCTGAATCATACTTAAATATTCCAGAATGATGCCAACTTTCACGTACAAGTCATAAATCACGATACGAACATATTTCAAGGCTCGGAATCCCAACCAGATGTCGATAACACCAAAGTCCTCTTCAAACCAAACTTAGGAAATTCTAAGACCTTTAAAATGCCAACTTTCTACAATAAGCGACGAAATGCTCCCGGACCACCCGATACTCAACCCGAACATACGCCCAAGTCCGAAATCATCATACGAACCTTTTGGAACCTTAAAATCTCAATTTCGAGGACATTTACTGAAAAGTTAAACCTTGGTCAACTCTCCCAACTTAAAGCTTCTGAATTGAGAATTTTCCTTCCGAATCAACTCCGAACATCCCGAAATTCAATTCCAACTTTGTGTACAAGTCATAATACATAAAGTGAATCTACTCAAGGCCTCAAACTGCTGAACGACGTGCTAGAACTCAAAATGACCAGTCAGGTCGTTACATTCTCCCCACTTAAACATACATTCATCCTCGAACGTGCCAAGAACCATTCCAGAGTTTCCCAAAATCGCTAACTAACACCTCATGCACCTACCCGTGTCACCACAACCCATGTGAGCACATTAGCTTGAGCTCAACTGAAGATCCTTCCTGCTACCTTAGCCCACAAGCCTTAGAACTAAATTCCAACATCCGAAATTCTCTATCAGGTCTGATTCTAACATACAAACACTGTATACATCTCAACACGCTGAACCAAAACATGATATTGTATGCATATTGTAGCCACACAATGCACCAAAAAATTCCTTTGCCCATAAAAACTTCCTCCAACCACAATAGATGTAATTTCACGAACATGATGTCCGTAATATGCCTCATAATGCATAGAAGCCCAGATTCAACCCTCACAATACTGCAACGATGAAAGCGAAGCATAGAAACTCATAACCACCTGCCAAATCAATAAATCACGGAGTCACTCCGCTTGACAAGGAACATTTCCTCATTCTAAATTGATTAGTGGCACTTTATCTTTAATATACATTACACAAATCCGATCGCAATGATTTTAGGTCCAATAACCTCGTCTCACCCAGTACAAGCTGCTCAGGCAGCAAGCCACCCCGAACACCATCTAAGATCTCACACGACGCCATTAATGCATCAATAAGCCATAATTCGAATATGACCAATAAGGGAAAGAAAACTCTGGTGAATAACTAAACAGCACGTGTAACGAATAGGACAACCAACCAAATACTACAAAGATGATAAATAGAACACAGAAGGTACATACAAGGAACCGTAACCAACATGATACCATTGCGGCGCGCAACCCGATCCGAACATCATACCCATGGCGGCGCACCACTTGATCCACACATAATCAATAAGGAAATACCTATCAAGCCAAACTGCTCATACCCACGAAATGCCGAATATCGACCACAAGCATGGAAAATGTATAAACGCAACCCTGGGGACATGGATAGCGCCATGTGCTACAAAATGCCAAGCATGACTAAGGTACATCAAACAACCAACATCTCGAGACCCATCTTGCTCATATAATACATCAATTATGCAGGGTCACAACAAACATGTGAATAATCAAGCCATCTCACAAACCACATGGCATACGAGAGTAGCACCTAAAATAGACGAAGGCAGGAATATCATCCACCACACCCGAAGACTCATCCATAAGCAATGCTATGCCAAAAAGCATATATCTGATTTGGTGTAGAATATATATTCACATTAGGTCCACCCACGGACCTCCAAGCCGATTCCAATAATCCCAAAATAGGCCGATAACCTTCCAAAGATCCACAATGACCCTATCCATGACACATATGATTGAGAGTCGAATCCAAAAAAAACTTCCACTATCTACAACCAAAGGAATAGAGCATCTCTCAGACATAAACTCTCCAATCCGCAACAGTACCAAAATCTCTATCCCTTATTTAAATCTTTAATCCTTAAATGACTAACACATCACACTTATACGATTATCCCGTGGGATATACTCCCACAGCCTTTTACACCAGGTAGTAAAACTTGCACATCCATGGCTACCAACCATACTATTTATGTAATGCAAATCATGAACCCGAAATTCAATACACAATGCCTTTTCCACAAAACACCATTCTCAGGTGACACTAAAATAGCGCCAGCATAATCTAAAAGTATGAAATCTCTGTCGCTTCTTTGAACTCGTGACACCCTCGACAAAACTAAACCGTAATCTTGACCTTTCATCCCCAATTCCATACCACTCACTGCACCTATCATACTGTTACGCAAAAATACAAGAATCTCATCATAACCCCTGAACCACCAGTAGAATAAACACTTTATCGGCTCGAAACCTTTCGCTTAACTCATTTCGGAAGAAGAGTTGCCGCATGCAACCAACTACCCATAACCGTAGAAAATGCAAACCTCAAGTCGTGGTCTAAACTGTCATAACTCTTCCGGGATCAATTTACACATAACCAAGCCATCAAAATCAAATACCTTCAAATAAATCAAATCACGGTGGCTGTCAAGCCCGCACATACATCCACGAATCACATGTATAGTCTTATCTCCCTGAAGGAACTGATTATTTCCCCAATCATGTTGATTCAAACCATTACTAACTAACTCAACCTCTTCCAATTTGCTCTTGACTTGCCTTAGAAATAACAGCTATATACAAACACACAACGAAGCTCCAACAGCACTCATCATGTGTCACCCAAATCACGAGACCAAGCCGTCAATGCCCATAAGCCATTTCATACCCTCCCCATGCAGTCTGTAGTAACTCTAATTAATACACCTGCACTGATTAGATCTTCTGCTAATCCGAAGTCGTTTCTCCCATTTTCCTAACACTGCATCGCAGACCCGTTGATAACATAGAAATGCTCCAAGTACCCTTCACACTCTACCGCTAAGCCCAATCCTCATCCACATAACAAACCTCAAAATCCTTAAGCACCACACCTAAAATATCGAATCCACTAGAACCACTATTGAGAGTCACCCACTCTAATCCAGTCCCGATTATTTAACCAAACCACTAGTGCTCTGTTAGCACATGAGCGCTCCAATGAAGCAAATGGATCCTTTCCCTTGTACATCACATCCGTCAA
Source organism: Nicotiana tomentosiformis (assembly GCF_000390325.3). Classification (NCBI taxonomy): domain Eukaryota; kingdom Viridiplantae; phylum Streptophyta; class Magnoliopsida; order Solanales; family Solanaceae; genus Nicotiana; species Nicotiana tomentosiformis. Next base: position 28,164,306 of record NC_090817.1, read on the forward strand.
ATCCCCTGCTCAAATTACCCCTGATGTTTTCTTCTTTTAGTGGTAACTAAGCCACCAACGTAACGATAATCCAAAACTGCAAGGCACATCACCACGTGACCCAATAATAGAGCGTAGGCTCCCCCACTTAGCTTTAAGTCACAATTGCATAAATCTAGAATCCACAATGACTCCTCCTTCTCAGTTTTCATGACCTCGCACAGTTGCTCAACCAAATTCCTCATAAGTTCTTGTTGCACTAATCATAACACATCCCGAATTATCAACCACAATCGCACATTCGACCTCCTGACAGTCATACCATATTCTTCAACCAATCCAAACTCACATCGCAGTACTTGCCTCTTGCTAGGTAGGAAGTAGAACTCTTCGCAAGAACCTCATCAAAATCACGCAGCCGCTAACCTGCTCACAAGAGATAGCCCGCCTGTGTAACCTCATATCGACCTCCTCCAAGGCAACTGCCATAGTTACATCCATCATGAAATCAATTAATCTCCATGGATCCACACTCATCCGCCGACCGTAAGAATCCCTTCATCCATTAACATCACCCGAAGGTCCAATAATACATTTGAAACTCGAAGACATTGCATCCCAAGCAATAACAATTTTTTCCTATTTTCCTACATTCCAATCAAGTCCTCATTGTCACATTAAAACTTCATAAGTACAAAAACCACCTCAGGGATCATCTCCCTCGAACCACCAATACTGGGAACGCCGATTCGATTCTGTAGTCACAACACACCGCTATCTTTGATAACTTCTTTTTAGGTACCATATCATAACATTATGTCTAGAGGCAAATAAATAAAGACCAACATTCCGACGAGCCATAATGCATTCAATCAAGGACGATGACACCACAATATTAATAATAATTCCACCAAGTTTAGAAATATTCTATCTCGCGACTCCTCCCACCAATGCCTAAACATCCATAGTTCGATTGCCTCTCCTCCGCTGGAATCAAATGCCGAGTCTCCCAATCATGAACCGATTAATCCTCCTCCCGAATCAATCATTGTCGTGACACATAAGTAAGAACCCTACTATTCACACTGCCACTCATGAACATCACAATACACCATGCATAGCCTCAAAACCGTAGGCAACACCAACACTGGGCTGAAATCACAGAACACTCCTCTATAAGGTGGTAATAATAGTCTGCCCGCATACACAGGGAAAACATCCTACACCACATATGTAACGCCTTCAGAACTCGTCGGTGCCTAACTGATAACAACTGCTCGACATTGCGTAGGAATGAGTATGAAGGAACCGAAGACATAAGTACCACAAAATCAAATCGCACGATGAGGAATCAAGGAAGGAAAGTTCGCCTAACAAACATTTAGCCTCTCGAAGATAAGTACAGACGTCTCCGCACCGATTCGCAAGAATCTACTAGACTTGCTCATGACTCGTGAGACCTAGGTGAACCTAGAACTCTGATATCAAGTTTTCACGACCCAAAACCCACTATAGGCCATAATGGTGCTCAACGTCGCCGTTAGGCAAGCCAATGATGAACCTTCTAAATAATTATTCCTTTTATTACTTTGAAATCATAAGTTTTATTAAGTAAAGAAATTTACTCATTGAAAATCTTAGGTAGATACATAGTTAGTAAGATATAAAAATAAAAGATGACAATATTATGCAAATTCATAACCATCAACTAGAATATCCCAAAACCCGGTGTCACAAGTACATAAACGTCTACTAAGGAGTGCAATAATAATACAACATCTGTCTGGAATATAAAATAGACAGGATAAAATAAATAAATAAATATGATGGAGACTCTTTGGGCTGCGGTGCGTAGCATAGAAAGAATCTCAGCATAAAGTCCTCTCAGCAGTTGTGCCTACGTGCCAAGATGGCTACCTGATGAACCTGTCAGATCCTGGACATTTTTGTCCAGATGTGTAGCATGAGTACGTAAATTAACGCGCACCCAGTAAGTATCTAGCCTAACCCCGAAGAAGTAGTAATGAGGGGTCGACATTGACACTTACTAGTGATCCAATAAATCAATTATAATAAAGTAGACAAGTATTAAACATGGTAAGTAAACTATGAGAACAAATATAGGCACATAATACGGTCTACGACTGAACATTGAACATAAAGTCCTCAAATACCGGATACCTCCTCAAATGGAATACTTAATGGTCAACACCAAATCAACGGTCACATCTCAAGCCAGGAAAACTCATGAGTACACGGACTCCTTATCAAGTATTTCGCACGATTCTGCCAAGGCGAGCGACCCGATCCCATAAGAGTGTTTCATAAAACAGCCGAGGCAAACGACCCAATCCCATAAGAGTGTGATACATAATCCTGCTGAGGCGAACGGCTCGATCCCATAAGAATGTGATACATCATACTACTGAGGCAAACGGCCTGATCCCATAAGAATATGTTACTCTGCCAAGGCGAACGGCCCGCTCCTATAAGAGAGTATTACATGATACCTACGAGGAGAACGATCCTATCCCATAAGAATGTTGCTGAGGAGTTCAACCCGATCATATTAGAATATGAAGCTTTCATAGGTCCTTGACCCCACTCACGAATGTACATGTCAGTTACGAACTTCAGAAAAACTTTTTGATGAATACGCACAATGCGGGAAAAAATCATAAGGGAAGTACAATTTCTACGGCTAATCTAGTAGCTCATCAAGTGTCTAAAATAGTGAGTACATTACTCTACGCGAGTCTAGTATCAGGTCATAATGCGAATTCAAGCATTAAACAGGCAAGAATAACTCATATAGTACAATTAAAGCAAGGCATGAGTCTAAGTCTACCCGGATATAATCAAGAATTCTAGCATACACACGGACACTCGTCACCTCATACGTGCGTAGCTCCCGTAGCATGTAGCACATAACAAATATCACACATATAGGATAATTTTTTCCTCACAAGGTTAGATAAGAGACTTATCTTACTCCGAAGTTCCATAACTGGCTCTTACGCCCCTCTAACACCTCAAACCAATGCCCATCGATCTGAAACTAGTCAAACAACGTCCAAATAGATAAAAATATACTCCAATACTCATAATTTAACAATTTATAACAATTCCCAACTCCGCTCAAAAAGTCAACCCTCAGGCTCACGTGCCCGGATTTCACAAATATTTGAAGATAAATATTACCCATAACATCACAAACTAAAATATATAATTTATTCCTAATTTCATGTCTAACTTCGTTGTCAAAATCCAAAAATACCAAATTCTATGTTTTCTTCCAAATCCCACAATTTCTACAAAATTTCATGTTTAAATCCATACATAACTCATGTATTTAGCTCACAATGTGTAGGAATTCAATTACCACATGATGAAATGACACTTAAAATCGCTCCAAACCCGGCTCCCTTGGAAGAATTGAGTTAAAATGAACCAAAATCCAGTTTTTCCAAACTTATACACTGCCCAGTCGACCCTTCTTCGCAAACACGGCAAGTCCCTCGCGTTCGCGAAGAACAATCATCTTCTGCTTTCCAATTCCTCTACGCGAACGCGAGAAAGGACTCAGGAATGCGAAGCTTTACCAGGCTGCCCACCGTGAATGCGGCCTCTCCTACGCGAACGTGAAGGCCAAGCCCTCCAGGCCCAGTTCCTCCCCTTCGCGAACGCGATGCCCTGTTTCGAATGCAATGATTTGCTTTTCAAACCTTTGCGAATGCGTAGAATAGATATCCACCAACTTTAAATCCTTCCTCGCGAACACAATCTTCCCTATGCGTTCGCAAAGAACAAAACCAGAAACACCAAACCAGCAACAACAATTCACCCAAACTTGGTCTGAAACCATCTCAAAACACCCCTAAGGCCCCTGGGACCCTGCCCAATCACACCAACTAGACCTAATACCTTATCCAAACTTATCGAATAGCTCAAAACGCAACAAACAACATTAAAATCATGAATAGACGATCAAAATCCTTATTTTAACTTTCAAACATCAAACTTCGCCGAACGCGTCTGAATCATACATAAACATTCCGGAATGATGCCAACTTTCACGTACAAGTCACAAATCATGATACGAACTTATACCAAGGATAGGAATCCCAACCAGATGTCGATAACACCAAAGTATTATTCAAACCAAACTTAAGAAATTTTAAAACCTTCAAAATGCTAACTTCCACAGCAAGCGCTGAAATGCTCCCGGACCACCCGATACTAAACCCGAACATACGTCTAAGTACGAAATCATCATACAAACCTATTATAACCTTAAAATCCCGATTCTAAGGTTGTTTACTCAAAAGTCAAACCTTGGTCAACTCTCCCAACTTAAAGCTTCTTAATTGAGAATTTTCAATTCCAACTTTGCGTACAAGTCATAATACATGAAGTTAAGCTATGCAAGGCCTCAAACTGTCAAATAACATGCTAGAACTCAAAATAACCGATCGGATCATTACAAGAAATAACCTAGAAAACCTTCTGCTATGGGTTTTAGTTGGAATTGTATTTATGTTTTAGAATTTAAAATAGAGCCTTAGAGCAATGGTAAAGTTGTTTTGTGTGACTTATAGGTCATGGGTTTGAGCTGTGGAATCAGACAGTGATACTTGTGTCTGGATAGACTACCTACATTACACCCTTAAGGGTGTGGCCTTTCCCCAAACTATGAATCAATGCGAGATGCTTTGTGCACCGGATTACCTCTTTTTTGGCATATCCTCAATTTTGTTGATACTAGACACATACAGTAATAGAGGAATTATTAGTTGTACACTGATGGAGGAGTTCTATATTAAAAATGGGGTAACGTTATATATACAGAATGTATAAAAGTATTTTTATAGTATCAATTAATTTAGCATATGATAGCCTATTAGTTACTATTTTACCAAATTATCAAAAGATTTACATGTAATTACCTAATAAGTAAACGATAAAAGAAAGGTAAAATAAAGGGCAAAAGTCTAGACAAACAAGAAATAAGAAAAAGAGGAGAAGAAGTTTCAAAATTATCAAGAAGGTAATAACAAAAAGTAATGAAAAACCTTCTTTTTTGCTTGTTCATTATTTTGAACATTAGAACTATGTTTTTCTTCTTTTTTCCTTTTAACCGATGGATATAGATTTATTGAAGCCCCTAAAATTGTGAGAAAAGAAATAAGTAGGACAAGAATAATTTAATTTTGATCTATTCATTTAATTTATTAGATAAAAATAATCTCGGAAGAAAATATGACTTTTGATTTGGATACTTTTTAATATTTGGTGAGGAGGATGAATGACAGGCTTATGACTATTAAGCTAGTTGTTGGAGGTTTTACTCTGAACATAATCAGTACGTACGCACTCCAAGCAGGCTTGGATGAGGAAGTCAAGAGGAGTTTCTGGGAGGATTTGGATGAGATGGTGCGTGGTATCCTGCATATCTAGAAGCTTCTCATAGGAGGATATTTCAATGGTCACATTGGAGCGACATCTGGGGGGTATGATGATGTGCATGGTGGCTTTGGTTTTGGAGATAGAAACGGAGGAGGAACGTCTCTTTTGGACTTTGCTAGAGCATTTGATTTGATGATAGATAACTCGAGTTTCCCGAAGAAGGGGGAGCACTTGGTCACCTTCCGGAGTTCGGTGGCCGAGACTCAGATTGATTATTTATGCTGCAGGAAGTCCGATAAGGGTCTTTGCACGGATTGCAAGGTCATCCCGGATGAGAACCTCTCGACCCTTCATAGGCTCCTGGTCATGGACCTTGAGATCATGAGGAAGAGGAGGAAGAGGGCTATGTATAGACAACATAGGATCAAGTGGGGAGCCTTGACAGAAGCTAGAGCGCAGGAGTTGGGGGTCAAGCTGGTGACTATGGGGGCTTGGAGGAGTGGTGGGGATGCAAGCGCTACGTGGACCATGACTACGTAATGCATTAGGGGAAACCGAGAGAGAGGTATTAGGGGTCTCAAAGGGTTACTTTGGTGGTCACAAAGAAGACTGGTGGTGGAATGGAGAGGTTCAAGGAAAAGTGGAAACCAAAAGAGCAGTGTATCTGAAGCTAGTGGAAAGTGTAGACGAGGAGGAGAAAAGGGTGAATAGTGAGCATTATAAGTTGGTTAAGAAAGAGGCAAAGCTAGCAGTTACGGCGGCGCGCCAAGACTGCATCTTATAGTCATTTGTATGAGGAACTCGAGGGTCGAGGTGGGGATAAGAGGTTGTTCAGGTTAGCCAAGGAGCGATAAAGGAAGGCGCGTGGCTTGGACCCAGTGAAGTGCATCAAGGACGAAGAAGGCAGAGTTTTGTTAGATGAGGGACTTATCCGTCGGAGATGGCAGACCTACTTCCATAGTCTCTTGAACGAGGAGGGGGACATAAGCATTGTACTGGGTGATTTGGATCTCTCCGGGAGTCGTTGTGACTTTGGTTATTGTAGGCGGATTAGAGTTGATGAAGTTGAGGGGGCTATGCGTAAGATGAGCAGGGGCAAAGCGACCGGGCCAGATAAAATCCCGGTAGAATTTTGGAGGAGTGTGGGCAAGGCAAGATTGGAGTAGCTTACTAGGTTATTTAATATTATTTTTAAAATGAAGAGGATGCCCGAAGAGTGGAGGTGGAGCACCATGTTTCCTGTATACAAGAACAAGGGTGATATCCAAAATTGCAATAACTATAGGGGTATCAAGTTGCTTAGCCATACTATGAAAGTCAGGGAGAGAGTGGTAGAGCTAAGGGTGAGGAGGAGGGTATCTATTTCCGAGAATTAGTTTGGGTTTATGCCGGGGCATTCGACTACAGAAGCCATCCACCTTGTTAGGAGATTGATGGAGCAGTATAGGGAGAGAAAGAATGACTTGCATATGGTATTCATCGAAATAGAAAAGGCGTACGATAAAGTTCTGAGAGAGGTTTTGTAGAGATGTTTGGAGGCTAGAGGTGTACCCGTTGCCTACGTTAAGTTGCTTAAGGACATGTATGATGGAGTAAAGACCCGAGTGAGGACGGTGGGTGGGGACTCAGACCATTTTTTGGTTATGATGGGGTTGCATCAGGGGTCGGCACTCAGCCCTTTTTTGTTTGCTCTGGTGATGGACGTACTGACGCGCCACGTCTAAGGGGAGGTGTCGTGGTGCATGATTTTTGCAGATGATATTGTATTGATTGACGAGACGCGAGACAGTGTGAACGTGCAATTAGAGGTATGGAGGCAGACCCTGGAATCTAAAGGTTTCAAGTTGAGTATGACCAAGACAGAATACTTGAAGTGTAAGTTCAGTGGCGAGACTCGGGGGGGGGGGGAGGTGAGGCTGGACTCGCGGGTAATCCCTAAGAGAGGGAGTTTTAAGTACCTTGGGTCTATTATTCAGGGAGATGGGAAGAATGATGAATATGTCACACATCATTTTGGGGCGGAACGGATGAAATAGAGACTCGCTTTCGGTGTTTTATGTGACAGGAAGGTGCAATCGAAACTTAAGGCTAAGTTCTATAGAGTGGTGGTCAAACCAACGATGTTGTATGGTGCTGAGTGTTGGCCAGTCAAGATCGCTCGTATCCATAAGATGAAGGTAGCAGAGATGAGGATGTTGAGATGGATGTGTGGGTACACCAAGTTAGATAGGATCATAAATGAGGTTATTCGCGATATGGTGGGTGTGGCCCCTATTGAGGACAAGATGCGGGAAGCGCAGCTTAGGTGGTTTGGTCATGTGAGGAGGAGCACAGATGCCCCGATGAGGAGGTGTTAGAGGTTGACATTGGAGGGCCTACGGAGAAGTAGAAGTAGGCCAAAGAAGAGGTGAGGAGAGGTAATTAGGCAAGACATGGCGCAACTTCAGCTGACCGAGCACATGACTATTGATAGGAGGGTATGGAGATGAAGGATTAGGGTAGTAGAGTAGGTAGTCTAGAGTGTTCATAAAAGTAGTATTGGCACGCAATCTCGCTTTCTGTGGGTAGTAAATTTTTATGACAAACCATTATTTTTTTTTATTGTTGATTACCTTACTATCTTGTTGTTTTTATTCTGCTTTTATATGACTTTTTGGTATTGTCCCTTCTTGTCTATATTTTCATTAATGTGGTGCTTATGCTTTCCTGAGCCGAGGGTCTATTGAAAATAACCTCTCTACCCTCACAAGGTAGGGGTAAGGTCTGCGTACGCACTACCCTCCCCATACTCCACGGTGTGGGATAATATTGGGTATGTTATTGTTGTTGTACTTTTTAATATTTGGGTATTAGAAAACGACTATAAGAAAAGTGCTAAGTACATGAGAATTTTATTTGCAGATAATATCTGCAGGTTTTCATGGGAAAAATTAAAATTTCTAAATTTAAAATATTTTACCTGCTAAAATATTTTTCCAGAAAAATATATGTAAGTGACTATGGCGCCATTAAGCACCAAAATATTTTCTAGGAAATTACTAGGGGAAACTAATCGATAAGTACGTTTTTGCAGGAAATTTCGCAAGTAATTCAATGAAGAAAATGATAAACATATCCTATGATACTCCATAGGAAACTCCTCAGCTAGCGCTACATGCGAATTTACTTGGGGATGTTCTTCGGAATTCCTGTGGATTTGCTTATTTAGAGAATTACATAGGGATATTATTGTTGTGATTTTGCTGGAGACTGTTTACTGTAGGATTTACCTAGGGATTGCCTTAGCTAGGGAACTCCATAGGGATGTTGTTGCTGCGGATATAGTTGGGGATATTTTCTTAGAAATTTACTTGGGAATTTTCTTACTCGAAAAATTACCTATAGATTTTGTTGTTGTAAATTTAGTTAAAAAAATGTTTTCTTGGGATTTTCTTATTTGGGAAATTACATGGGAATTTTGTTATTGTAATATTTGCTAGAAACTTGTTCTTGGTGATGTAGCTCGGAATTTTCTTACCTGAAAATGTATCTAAACTTTTGATTGAGGATTTGTTCAATGGATTAAAATAGAAATTTTACTGTTACTTCTTTAGTTGAATATATAATACTTAAAAAATTACATGAGGATTTTATAACTACATATTTAAGTTTGAATTTTTATAAATACTTAAAAAATATTGTTTAATAGTTTTTTAAAAATATTATTTTTTTATTTAAAAAGTATAATTTTCTAAAAGCTACAAAAATTTGATATGTAAAATACATCCTTCAGTATTAATTTTTATCTATTATATATTTGTCTATTGTGTAGGTAAATACAGTTAGAATGCTGACTCTATATAAAACTTAATGATGTATATATGTTCGGATTGAACATTACAAGCCATTAAGCATAATATAGTCGGTCATTACTTTTTTGAACAAATTCAATAACAAAATAATTATCATAAATCTAGTTATTTTAAGAACTAAAATTTTGGTATGGTTGATATAAAAGGATATAACCGCATGAAGCACTAACACAACAGAGGACGAAAATGCACTCGAACATTTAATGCAAAAATAAAAATGTTGGGGCCAAACACACGCAAGTATACGTAGTCGACAAGTAATAAAGTGATAAATAGAGAATCGTTCTGCACATAAACTTATTATCATCTATTAACTAAATTAAACTAATGTAAATTATCTTTCAAGCGATATGTCGACAGTTGGATGTGAATAACTAAACTAACTTAAGAATTGCAAAGCAAATAAATAAAACAAGCACTCGATCAAATTGTGCGTGCAAAATTGGATTGAGATCAATAAAAAAGAATATTTCAGGGTTATGGATTGGCTAAAAATCGTGTTGAGTTATCCACCGGAATTGACTAATTAATTTATCTGATTTATTGATTGACAAAATTAATATTGCTTATAAGAATTTCTTTAGTTCTTACCCGCCTATTCAGGTCAACTAATGCCTATATGTCTATGGAATTAGAATTAATAATAATTCATTAATAGTACTTGTATAATAACCAAGCAAGACGATTAGGTATATGTCTATCCTAACCGCTAATCTATTTTCTGATGCTTAGGTTCAAGATTTTTCTCTATCTAAAGTTCCTACTTTCGAGTACAATTCTAAAGTCATACATAGTATTTTACTGTTAGCTATGCAGGAAAATAATTAATATCAGGATTAAATAAATAAACTAGTATGATAAAATCAAATTTGTTAATTCAAGCTTCAAACGTCTAACATTCGTGTAAAATTCATAAACCCGGAACTAAGTAAGCTAGTCACTCATAGTCATGACACTAATCTCAATTAAATCTCAAGAGTACACAAAATTAACGAAAATAGGAAAAAAAGAAGAAGAAGAAAGATTCAAGCCGAATTCCACGGTCTCTGAATTATGCGATGGCTTTCTCCGCACTTCAAAGTGTGCCCCTGACATAAAAGGCTATGTTTTTAACTTGTATAGTGCATTCAAAAATCATCGATCACAACCTAACTATCCTAGGATATAATTACGACTGTAAATCAGGATTTTACCATCTAAAATTAGAAGATGAATCTAAAAAACTAACAGCATTTACAGTACCACAAGGATTTTATGAATGGAATGTTTTACCATTTGGATATAAGAATGCACCAGGAAGGTACCAACATTTTATGGATAATTATTTTAACCAACTAGAAAATTGCATAGTATATATAGATGATATATTACTATATTCAAGAACACAAGATGAACATATAAAATTATTAGAAAAATTTATATATATTATAGAAAACTCAGGTATAAGCTTAAGTAAAACCAAAGCAGAAATTATGAAAAATCAGATAGAATTTTTAGGAATACAAATAGATAAAAATGGAATAAAAATGCAAACACACATAGTACAAAAAATAATCAATCTTGATGAAAACATAGATACAAAAAAGAAATTACAATCTTTTTTAGGATTAGTAAACCAAGTAAGAGAATATATACCAAAATTAGCAGAAAACCTAAAACCTCTACAGAAAAAACTAAAAAAGGATGTAGAATATGGGTTCGATGAAAAAGATAAGGAACAAATAAGAAAAATTAAGATATTGTGTAAAAAACTACTAAAGTTATACTTCCCAGATGAAAATAATAAATTTACTTATATTGTAGAAACAGATTCGAGTAATCATAGTTATGGAGGAGTTCTTAAATATAAATATGATAAAGAAAAAATAGAACACCATTGCAGATATTATTCAGGATCTTATACAGAACCACAAGAAAAGTGGAAAATAAATAGAAAAGAACTATTTGCATTATATAAATGTTTGTTAGCATTTGAACCATATATAGTTTACAACAGATTTATTGTAAGAACAGATAATACCCAAGTAAAATGGTGGATAACCAGAAAAGTACAAGATTCAGTTACAACAAAAGAAATACGCAGGCTGGTATTAAATATATTAAACTTTACATTTACAATTGAAATTATCACTACTAACAAGAATGTTGTTTCAGATTACTTATCAAGACAAAGCTACCCATACTGAACCAGATAATACAATGGAAAATCTACTCTTAGCCATGACTACACTTTGTAAGAAAGTGAAAAGTATGGACGAAGAGATACAGCTAATAAAGAAAACAGCTAGTAGTCAGCAACATGACTCAAAAAATGCGGAGATAAGACGATCGGAAGTCTCTAAAATTCCAGAGCTAGAAGGTGACGTTGAGAAACACCTAAAAACTCATAACAGTTTGTTAAATGCAGTTGCAGGGAGCAGCACAGCTAGCAGTTCATCTGCAAAGAAGAAGGAAGAAATTAAACCTAGACACATAAATATAAATATGAACAATTTATTTTCAAAACCGTTCATACAGAAAAATATCCAAAATACCCAAAACGAAATATTCCTACCACCACAGATAAATACCTACAAAGAAAGTTTGAACCAAACCAAAAAGACATACAACCATATAACCCGTACATACATAGACAACATATATAAAATACAAAACTTTCTAAACAAAAACCCAAGATCCCAAACTACCCAGAATCCAAATGAAGATTATATTACCCATTATCTAACAGGATACAATAAACTAATAGCACTACCAAATACAAATGCAAAACTAGTAGCCACTTGCTACAATTACGGATTACTAGATACCGTATATACACAAACCGGACAGGAGATAGCTACCATACCAGAGTTACATAGAGCATTTATGCAGTACAAAAGAATAACTAAAGGAACATTATTCTATATACGATTTTATTCAGCTACAGCAGAGATATTATATGAAGAGATAAAGCCTATCATACAAGTTATCAAGATCGGACTTACAAGGAAAATGCTCGTACCAGAAAAAATAGAAGAACAAGAAGAGATAGAAAAAATAAATATTCCAGACTTTTATGCAAATAAAAGAATTATTGGAATATCTACTATACTAAATGAACTAGCAAACAACTACCTAAATCAGAATGCTATTTGGAGTTATTATTCAAGAGAACAAACAATGATATATTCAAATTGCAGAGAAATATGAGAAGCAGATATGGAAGAACTAAGACAGTGGGTCTTAAGTTTTTTAAAGCCAGAACAACCTACAACCACAAGAGCTATAAGGACGAATTTCATTTCTACAGAATTATTAACAAGATATTGCAAGCTAATCAGTCACAAATATCCAGACCACATATGCTCAAAATGCAAAGGAGAAGATAATATCGTTCCAGACGTACAACTGGAATAAACAAAGAAGAAGATTACTGAAGAAGAAGACGACAAACTAGGCGACAAAAAGCTATGGCAGACAAGATAAAGTGAAAGAATTACTAGATTCTTTTCTTTTTCTTTTCTTTAATGTAAAAGTCGTAAAGTAAATAGTCTTTTACTTTATAAATAGTAAGAGTCAGTCTCATGAACAGTAAAGGTCGTTCATGAATAGTAAGAGTCAAGAGTCAGTCTCATGAACAGTAAAGGTCGTTCATGAATAGTAAGAGTCAAGAGTCAGTTTCATGAATAGCAAAGGTCATTCATGAACAGTCACTTTTGTAATATTTAAATAAGCCTTTCAATTATCAATAAAAAAAACAGGCTGCAACTTAGCAACCAAATCTCTCTCTTCTCTCCTCTCTCTAATATACTCAAAGATAAAAATACAGGAAAGCTAAGAATCAAGAAGCTATGGATAAACAAGAAGATATGAAAGCTATGGATCAACAGGGAGTTACCGAGAATCTACAAAAACAGGTATGTCATATTATAACTATGAGTAGCTAAACTAGTATATTCCTGATAATCTCTTACATGTAGATTATAATCATACATCATATAATAGTACTGTTATAGAAATCATCTTGAGAAAGTTTGCCATGAAAATATACTAAGAGTAGGTAAACCCAGACTATGCATCCTAAGGTTGAAACCGGTAGGCAGAGAAGCCGTTTAGGGGAGTAAACGAAGTTGAAGCACTGTTAGGGTAACTGATTGAAGAAAAAAGTCATGGTAGTGACCAGAAAAGATGATTAAAATAACTTATTATAATATGATGAATAATTATAATAGACATAGAGATTAAAGGGAATATGTTTAGCAAATCATATGATAAAATGAACACTTATTTAATAGATGATGATCTTAATTATAAAATACTTATACTATATATACTAAGAAATATCAATAATGATGTAAGAAGAATAATCTACGAGAAATTACTTAAAATTGAAATAACAGAACTAATGAACCAAAATTGGACAGAATTAATTATACCGGAAATAGATTTATATGAATTAGACCTATATTTTGATAACACATGATGAATCATATATATCTACAATATTGGCAACAAATTACAGATAATATAGATTTACTAACAAACCTAGTAAAAAATAATATAGAAGAATATCAAAGAACCCAAGATATAGAATATATAGAATATGTATTAGAATGTATATCAGAAATAATTAGAATAATTCCATTACAAAAAGAATTTTATGAAAAAGCCTTTAACATTTGACTAAATAATAAATGAAATCAAGTAAAAATGAAGGGACCGTAAAAATGGTATCAGAGCCATAGATAAAAAATGAACAAAGAAGAATTTGCTGTAGATGAAAAAACATATGAAAATCAAGATGGATTGAAAATAAAAATAATATTTTCAAATCTAGGCAGAAGATATAAAAAGATAGGAGACCAATTATACCTAATGATAGAAAAAGAAACAGCAAGATTAGAAGATAGCCTGACAGCTATGACAAGAATAAGTAAAGAAAATGAAGAAATCGATAAGAAAAAAGAAATTGAAACTATTAAAAATCAAGCAAACAAGGAAATACAACAATTAGAAGAAATAAAAAACACAAAAATTATAGCACTAGAAAAAGAATTAAACATGTTAAAAGCATTATATGAAAATAAACAAAGAGAGAAAAGCAAAGAAATAGAATTAACAGATGAAATAAATAAATTTAAACAAATATTACAAACAGAAGAAACTCTCAGAATTGAAGAAATAGATAATAATATAGATGACCAAAAGTCAGAATCAAGCGAAATAAGTGAAACATATACAGAACTTTTAGAAAATATAGAAAAAACAAAAAACGTAGAAGTAAATACAGGAGATGTAAAAATGGAAGAAAAACCTAGTACATCAGGTGTAAAAAATCCAAAAGGATTATACCCAAATTATTATACAGCTAACTATGAACAACATGATAGATATAATACACTATGGGATAGTAGATTAAATAAAAAATGGACACCAAAACCAATATCAGAACAATATAACTTTTTAGATTTAGATTGCGTAGCAGATATAAATAAAACAATCCAACTATGGATAGGATATTTATCTAAACAATTGATAGACAATAAAATAGGAATGACAGAAACACCAGGATATATAGAAAGAACACTCATAGGAACAGTAAAATTATGGTTACACAACCTAACTAAGGAAAGTATAGATACTTTAAGAAGTAATAAAAAATTTAATGGTGAAATAGCAACAACAAATATAGAAATATTATACAAATATGAAATAGCCATAAGAAACGAATTTAGTAGTATGACTACAGAAATTGAAGAACAAAATAAAGAGAAACAAACAAATAGAAATTTAATAACAAAACTAGCAATATGTAATATGTGCTATATAGACGAATATACTTGTGTATTTAGAGAATATTATTATAAAGGAACATACAATACAGAAGAGAGCAAAGAAATAAGAAAACTATATTTCACAAAATTACCAGAACCTTTTAATTCTAAAATAATAAAAGACTGGAATGAAGCAGGATTAACAGATACTTTAGGAGCTAGAATAAAATTTCTACAACAATGGTTTGTACAAATATGTGAAAAATATAAAGAAGAAGCAAAAATAGAAAAAACATTAATAAAAAACCTAAGATGTTGTAAAAACAAAGCAGCACCACAATTTGGATGTACAGATAATATATATAATAAAAAATAGAAAACAAAGAAATATAAAAAATATAAATCAAAATATAAAAATAAAAGACCAAGAAAAAGATATTATGTAAAAAATTACCAGAATAAGAGATCATTTAGACCAAAAAAGAAACTAACAGAATGTACTTGCTATAACTGTGGAAAATTAGGACACATAGCTAAAGATTGTAAAGCACCAAGAAACCCAAAGAAAAAGCAAATAACCGAAATCATAATTGATGATGAAGAATATATGCAGATGGAATATATAGATTATGAACTAGATAGTGAAGATAGTATATATGAAATATCAGATATAGAAGATGAAATGGAAAATGAAATAACTAAGGAAGATGATGAAGTCTAATGACTGAAAAAGAAATAAAAATAATAACACGAGAAGAATATAAAGATGAAGAATCCTCAGAACAAAAGATTATATTTGATAATAGTATATTTGAACAAATAAAAGGAAAAGAATTAGACCTTAGTGTTGAAAAAATATTTGAAGTACCTACGATAAAAAATTGGTTTGTTACCCTTTTTCTTTTCCGAATCCATTTCACGGACGCTTTGCGCCTGAAGCAGCTTGGAACTTGCATTATAGGACGCTGCACTTGAAACAGCACATGCAAGGCTTCACATCTCTTTTTCCATTTCATGCTAACTTGAAGAGGAGGCTTACTGCTTAAGCTCCGAAAGATTTCATTTGCTGCATGCCTAGCTGGATGCCACGCATCCAAGTATTTGCTATGCATTTATGCATCAACTTCATCTTCATTTAATCCTAAATCATTAAACACCAAATTATCATAAAACTAATAATAAAATTAAGTCAGGCATAATTTTTACGAAATAGAATCCAAAAATGGTAAAAATACGAGTAAAATAATATTAAAACATATACAAATATGTCCAACAGAAAAAAAAAAAACGAAGATGATCGATATGTAACATTTTCAAAGCATTGTTCAGGTATATTCAAAAAAGCAAACGAACTTGCTGGGCTGTGCGGTATGTTGATATTAATAATGTTGTATTCTATGTGTTTTCTTACTGTTGTACTAAAAATGTAAAAGCCTTTTGGAAAAAAAATTATTCCTATTTTATCATCACATAGCACAACAAGTTCTTCGCCTTTTTGTATAAACCTGAACGACACGTTGAAAATATTGCATTGGCCGCCTTCATTTTCTTTTTTTATCATTGGAATTTTTCCAGCTTTATTTAGTCTTCTTATCCCATTGATAGAAAAAGATAAAGATTATTGATCAACTGTTTTCAAGAAACGGCACATATAAGAAAATGAGATGTCACATTTATTTATATGCATAGAAAACATCTCTACGAAGAATAATTGGATATCTAACCAAATATCATAACTGAAAGTAACTTTTTTCATGATGAATTTATAGCAGAAAAATGAAATTAATTTGATACTTACAATATGATTTGCTTGACATGAATATCAATGAGATCTGAATTATCAAATTTAAGTAGGTAACTATTTTAATATACTTGATAAAGTTTACTAAGCTGCGATTAGTAAGTGTAAAAAAATTCTGAAGCAACATTAGCTACATCCCAAAATTTGTAACAGCCAAATCAAATTCTCCAGCTTCATCAACCAAATTATAAATCTCAAAGTTAACCTGATAAGGAAAATGCCTTAATGTGATTATTAAAATTCGATCCTTTCCAAGACTTTTACAACATAAACATATTTTTTACATGCATTAACATGGATAAAAAATAAAATATTAGTTTGAATAGAAATGAATATTTAACTTGATTAGCTAAATATTTAATGAATTGCAACAATGAAAGTCAAACTTTGAACATCCACTAATACAACCAAATCGAAAATTTTGACTCAAATTAGAAAATATTTTAATGTACTTACTAAAACAGTGTGATATAGTTTGTCACGACCCAAAATCCACTATAGGTCACGATGGCGTCCAACGTCACAGTTAGACAAGCCAACGGAGAACTATCAACTTAATTATTCATTTTATTATTTTTTTTGAAATCATGAATCTTATTAGATAGAGAAATTAATGCATTAAAAATCGCAAATACATACATTTTGGATAAAATATAAAATAAAAGTGTGTCAATATGACACAAACCATAAACAAATTCTAGAAAATCCCAAAATCCGGTGTCACAAGTGCATGAGCGTCTGTTAAGGAGTGTAATAATAATACAACATCTGTCCGAAATATAAAATAGACACGATAAAATAAATAAATAAGATGGGGACTCTGAGGGTTGTGGTGCGTAGCATAGAAAGCAGATCACCATATAGTCCCCTCAGTAGTTGGGCCTACGCACCAGGATGACCACCAAGTGAACCTGTCAGATCCTGCACGTTCAGTGCAGAAATGTAGCGTGAGTACGTAAATCAATGCAATCCCAATAAGTATCTGGCCTAACCCCAGAGAAGTAGTGACGAGGGATCGACATCGACACTTACTAGTGGTCCAATAAATAAAATACAAGAATTATATGTAGACATGAAATACAACATCATCAATAGAATAAGAAACAATAATTTACGAAATCTGTTAACAGAATATCATCAATTTAAAAATCCCCAAGTGTCACATGCTATCTCGACAAATAAGAACTATAAATTAAATATCCGATCTCAGGTCATAAAGAGAATATCATGTAATTTCTAAGTTCAATCAAGAGGGTAATCTCGTGGGTATTCGGACTCCTAGCGATTTTAAGCACGAATTATGCCGAGGTCGTTCGGCTCGATCCATAGAGTCGTGTACATACAGTGCTAAGGTCGTACAGCCCGATCCATGGATGCATCTCATATATACATATATTTCCTTAGGCGTTCGGCCCGATCCCCAGGAAGAGAAGAAACTTATCAACTTACGAATCGCGTATTTACTATACAGGATCAGAGACGTAATGTAAACATGATATTTACTATCAAACGAATATTCTTCCAAATAGCTCACGGAATTGAGATTCGATCTATCATGATCTTTATTAGCTTTTACTTATAGTCTTCAAATAATTAAGCTAACAATTAAATTCAAGTAATAAAATTTATTGTATAGTAAAGTCCTAGGTCTACCCGGACATAAATATGAATCTAGCTACGTATGGACTCTCGTCACCTCATGCGTACGTAGCCCCCTCAACAAGTAGCACATATCAAATACATCACATAGGGGATAGTTTTCCCCTCACAAGGTTATACATAAGACTTACCTCGCTTCGAAGTTCCATAACCGGCTTCAACGCCTTTCTAACACTCGTTGTCCATCAATCCGAAACTAGTCAAACAATGCATAAATCAATCAAAATATACTCCAATGCTTACAATTTATAACAATCCTCAACTCCGCTCGAAAAGTCAACATGCCCGGATTCCGAAAATATTCGAAGATAAACATTACCCATAACACCACAAACTCAAATATATAATTTATTCTCAATTCCATGTCCAATTTCATGGTCAAAATCCAAAAATACCAAATTCTACGCTTTTCTTCAAAATTTCATAATTTCTTAAAATTCCATGTTTAAATCCAAACACAATCCACGTATTTAACTTACAACAAGTGGGAATCACTTACCTTGTGTTGCTTGATGGAAATCTCCTCAAAATAGCTCCCTAAATTCGGCCATTCAAGTGCAAAATGAGAGAAATGAGAGCGAAGGTCCGATTCAGAAACAAGTCTGCCCAAGTCCTTCTTCGCGATTGCGGAAACACCCTCGCGATCGCGAAGGCCAAAAAAAATCAGCTGCCCAAAAATCCTCCTTCGCATTCGCGATGCCTCCAGGCCCTGAAGCTTCGCGTACGCGGTCATTACTCCGCGTTTGCGAAGGTTTAACACTTCCAGGCCCCCAGCTCACCATCCTTCTACGCGTTCACGAATCCCCGTCGCGTTCGCGAAGGTAACCTCAGCTTCTACTCTGCATTCGCAACCCCTGTGTTGCGTTTGCGATGAACAAATTCACAGCAGTCAAAAATCCTTCTTTGCGAATGCGTGAGACCCTTCGCGTTCGCGAAGAACAGAACCAGACACTAGCACCAGCAAAACATGAGGAAATGACCCGAAACTACCCCGAAACACACCCGGGGCCCTTGGGACCCCGTCCAATCACACCAACAAGTCCCAACACCTTATCTGAACATATCTGAAGGCTCGAAATTCCACGAATAGCAACAAAATCATGAATCGATGATCAAAATCCTTCTATCGACTTTCAAACTTCGCCGAACGCGTCCGAATCATATCTAAACATTTCAGAATGACACCGATCTTTACGTACAAGTCACGAATCATGATATGAACCTATTCCAAGGCTCGGAATTCCAAATGGACATTGATAACACAAAGGTCCACTTCATATCAAACTTAGGAATTTCTAAAACCTTCAAAATGCAAACTTCCACAATAAGTGCTGAAATGCTTCCGGACTACCCTATACTCAACCCGAACATACGCCCAAGTCCAAAATCATTATACAAATCTATTGGAACCTTCAAATCCTGATTCTAAGGTCGTTTACTCAAAAGTTAAACCTTGATCAACTCTTCCAATTTAAAGGTTCTGAATTGAGAAGTTTCCTTCCGAATCAACACCGAACTTCCCGAAATTCAATTCCGACCACACGTACAAGTCATAAAACATGAAGTGAAGTTATTCAAGGCCTCAAACTGCCAAACGATGTGCTAGAGCACAAAATGACAAGCCGGGTCGTTACATTTTTAGCAGAGAAAATTTTCAAAATGTACGATTAAAACTCTTTGAAATGCATTTAAATAAATGAAATATGATATCTACAGATGTAAATATTTTTAGTGAACTTTCTAAAGTACAACCAGCTCTATTTGTAGCCATTCATATAGTTATAGTGGACGCAAAACCTAAAAGTTTTGCGCAAATTTATGAAGAATTTCTTTAGTAAATTTAGTGTAGAATTTCATAGTAATTAAGGATGATAAATTTAATAATATCTTGTATCAACAATGAAATGTATGAAAATATAATGCTTTTCCTCTGTCACAACCCAAAAATCCCACCTAAGGTAGTCATAATAATAACTAGTCTCTAAGATTAGGTAAGCCTAACATTCATGAATAACTTAACAATAATAATGAGCCGAGATCATAAAATAAACCGATAAAGCTCATAATAACTCCAAAACAGAAACAACAGTAAGAAGATCCCAAAAATTGGTGGAATTGAGTCATAAGTTCTACAGAATGTACTAAAATCTCTAATACAACACTGTCTGATAATAGGATAAACAATAGTAAAGGAAATAACATAAGGTGACTCTGAGGCCTGCGAGCGTCGAGTGGGTATACCTTGAAGTCTCTGGAAATAACTGTACGATTACTGGCATCCGGTAGAAACAGATGTACCTGGATCTGCACAAAATATGTAGAAGCGTAGCATGAGTATCCGCCACCCGTGATGGTGCCTAACATTCCACTTGCTAGGAAAGCCGACGTTAGAGAATTTTTAAGCCAATCCTTATTCAATTCAGTAAATAACAGCAAATAAGCTAAAATAAAATACAGCGAGTACGGAATAATATAAAAACTTCATTAATTACTACCACCCGGATCTGGAGTCACAATTTACGAACTTCTAGGATTTACTACAATAAAAGTCTAAAAGAAATACAACTGTTTGAACGAAACAAATAGTAAAAAAAGAACTGAAAAGATAGACGGGGACTTCAAGGTCTGCGAATGCCAACAGATCTACCATTAGTTTTTGATGAACCAGTCCGAGTTGCTACTCCTCTCGATCAGCTGGGACCAATACCAAAATCTGCACAGGAAGTGCAGAGTGCAGTATCAGTACAACCGACCCCATGTACTGGTAAGTGTCGATCCTAACCTCGACAAAGTAGTGACGAGGCTATGACAAGACACCTACATAACAAACCTGTGCAATTTAACAGTATATATACAAATAACAGCTAAACATGTACTATTGGGAGGGGGAATATGCTGAGGGGAATACGAGATAGAGAACTACAGCAGAATGGTAACTCGAACAACCAATATACTATGAACCAATAAGAACAAGTAAACACAGTAAAGGAAAAATGCACGGCATCACCCTTCGTTCTTTTATACTCAACCTCACCATAAAATCAATAGAAACGGCACGGCATCACCCTTCGTGCATTAACTCTCATAAAATGGCACGACATCACCCTTCATGCATTAATACTCACAATATGGTACGATATCACCCTTCGTGCATTAACACTCACAATATGGCACTTCATCACCCTTCATGCATTAACACTCACAATATGGCATGGTATCACCCTTCGTGCATTAACACTCACAATATGGCACAGTATCACCCTTCGTGCATTAACACTCTCCCTTACCATAATGCAATAAACAAATAACAACAGGAAGATAGAATAACAAGTACAAGCCTTACTTCAATATTTGGTTCCACAATGTCAACCTCAACTTCGGAATCAATACTCAATTATCACCAGAAGATCCGTAAACATGATAAGAATGATCAATTTAACAATACTAGTCTAAACATGGATAACATGAACAGAGGAAGCTATAATTGCAAGAAACCAAGCCCCACCCGTATGCTTTAACCCGACTACAACGCATAAGTACTCGTCACCTCACATATGCATTGTTCCCCAACATTTAGACATGTAGCAAATGGACAAGCAAGTCCCATTCCCTCAAGTCAAGGTTAACCACGATACTTATCTCGCTCCGAAGACCAAACTCAACCCTCAACCACGGCTTTTCCTTTCAAACAAGCCTCTGAACTAATATAATCTAGCAATTTACCAACCAAACAATTCAAATTAAGCCTTAGGAACTACCCACGATTGTAAAGAATTCAATTTAGGCCATTATTGAAAAAGACAACAAAAGTCAACACCCGGGTTCGCTTGGTCCAAACCCAAAATTCGGACCAAAACCCGATAACCCATTCACCCCCGAGCCCGGTTATGTGATTTCTTTTGAAATTCGACCTCAATTTAAGGTCTAAATCTCCAATTCACCAAATCCCTAATTTCTACCCCAAAACCCCCAATTGCACCATGAAAACTCTAGATTTTATGTTAAAAAATTGTGAAATGTAATAAAAGATTGAAAAGAAGTAGGTTAGAATCACTTACCAATGATTTGGGGAAGAAAGGGTCTTGGAAAAATCGCCTTTAGGGTTCTAGGTTTTGAAAATATGATGAATGAGAGAAAAATCCCGTCTAACTTAAGTTTTACACAACTGCAGATATCACAAATGCGACGAGGGGTTCGCAATTGCGAATCCCGCAAATGCGAGAAATGCTTCGCAAATGCGAAGCTCCCCCATCTATGTTGCCTTCGTAAATACGAACTGCGTGGATCGCAAATGCGACCCAAAACTTCGCAAATGCGAAGGTCCACCCCCAGCCCACTACTCGTAAATGCGATGGTCTTTTCGCAAATGTGAGGCTCGCATTTGCGAACCAGACCTCGCAAATGCGAAGTCTACAGAGCTGATACACCAGCTATGATTTTCTAAGTTCAAACCACTCCGTAGCCTATCCGAAACTCACCCAAGCCCTCGGGGCTCTAAACCAACTATGCGCACAAGTCTAAAAACATCATGCGAACTTGCTCGCGCGATCAAATCGCCAAAATAACACATAGAACTATGAATCAGAAACCAAAATCAAATGAAATTTTCAAGAAACTTTAGAATTGCTATATTAACAACTGGACGTCCGAATCACGTCAAACCAACTCCGCCTCTCACCAAATTTGACAGACAAGTCATAAATATAGTATTGGACCTATACCGATTTTTAGAACCAAAATACGGAGCCGTTATCCAAAAAGTCAAACTTTGGTCAAACATTTCAACTTCATTAAGCCTTTAACTTTCAAATTTCAACAAAGTCCGATAACTCGGGCTAAGGACTTTCGAATTCGATTTCGGGCATGCGTCTAAGTCCCAAATCATGATACGGACCCATCGGGACCATCAAAATATGAATCCGGGTCCATTTGCTCAAAATGTTGATCGAAATTAACTCAAATGGATTTCTAAGGCAAAAATTCATATTTTTATCAATTTTTAACATATAAGCCGTCCGGAAGAACATTCGGACTGTGCGCGCAAATGGAGAAGGGCTAAAATAAGGTTTTTGAGACCTCGAAACTCATAATTAGGTTCTAAAACCTAAGATAACCTATCGGGTCATCACAGGTACCTAGTAAGTATCAAGCCTAACCTCGGTAGAGTAGTGACGAGGCCAGGTCAAGACACCTACTAGGATAAGAAAAACTGAACAGAGCATAATATAGTCTAATAATGGAAAGCGAGGAAATGAGTGACAATAAAGCAGTACAATAATGTAAGATAACAACAAAATTTAAGGAGGCAAAAGCAATAAGAAGTGAACACATAATAAGGACAATAGGTAATCAAATACGGACAAATTAAAGTAAGACAATGAAGAAAACAACCAAGAATTGTTCAACCAACAAGCCTTCTTACCACAGAATGTACAACAAGAATCATAACCGAGGTTCCACACCTCATAACCTCATTTCACAATTCATAATCACAATCATTCCTTATATCACGGCGTGAGCCTTACATTTAGATTTTTGAAAATATTTCTCCAAAATAGCGACGCGCGCTTTAGCCCTCTTATGTCACCGCGTGGCTTCAAGTAATTACCTTACTAGCAACACGCATATAAATTCTACCTTATGTCTCCACATGCATATCAACCCCTATCCTTTTACCGCCGCATGTACATAAATATTACAACACAATAACTTCTCGCACCACATGTTCTCATATGTCACAACTTGCCAAAAATCAGAATACTAATGTTACCACAATATATAGCCCACGGCTCAACCACAATGTGTAAAAGAAATCTCAAATTAGCAAAACGAATGAGAAATACTCAACAAAGGAAGATATCTCAATAACTAACAAGTTCAACCTCAATATGTTAATAGCTTTCACGACTTCAACTTTAATAACTCAAGATGATGGTATTTTCACGAAATGACAATTTTAAATTTAAATATACAACATAAACTTAACAATGAAAGAGATGGTATGAAATAGTATCTACATCTAAATGTATGAGAATAACTCAACATGAAAAGACATTATGTAATAACAACTCCGAATAAGAATAACTTGACAATAAAAGAGGTAACATGACATTGTAACAACTCGACCGGTTGTTTTTAGAATTAACATCCCGTTTGGAAGCGTAAGGTCTCGAGCAACTTCGAATTATGTGTTATGACTTGTGTGTATGGCCGAGTTAAGTTTTCGGATGATTCGAGATCAATTTGGAAGAAGGATTCCTATTTTAAAAGCTTAAGTGGTAAGAGTTGACCGGAGTTTTGAATACTGCGTAGACTACTCTGAAATGGGATTGTGATGATTCCAGTAGCTTGGTATGACGATTTTGGACTTAGGCTTGCGTCCGAAGTTGGATTTGGAGGTCCGTAGGGTAATTTGAAGCATTTCAACAAAAATTGGAAAGTTAAAATTTTGGAAGGTTGAGAGGTTTTACCGAGAGTTGACTTTGGAGGTATCGGGGTCGGAATATGATTCCAAGATTTGGATTAACTCTGTTATGTCATTTGGAACTTTCATGCAAAATTTTCCGTCATTCCTGGTTGATTTGATGTGTTTCGGTATATGTTTTGGAAGTTAGAAGATTTTGAAAGTCATAAGTTCGATTCGTGGTGCAATTCATAGTTTTTACGTTGTTTGATATGATTTGAGACCTCGAGAGGGTCTGTGTTATGTTATGAAACTTGTTGGTATATTTTTATGGGGTCCCGGTGGCCCTGGTGTGTTTTGGATGGGTTACAGGTCAAATTCCCTTTGTTTGGAGTTGTTGATTACTCGTGTCTGATAACCTCCTTCGCGATCACATAGTGTTAGCCGCGATCGCGTAGTGTATTTGTTGACTTGCCACATTTTCTTCTTCGAGTTTGCATGAATAGGACCGCGATCACATACGTTGAGGCTATAGTGAACCGTGTTCGCACTCTTCTTTCTGCAATCGCGTAGTGCTTTTCTTTGGGTAGTGATATTTCACCTTCACGATCGCATTCCTTTGTTCGGGTTCGCGTAGTGTTTCTCTTGGCAGATGATGATTCCTTCTTCGCGATCCCATATGAATTTCCGTGATCGCGATGCATTTTACCTGGGCAGCAGAATATATTTTCCAAGATCGTGGGTTTTGTCCCTTTTTATCTTTTGGGATAGAAACCTCGGATTTTAGCGATATTTGAGGGGTTCTTCACCTTGTTGTTTGGGGTAAGTGATATTTACCCGATTTTGATTTTATTTCATGGTTTTATCTTTGTTTTCATCATTAAATTAGAGAGTTAAGTTGGAAGTTTGGTAAAATTTCTAAAATCTTTCAAAAGTGTAAAATGGTAATTTGAATGACGAATTGATATCGAAATTTGATAATTTTATTATCGTTGAACTCGTATCAGAATGGGTGTTCGAGTTTTGTAAATTTTATCATGTTCCAAGGTGCAGCCTCGGGGGTTGAATTTTGGGTAGACATTTTAGTTTTAATTAAAAATTAAAGTTTTATTATCCGAAATTATTTCCTATGAGTTTTATTTATGATTTGAAGTTATTTTGGCTATATTTGAGCCGTCCGGAGGGTGTTTCACTCGAGAAGGTCATTTTAGAGTAACATTCTAGCTTCATTGAGGTAAGTATCTTGTCTATCTTTGTATGCGGGGGGGGTGGAGGGGGGGACTACCCCTTAGGATTCGAGTCATTTGTGCTAATTGTGTCATGTGAAGGCCCTGTTTGTGAGGTGACGAGTACGTGCTCAGGCTTATTTGTAGAAATTTGACCGTTTAGGTCACTTAGGTTCTTAAGTTCATTATATATGAAGTTGTTTTGTCATGTTAAATCCTCCATCTACTAAATTCACCCTTACGTGTCTTATTTGGAATTTAAGTTCTTTGTGTTCTACCCATATTGCCGATTAAACTCTTATATGCCTTATCTGAAGTGTTGCCTTTTTTATTGCCATGCTATCCTTTCCATAATTTTGTATCCTTAATTGAAGTTATTATTATCTTTTCCATAATTGTCTATCTCTAATTGAAGTTATTATTATCCTTTCCGTAATTGTTTATCCTTAATTGAATTAGTTGTATCTCTTGCGTAATTGCTCAACCTTAAATGATGTTTTAACCTCTTTTCATTGTTGACTTATCCTTATTTGGGATCATTGATTCATGTTATCTCTCTTATCATCGAATTGTACTTTTGTGGAATCCTTGCTACACATATCTCTTCCTTGTTGAGCTATTCTTGTTGAGACCATTATTCTCTGTTGTGTCTTTTTTGTGAGCTCGTTCTACCATTTCGATGTGTTCTGAATTTCCTGAGTTGATTTACTTGTTGTATCCTCATGTTATTGTTGTTGTTGTTGTTGTTGTTGTTGTTATTGTTGTTGTTGTTATATTCAGTGTTGTTGAGCCGAGGGCTATGCGTGGTTGTGATATTGAAACTATTTTGAGGAAATGTTGTGGTATATGAGCACATATTGTGAAAGTCATTTTGTTGAGTTGTTATGTTCTGGCACACATGTTATTATTGAGAGGTTTGTTATGATGTTTGCACGAGGTTTTTGCTGTGCTATTTTTATGATATTTGAACGAGGTTTCTGCCGTGCCATTGTTATGATGTTTGCATGAGGTTTCTGCCGGCTGTTGTTATTACTGATACGCATGCAGTGGTATAAGGTCTGGGTGTTGAAACAAATGCGATGAGATAATGTGGTCTTGATACACGTGTCTAGTAGGGGAACTACTAGAAGACATGCGGTGTGATAAGGTGGGCTAAAATGCGGGGTGCTATTTCGGAAAAAATTATTTTTCAAAACTAAATGTAAAGGCTCCCGCACTGATATAAGGAAAGATTGTGATTCATTTTATGATTTGAGACTACGAGGCGGTACCTCGGTAGTCAATCTTGTTGACATTTCCCCCAATTATTTTGTACTTGCCTTTGATTATTGTTTCTTTAGTATACTACTAATTGTCTTTCTCCGTGTTGCACTATTTGCTTACTTTTGTGTAGTTAATCTCGTTGTTTCAATTTCATTGCTAACTTTATTGCACTATACTTTTTGTGGTGATCGTTTCTTATGTTCCATTCTGTCAGGACCCAACTGGAGGGTCATGACTAGCACCCGGGCCATACTTGCCGAGCACCAACGTACATTTTATCTAACCTTCCTTATTATCTTTAAGGGCCGACAAGACCAATATAAATGAAAGACATGGATCATGAACATCCAACAATGAAAGATAATGTCATGAACATACGTAACATGGGACGACAAGACTGTCAAGAAACTATATATAAGGTACGAGCTACCATGGTGCCATGAAAGACTATACAACAAAAATCAGCCGACAAGGCATTCCAAACCATACATGAGTCGACACCTGTCTATGAGCCTCTAAAAGAACATAAGTGCTACAACATTGCCGGAACAGGGCCACGACATACCCATAATGTCTATAACAAAAATGCATACCAAGACCACGGCAAGTCCGGAGAAAGGATCTTGCCAATAACGCTGAACCGAATAGCCTACTGTGATGGGGGAGCTGCGTCTACCCGTCTATCAGGACCTGCAGCACGACATGCAGCGTCCACAAATAAAAAGGACGTCAGTACGAATAAAGTACTGAGTATGTAAGGCAGAATAGCATAAGTAAGAACAATAATGTAAACAGTGATAGTGAATATACAACCTGTGACATCTGGGTACCTCTGAGGGCTACTGACATGAAATACATGATACATACATATATATATATACATAAACGTTTAAAACATATGCCTTTGTGGGCATCATCATCATCATATCGTACCCGGCCATAATAGGCTCGGTAAAACGTACCCGGCCATCATAGGGCTCGGTAGAATCGTACCCGGCCACGTGGAGCTCGGTAAAACCCAACTGATCAGTGGTTGCACAATAGGTGCCATACCCGGCCAACTATAGCGCGGCTCGGTAGAGTAAAATAGATACATATATATGATGCATGCTGGACTCATTGGAATCACATTTTGAACCTTTCGGAGTGACGTAAGGTCGGTATCCTTCGTACACGTTATTAGGATTAACTCTTCATCAAGAAACTTATAAGAATCAGGAACTACCAACAACATTGATAATATAAGAATAAGAGAAGTAACATCAATACCAATCGTTTCATAAGAAGGGCAGCAATGTAAGTACTGCTAGCTTCTAAGAGTAGAGTATCTTTGGGAGCTCGTTCATTATATTATGTACAATCGGAGTCGTGCAAAAGAATGAAGGGGATAGCCTCACATACCTTGTATATACTGCCCAACCTCAAGCTATGCAAATGTCACGACTCCTTAGTCTACAATAAAAGAAATGACACTATCATTATCGTTTAAGCGTCGTAACTATTATGTATCGACCGCAACCTATTTTACGATGAAACGGACAGCACCTCCCCTATTTATATGACTTCACACAAGTCAATACAATCACCAAACAGCCCAAACAACATCATTAATAATCATATTGAGCCTCCAAAACAGTCCACCAACTAACAACATTACTACCAAGCCTTTCGATATATATTTCACAAGTTCTAGCATCAACGACTTAGCCACAACTTGGATAATCTTAAATATATATAGAGTAAGAGGTTCATTACCTTTAAACAGAAAGAACAACTCCAATTTGACCTTAATTTTCCTCGAAATATCCCTTCAATTCTGCCACAAGAACAAGGAAGCGAAACTAGCAATTAATTCGGGTTTTTCGGCACTAGAATTACTTTAGAAGACTTGAAATCACCTAGGGTTGATATTAAAAACTTGAAGGTGTATTTACAGAACATAAAGCACTTAAAACAACCTCCCACACGAGCTGGAACAACACAAAAATCAGCAACAACAAGAAAAATAAGAAACTTACTAGCACCACGGGATTCCCGACATTTGATTTGTGTTGTTTGCCCTTTGTTTGGGTCTTGGATCATGAGAGAACCTTGAGAGAATGTTTTTAGGGTTATAAGGTCTGAATATACTGAAAAATAATGACTTAAAACGGGGTTGAGTTATCTTATATATGTCCAAATGTCTTAAACCGCCTTTGTGGGCCCCATAGAGAGCAGCTTGGCGCACTCTCGCGAAAACGCGAATATCTCTCTATTCCGAGATCGTATCGACGAACGGTTTAATGCGTTGGAAACTAGACTCATAGATCTTCAATTTGATAGGTAGATCACCCCATAATTCCAAGCACATTGGGAGTAAAATGCAGTAACATTTGACCTAAAGTTTAAGTAAAATTATAAACCTAAGTTGCGACAACTTTTATCGACTTTTATTTCATAACTCGCTTGACTTCAAGACTTATGATGCGGATATTATATGATTCAAATACATTAAAACAAGACCTCTTGGGACAGTTAATCACCTCTAGTGTTATCCGAAAATACGGGTTACAACATCCTTGATTAGCTTAACTTCAAATACTTGTTAACCACTCTTATACACCCTTGTATCGTTTAAGACCAATAGGATTAACTTATTATCATCTCAAAGATAATCTCTTCTTGGATTTACGTCGACTACCTTACGGCGTGATCTATGATATGCGAATTTGGGTTGTAACATCCTCTCCCCCTTAGGAACATTCGTCCTCGAATGTAAGGGTTTATGGGGTGTCTAACTCATCGTGGATTCCGACGGAGATTTCCGGCTGAGTTTCCCTTATAAAATGGACACTAGCCAAACTTGCAAGCAGTTAAACCCAACCTATGGCCATACAAGACTATACAAAGCATTATGGATATGTACATTATCTGCATATCACCATTTTGTATTAAAAAAAGAGTATTCACAAGCTATTGCTTACCTCATAGAGCCGTTTCACCTTATAATGCGTCCTTCTTTCCCCCGGTATCCTCGTTATTTTCACTCTGGAATAGGTAAGGGTATTTAGACTTCATCTCCTCTTCTGCTTCCCATGTCATTTCTTCTATATTCTTGTTCCTCCATAATACTTTCACGGAAGCTACATCCTTTGTTCTCAGCTTGCGGACTTGTCGATCTAATATAGCCACTGGCAGTTCATCATATGATAGATCCTTTGTAACTTGTACATCTTTGATAGGGACGACCCAAGAAGGGTCTCCAATACATTTCCTCAACATAGATACATGGAATACCGGGTGGACAAATTCCAATTCAGATGGCAATTCTAACTCGTAAGCAACCTGTCCAATTCGTCGAAGAATTTTGTACGGCCCAATATACCGTGGACTCAACTTACCCTTCTTCCCAAAACGCATAACACCCTTCATCGGCGAGATCTTCAGGAAAACCCAATCACCAACCTCAAATTCCAGATCACGACGTCGGACATCGGAATAAGATTTTTGCCTGCTTTGTGCCGTCCTCAGCCGCTCTTGTATCAGTTTCACCTTCTCAATGGCTTGGTAAATCAAATCTGGCCCATATAATTCTGTCTCACCGACTTCGAACCATCCAACTGGTGATCTACATCTCCTCCCGTACAGTGCCTCATACGGGGCCATTTTAATACTGGAATGGTAGCTATTATTGTAGGCAAATTCTATAAGTGCCAGATGGTCATCCCAATTCCCCTTAAAATCTAGAACACATGCTCGTAGCATATCTTCCAGCGTCTGGATGGTACGTTCAGCCTGTCCGTCAGTCTGCGGATGGAATGCAGTGCTGAGATTTACTTGTGTGCCTAAACCCTTCTGAAAAGACCTCCAAAAGTTAGCCGTAAATTGAGCTCCTCGGTCTGATATAATAGATACCGGCACACCATGAAGCCTAACAATCTCCTTGATATACAACTTCGCATAATCTTCAGCCGTGTAAGTTGTCTTAACTGGTAGAAAATGGGCAGATTTTGTAAGTCGATCAACTATCACCCAAATGGAGTCAAACTTATGATAAGAGCGAGGTAATCCAATAATGAAGTCCATATTAATCACCTCCCATTTCCAGGTCGGAATCTCTATATTCTGAATCAATCCACTGGGTTTCTGATGCTCGATCTTTACTTGTTGACAATTAGGACACTGGGCTACAAATTCTGCAATAGACTTCTTCATGTTGTCCCACCAATACTGCTCCTTAACGTCATGATACATCTTTGTCGAGCCAGGATGGATAGAATATCGGGACTGATGAATCTCAATCATAATCTTCTCTCGCAACCCTGCCACACTAGGCACACATAATCGACCCTGGTATCTCAGTGTCCCATCTCCTCCGATCTTGAAAGCTGTAATCTTACACTGCTGAATTCCCTCTCTCAATCTTACTAAGGTAGGATCTTCATATTGCCGTGCTTTTACCTCGGCTACCAAAGATGATTCTACTGTATTCTGTACAGTAACACCTCCGTCATCAGAGTCCAACAATCTGATTCTCATATTGGCCAGCTGGTGAAGCTCTTTGGTCAACCCTTGTCTACCTGCCTCAATATGTATTAAGCTTCCCATTGACTTACGGCTGAGAGCGTCTGCCACAACATTGGCTTTACCAGGATGGTACAATATCTCGACGTCATAGTCTTTCAGTAATTCAAGCCACCTACGCTGCCTCAAATTCAACTCCTTCTGCTTGAAGATGTATTGTAAACTTTTGTGATCTGTGTAGATGTCAACATGGACGCCGTATAAGTAGTGCCGCCATATCTTCAAAGCATATATTACTGCAGCCAATTCCAAATCATGAGTCGGGTAATTCTTTTCATGCTTCTTCAATTGTCGTGATGCATAAGCAATCACCTTCCCACGTTGCATCAATACGCACCCCAAACCTATACCTGAGGCATCACAATATACCACATAACCTTCTGTTCCTTCTGGGAGAGTGAGCACTGGCGCAGATGTCAATCGATTCTTTAGCTCCTGAAAACTATGTTCACAAGAATCAGACCACTGGAACTTGGTAGCTTTCTGTGTTAACTTAGTCAATGGTGCTGATATAGAGGAAAACCCTTCTACAAACCGCCTATAATACCCTGCTAGCCCCAGGAAGCTGCGGACTTCTGATGGTGTTGTAGGTCTCGGCCAATTCTTCACTGCATCGATCTTCTGAGTGTCGACACTAATACCCTCATCAGATATCACATGGCCAAGGAATGCTACTGAGTTCAGCCAGAATTCACATTTAGAGAGCTTAGCATATAACTTATGATCCTGAAGGGTCTGTAATACTATCCGCAAGTGGCCCGCATGTTCCGCCTCCGAACGAGAATATACCAGAATGTCATCAATGAATACGATCACGAACACATCAAGATAGGGCCTGAATACACTATTCATGAGATCCATAAAAGCTGCTGGGGCATTTGTTAGCCCGAACGACATCACCAAGAACTCAAAATGCCCATATCTTGTCCGGAAGGCCGTCTTTGGAATATCCTTCTCCTTAACCCTCACCTGATGATACCCTGAACGCAAGTCAATCTTGGAGAAATACTTGGCACCCTGGAGTTGGTCAAACAGGTCATCAATTCTTGGAAGTGGATACTTGTTCTTTATTGTAAACTTATTCAACTGTCGATAATCGATACACATCCTTAACGACCCATCTTTCTTCCGCACGAACAAGACTGGCGCACCCCAAGGTGAAGTGCTAGGCCTAATGAAACCCTTATCCAGCAAGTCCTTCAACTGTGCCTTCAACTCTCGCAACTCTGCCGGGGCCATCCTGTATGGAGGGATAGAGATCGGTTGAGTGTCAGGCAATGCATCAATGCTAAACTCAATCTCCCTTTCAGGAGGAAGGCCTGGGAGTTCATCTGGGAAAACATCTGGAAATTCATTGACCACGGGGATTAATTGTAGAGTAGGCGGCTTCGCCTCCACATCCCTAACACGAACAAGATGATAAATGTAACCTTTTGAGATCATCTTCCTTGCCTTAAGATAGGAAATAAACCTACCTTTCGGCATAGCAATGTTCCCCTTCCATTCAATGGTGGGTTCACCCGGAAACTGAAACCTAACCATCTTCGTACGACAGTCAACAGTTGCATAGCATGAGGCCAACCAGTCCATTCCCATTATCACATCGAAATCAACCATTTCTAACTCAAATAAATTTGCCGAGGTTTGACGACTACAAATCATCACAGTGCAACCTTTATATACCCTTCTAGCAATCACAGAATCTCCTAACGGAGTGGATACCGCAAGTGGTTTACTTATCAATTCAGGTTCAATGCCAAACTTATTAGCCACAAAGGGTGTAACATATGATAAGGTAGATCCTGGATCAATTAGCGCATATACATCATAAGAAAACACAGACAATATACCTGTAACAACATCCGGAGACGATTCGAGATCTTGTCGACCTACTAGAGCATAGGTTCGATTTTGAGCACCACTCGAACTCGGCACTGAACCTCTACCTCTACCACGACCTGTCAACTGTTGAAAACCTTGTGCTGGAGGTCGAACTGATGAGGAAGAACCAGACACAGATCCAGTCGGTTGAGCCATACCACCACCTCCTCTGTTAGGACAATCCCGCATCATATGGCCACGCTGTCCGCAAGAATAGCACGCATCGGAACCTCGACGGCACAGTCCAAAGTGGGCCTTGCCGCACTGATCACAACGAGGTGTTGGGGGTCTCGTCTGACTAGTATCTCTATGAAATTGTGAGCCTGATGCCCTCGAACTCTGACCTGAACCAGAATAGGTAAATCGATCATACCGAGGCCTCTGAAACTGTGGAGGAGCACTAGCTACAGGTGGCGCCGAACTCCTCGAAGATTGGGGCCTGATACTGCCTCTGAACTCATCAGAATACCCTGCAAATCTT
Organism: Nicotiana tomentosiformis; assembly: GCF_000390325.3. NCBI lineage: Eukaryota > Viridiplantae > Streptophyta > Magnoliopsida > Solanales > Solanaceae > Nicotiana > Nicotiana tomentosiformis. The sequence goes on from NC_090817.1 coordinate 28,198,572, forward strand.
GCCCTCTTATGCTGGCCCCTATCCTGCTCCCTATCTGCCCTTTGCTGGCGCTTACGATCCTCTAGGGTCTGGGCATAAGCCTGAATACGGGAAATATCCATGCCCTCTACCAAGGAGGCTGTTGTGCACTCATTTATCAGATGTGGTCCCAACCCGTTCACGAACAGATGCACCCTATCACTCATTTCGGCCACCATATGGGGAGCATACCTTGCTAAAGAATCAAATTGTATACTATACTCTCGTACACTCATATTACCCTGTCGAAGGTTCAAGAACTTATCAGCTCTTGCTCGTCGTATCTCAACTGGCAAGTAGTGACGAAGAAAGGCCTCAGAAAATTCCTTCCACACGGCTAGAGGAGCGTTCGGACCCCTAGATCTCTCCCAACTATCATACCAGAAAACCGCTAAATCCCGTAACCGATAAGAAGCCAACTCTACTGCCTCCGTATCACTAGCATGCATAACCCGCAATGTACGATGAACCTGATCAATAAATGTTTGTGGGTCCTCCTTGGGATCTGATCCGGTAAACACTGGAGGGTCTAGATTAATAAAATCACGAACTCTCGCACTAACCGGTTTATCAGCAACACCGGTATTCTGCCTCTGAGCCTGAGCAGCTACCAAGCTAGTCAACAACTGCACTGCACTGCGCATATCGTGGTCTGTAGTGCCAGACGGTGGAACTGTATGTACTGGGTGCCTCCTAATATCCTCTGGAGGAGACGGAGAGGTATGAGACGGCATCTCACTCTGAGCCTCACTTTGGCCTGCTCTGGCTGGAGGGACCTGAATGTTACCCTCGCCCACAGCTGTATCAAGTCGTTTACTAATCGCTTGCTTCCTAGTCGAAGGCATCGCTGAAAGAAAACAATGTGAATATTAGATATGAACACTTACGACTCAACTCTACGCACGATCTAGATTTAGGAAGAAGGTAACAACCCTAGATGTCATGTAGCCTCCTGATTATAAATGTGGCGCGCTACACATCCATAATCAAAACTCTACTAGACACGGCTCATAGACAACCCCTAGGACAGACTTGCTCTGATACCAAGTTTGTCAGGACCCAACTGGAGGGTCATGACTAGCACCCGGGCCATACTTGCCGAGCACCAACGTACATTTTATCTAACCTTCCTTATTATCTTTAAGGGCCGACAAGACCAATATAAATGAAAGACATGGATCATGAACATCCAACAATGAAAGATAATGTCATGAACATACGTAACATGGGACGACAAGACTGTCAAGAAACTATATATAAGGTACGAGCTACCATGGTGCCATGAAAGACTATACAACAAAAATCAGCCGACAAGGCATTCCAAACCATACATGAGTCGACACCTGTCTATGAGCCTCTAAAAGAACATAAGTGCTACAACATTGCCGGAACAGGGCCACGACATACCCATAATGTCTATAACAAGAATGCATACCAAGACCACGGCAAGTCCGGAGAAAGGATCTTGCCAATAACGCTGAACCGGATAGCCTACTGTGATGGGGGAGCTGCGTCTACCCGTCTATCAGGACCTGCAGCACGACATGCAGCGTCCACAAATAAAAAGGACGTCAGTACGAATAAAGTACTGAGTATGTAAGGCAGAATAGCATAAGTAAGAACAATAATGTAAACAGTGATAGTGAATATACAACCTGTGACATCTGGGTACCTCTGAGGGCTACTGACATGAAATACATGATACATACATATATATATATACATAAACGTTTAAAACATATGCCTTTGTGGGCATCATCATCATCATATCGTACCCGGCCATAATAGGCTCGGTAAAACGTACCCGGCCATCATAGGGCTCGGTAGAATCGTACCCGGCCACGTGGAGCTCGGTAAAACCCAACTGATCAGTGGTTGCACAATAGGTGCCATACCCGGCCAACTATAGCGCGGCTCGGTAGAGTAAAATAGATACATATATATGATGCATGCTGGACTCATTGGAATCACATTTTGAACCTTTCGGAGTGACGTAAGGTCGGTATCCTTCGTACACGTTATTAGGATTAACTCTTCATCAAGAAACTTATAAGAATCAGGAACTACCAACAACATTGATAATATAAGAATAAGAGAAGTAACATCAATACCAATCGTTTCATAAGAAGGGCAGCAATGTAAGTACTGCTAGCTTCTAAGAGTAGAGTATCTTTGGGAGCTCGTTCATTATATTATGTACAATCGGAGTCGTGCAAAAGAATGAAGGGGATAGCCTCACATACCTTGTATATACTGCCCAACCTCAAGCTATGCAAATGTCATGACTCCTTAGTCTACAATAAAAGAAATGACACTATCATTATCGTTTAAGCGTCGTAACTATTATGTATCGACCGCAACCTATTTTACGATGAAACGGACAGCACCTCCCCTATTTATATGACTTCACACAAGTCAATACAATCACCAAACAGCCCAAACAACATCATTAATAATCATATTGAGCCTCCAAAACAGTCCACCAACTAACAACATTACTACCAAGCCTTTCGATATATATTTCACAAGTTCTAGCATCAACGACTTAGCCACAACTTGGATAATCTTAAATATATATAGAGTAAGAGGTTCATTACCTTTAAACAGAAAGAACAACTCCAATTTGACCTTAATTTTCCTCGAAATATCCCTTCAATTCTGCCACAAGAACAAGGAAGCGAAACTAGCAATTAATTCGGGTTTTTCGGCACTAGAATTACTTTAGAAGACTTGAAATCACCTAGGGTTGATATTAAAAACTTGAAGGTGTATTTACAGAACATAAAGCACTTAAAACAACCTCCCACACGAGCTGGAACAACACAAAAATCAGCAACAACAAGAAAAACAAGAAACTTACTAGCACCACGGGATTCCCGACATTTGATTTGTGTTGTTTGCCCTTTGTTTGGGTCTTGGATCATGAGAGAACCTTGAGAGAATATTTTTAGGGTTATAAGGTCTGAATATACTGAAAAATAATGACTTAAAACGGGGTTGAGTTATCTTATATATGTCCAAATGTCTTAAACCGCCTTTGTGGGCCCCATAGAGAGCAGCTTGGCGCACTCTCGCGAAAACGCGAATATCTCTCTATTCCGAGATCGTATCGACGAACGGTTTAATGCGTTGGAAACTAGACTCATAGATCTTCAATTTGATAGGTAGATCACCCCATAATTCCAAGCACATTGGGAGTAAAATGCAGTAACATTTGACCTAAAGTTTAAGTAAAATTATAAACCTAAGTTGCGACAACTTTTATCGACTTTTATTTCATAACTCGCTTGACTTCAAGACTTATGATGCGGATATTATATAATTCAAATACATTAAAACAAGACCTCTTAGGACAGTTAATCACCTCTAGTGTTATCCGAAAATACGGGTTACAACATCCTTGATTAGCTTAACTCCAAATACTTGTTAACCACTCTTATACACCCTTGTATCGTTTAAGACCAATAGGATTAACTTATTATCATCTCAAAGATAATCTCTTCTTGGATTTACGTCGACTACCTTACGGCGTGATCTATGATATGCGAATTTGGGTTGTAACACATTCATTGTCTCTACTCTTACTTGTTGACCTAAATTGTGGTAGAACACTTGCACAATCATACACGTAGATAAGTCACCCATATCAGTCTAAGAAGATGAATCCTAATGTTTTGATCATTTTACTTGCCTTATGTGTGAGAGTTATATTGTTGGAAGGTGAGTGGTCAGTGCGGATACTAGATATTGTCATTCCTTGGGTAGTGTTGTTACGAATTGTAATATGGGCACAAGATGCCAAGTGATTAGGGTTCACAAATTGGGACCCGTGATTTGTGATTTTGAGGTTTGGTACCTCGTGGAAATTCTTGGATAAAACTGGTGTGAAAACGGTTCTTCCTACTAAGTTGTCACTTGTCTTCCCTTATTTGGTTTCACAAGTTTTGAATTGTGTTCAGCTTACTATACAGTGTTATTACCAGTTGTGTCTCGTTGCTAACTGTTGCTTTTAGTCCCTATTATAAACATTGTATTATTATTGTCCTCATGCCTAGCTTTATACTGATATTGTTCCCCGTTAGTTCTACATTTATACTTGTTCATGTTGTTTAGTCCAGTGGGTGTCTAGATTATTCCTTGTCACTACTCCACTAAGGTTAGTCTTGATACTTACTAGGTACTGCTGTGGTGTACTCACACTACGCTTCTGAACATTTTTGTGCAGATCTCAGTAATAACAAAAATAAGTGAGAATTACTCAACAAGGAAATATATCTCAATAACCAATAACTTCAACCTCAATGTGATAATAGCTTTCATAACTTCAACTTCAATAACTCAAAATGAAGGTATTTCCACAAAATGACAACTTGTAATAACAACTCCAAATAAGAATACTCGACAATAAAAGAGGTAACATGACAATAAGAGAGATAACGAGGGCAATTAAGGCATATAAGAGCATGTTTGACAATAAGGGATCGAGCATGTGATGACAACATCAAGTAAAGCATGTTAAGACCAATTTAACAATGGAAGATATAACATGATATTATAATTTTTAATTAAATACATGAAAGATTCTAAGAGTCTAAACCGATCAAAATCCCACATATAAGCCCGTGTACACACTCGTTACCTTGTGTACACGTCGTTCACATAATCCAAATAACACAAATCAACTCAAGTCCAAAGGGGTAGTTCCCCCACACAAAGATAGGCAAGATAATTCCGGATAATAAAGTTGCAATCATTAAAGAAAATCAAAAAGTCAACTCAAAAGGTCAACCCCGAGCTCGCACATCGAAACTCGATCAAACTTACAAAATTCGAACACCCATTTCGATACAAGTCCAACCATAAATTATCCAATTCTAACCTCGAATCGACCTTCAAATCCTCAATTTATGGTTTAGCAAATTTTTACACTCTCCAAATTTCTCCAACTCAAATCACTAATTAAATGATAAAAATAATGATGTAATCATGAATATTAAAAAGATCCTAGTCAAAAATACACCCCGATCCAATCCTTGAAAATCCCCTCAAAAATTACCCCGAGCTCTCTAACTCATAGTGTGAAAAATGAAATAAAACCCTCGATTTTCTCTATTTCAGCCCGGGCATTTTGCATTTGTTGGCTTACTATCTGTGATGACCCGATTGATCATTTTGAAATTTATCCTATATTTTCGTATTTTGAGACCTCGATTAGCTCCGTTTAGTATTTCTCGATTCGCGTGCTCAATCTGTGTCTCATTCCACAAACTCTTTATGTGAGAAATTGAAGAAAATATGAATTTTTGCCTTAAAAATGGTCTGAGTTGACTACGGTCAACATTTTGTGTAAACATACTCGAATTGGTATTTTGACGATCCCGGTGGGTCTGTATCGTGATTTTGTACTCAAGCGTATGCCCGAAATTGAATTCGGAAGTCCCCAACTAGTTTTGACTCATTTTACCGAAAACTAGCATTTTTGAAAGTTGAAAAATTACTAAGTTTGACCGTATGTTGACTTCTTAGCTAACGGATTCAGATTTTGATGTTAAAACTTGGAATAGTTCTGTATTTCTATTTGAAACTTGTCCGCAAATTTTGGTTCAATTCGGAATTGATTTGACATGATTTGAACGCTTAAATATGATTCTAGTGTTCTTGAGTTTCACTTTAAAAGTTCACTCGTTTCGAGGATTTATTCATAGATTTAGATATTATTTTGGTGATTTTTGTGCGAGCAAGTTCATATGATGTTATTGCACTTGTGTACATGTTTGGTTTAGAGCTCGAGGCTCGAGGGGCTCGGGTGAGTTTCGTACGTGTTTCAGATGAGTTTGGCTAATGGTAGGACTGCTGGTGCAATACCAGTTCTGGTGCGAAGAATTATTCGAATTTGCGAGCATGGGCTGTGTTGGATGAATCTCGCATTTGCGAGAAATAATTAGCATTTGCAAACTGTGGACCTTCGCATTTGTGAAGGAAGTGGTCGCAATTGTGATCATTGAGCACTAGTGTACTGCTTCGCCTTTGCGAAGTTCTTGGTCGCATTTGCGATAGTTATGGGTTCGCATTTGCGAATTAAATGTCACATTTGCAACTTTTGTTCTTCTGTGACAAGGTTCGCATTTGAGACCTTTGTCTCACATTTGCGAACAAGACATCGCAATTGCGACATCTGCAGTTGGGTAAAAGAGGGGAAAACGGAACTTAGCTCATTTCTCAAAATTTGTCAATCCTAAACCCCCTAGAGGCAATTTTCCAAAAGACCTTTCTTCCTAAATTCATTGGTAAGTGACTTTAATACATTTCCTTTAAATTACGCATTGCATTTCATGAGATTTCAATATCAAATTTAGGATTTTTATGGTAGAAATTAGGGATTTGGGTGGAATTGGAGATTTTTGTAAAATTGGGATTTAGACCTCGAATTAGGGTCGGATTTCAAAATATCACATAACCGGGCTCAGGGTGAATGGGTAATCGATTTTTGGTCCGAATCTCGATTTTGACCAAGCGAGCTCGGGGTTGACTTTTTAAAAAATGATCTAAATTGAACCTCTTCCATTTGTGAGTAGTTTCTAACGCTTATTTTGAATCATTTGGTCAAGAATTTTCTTGATTTGGTTGGTTTGGAGGCTTGTTCAAAAGGCAAAGTCGTGGTTGATTGATTGCTTGAGTTGCGGAGTGAGGTAAGTGTTGTGTCTAACCTTGATTTGAGGGAATTAGGAACCCTTGAACGGTATATTATGTGAATTACGTGTGAAACGACGTATATGCGAGATGACGAGGGTATATGCGCTGTTGTGTTACTTGCTTCCATGTCTTTGTTACTTCTTAGTATACCTTTTAACATGCCTTAATTGCTATATGCTTATTTGATTTCCATGCCATAATTGTTACTTGTCATTTAGTTATCCATGTATTTAAATGTCCATCCCTTCAATAATTCCATGCTTATTTTCTACTTGTCTCTATTTGCTTTTCATGCATATCTAAATTGTTCTATGTCTTGCTTGTCTTATAGTTTTGTAACATTTGTTGCCTTCTATAATGTAGATTCACATGTATGAGTTGTTAATTGGTAGTTATCGATGAGTTGGTAAAGAGTTGAGATATTCGAGTTATTTGAGATTCCTTGAGTATTCTTGTAATGATATGGTAGGATCGGTTTGCGTGCCTCAACGAATTATATAAAGTTGTATTTGTTTGTGACTATAGGATTGGCCTTGGTATTTGAGATGAGTTTATATGACTTGTTATACTGTGCTCTCTGGTAGTTGGATTTTGAGTTCGTTGTTATGAATTGACTGTTTCATTTCCATTCCTGTCTTTTATGTTATTATTTTTGCGTACAGGTTATTGTAAGTGACCCGCCTTAGCCTCGTCACTACTTCGTCGAGGTTAGGCTCGAAAATTACAGAGTACATGGGGTCGGTTGTACTCATACTGCATTCTGCACTTCTTGTGCAGATATCAGAGTTGGTCCTAACTATACTAAGTGAGGTTTGCTCAGATCTAGCTATCAGTGGATACTTAAGGTATAGCTGCATGACATCCACAATCTTGGAGTCCCCTTTCTACATCATTTAGTTGTTTATTTCAGACCATTATCTGTAGTACTCTAGACGCTCATGTATTCGTGACACCAGTTCCGGGATTTGTATTTAGATTTCGTCACTTATTAGTTTATTACCTTATTTCAGACTATTCAGTTTTATTATTGTCATTTAATTTGGAAATTGTTAAAAATAGTTAATAAATATAGTTAACATTTGTTTGCCTAGCAAGTGAAATATTAGGCGCCATCACGGTCCCGAGGGTGGGAATTCCGGGTCGTGACACTGTCGCATCTGCGACACCGCATATATGGAGAATTCATCGTAGATGCGGCCTCCACTTAAGCTCAGCAATTTTCGCTTTTGTGGACATAAGGCGCATTGCGCTTCCGCGGAAAATGACCGCACATGCGGTCCTAAGCCAATAGACCAAACTCCGCTTCTGTGGAAGAAATCCGCATCTGCGGTTGTGCACCTTAGCAAGATCCTTCGCACCTGCGGACCCAGCTTCCCAGCCCAAAGCTCACATCTGTGGCCAATGAGTCGCTTCTGCAGTGCCACACATACAGCCATACCCTCGCAGGTGCGATTACACCAGAACTAATTAGGCATCCAAAAATTCCCCAAGCCCAAAATGAATCTGGATTCAATCTGGATGACACCCGGGCCCCCGGGACCCCGTACGAACATACCATCAAGTACCAAAATACAACACGAACCTACTTGAGGTCTTACATCACATCAAATCTACGAATTGCACCCTAATCCATGCCTATTGAATCAATGAACATTCAACTTCTAAAACTCATGCCGAATCATACCAAACCAACTCCGAATGAGCTCAAATTTTTACATGCAAGTCCCAAATGACACAATGGACCTATACCAACTCCCGGAATCACAATCCGACCCCGATATCAATAATGTCAACTCTCAGTCAAACCTATCAACCTTCCAAACCTTTAAGTTTCAAAGTTTGGCCAAAAAGCCTCAAACTAACCTATGAACCTCCAAATCAATACCTGGACATACGCTTAAGTCCAAAATTACCATACGAAGCTATCAGAACCATCAAAACTCTATTCCGGAGTCGTCTACACAAAAGTCAAACTCCGATCAACTCTTCCAACATAAGCTTTTAACCTTGGGACTAATTGTCCCAATTCAGTGTGAAACTTGCCTGAAACCAAACCAACCACCCCAGAAAGTCACATAACCACAATTGAACATAGATGAGGCTATAAATAGGGAAACAAGGCTAAAATACTCAAAACGACCGGCCGAGTCATTACTTCGACAACGAAAAATAGAATATGTACTAACAACTTCAGTTAAAGCATATAAGGATAAACTTGACAATGAAAGATATAACATGCAATAATTACTTCAACTAAGACATATAAGAGTAAATTCGACAATAGTAGATAGAACATGAAATAACGTCTACCATCTAAGCATATAAGAATGAATTCAACAATGAAAGATGTAACAAATAATAACAACTTTAATTAAATGCATAAAAATGTCGTAAGAGTCTAAACCGGTCAATTTCTCCACATATAAGCCCAGGTAAACACTCGTCAACTCATGTACACGTCTTTCACATAATTCAAATAATGCAGTTAGACCAAATCCTATGGGGTAGTTCCCCCACACAAAGTTAAGTAATATACCTACCTAAAAAAAACTAAACCAATACACTAAGAAGCCTTTCGGTGTGAAACAACCTCCAGACGGCTCAAATCTAGCCAAAATAACTTAATATCATAAATAAAAGCTATAGGAAAAAATTCAGGATAATAAAGCTTCGATTTTTAATGAAAACCAAAAAATCAACCCAAAAGGTCAACCTTGGGCCCGCACCTTGGAACCCAAAAAACCCAAGAAATTCGAACACCCATTCTAATACGAGTCCAACCATACCAAAATTATCCAATTTTGACCTCATACCGGCCTTCAAATCATCATTTAATGTCTTAGAAAGTTTTACTAAAATACCTTGTTTCTCCATTTCAAATCACTAATTTAATGATAAAAACAAAGATAAAATCATAAAATATAACCAAATCCGGGTCAAGAATAAGTATCCCAATCCAAAACGTGAAAATCCCCTTAAGAATCGCCCAAATTCGAGCTCTCTAACTCAAAAAGTAATAAAATAACAAAAGTGAACGCTCTACGTGAACGAGAACCACCGGTCGCGAACGCGGTGAACAAGATAAAACCCCATATGAAAATGCATCTCGAAACTCATGAACGTGAAGGGAAATTGTCTGATGCCCTTCCCGCCATTCCTTAAGCGTGATCGTGGCACCTAGCACGCGAACGCAAAGGCAACAATCCTCCAAGCTTCACGAACGCGGTCATCTCTTCGTGACCGCGAAGAAAAAAATGTGTGCTAGAAAAATCTTTCTACGCGAACGCGATTCCTTAGTCGCACTCACGATGAAGAACACCATATATCAGCTGACACTAAACCCAAAACAAGGAGAAATGGCCCGTAGCCCATCCGAAACACACCTGAGGCCCCCGGGACCCCGTCCAATCATACCAACCAATCCTATAACATAACGTGTACCTACTCGAGGCCTCAAATCACACCAAACAACATCAAAACTACGTATCGCACCTCAATTCAAGCCTAATGAACTAATGAACTTTCAACTTCTACAACTCATGTTGAACCATATCAAATCAACTCCGAATGACCTCAAATTTTTCATGCAAATCCCAAATGACATAACAAAACTATACCAACTGCGGGAACCACAATCCGAATCTGATACCAACAAGGTGAACTCTCGATCAAACCTATCAACCTTGCAAACCTTCAACTTTCCAACTTTCGCCAAAAAGCATCAAATCAACCTACGGACCTCCAAATCCAAATTTGGACATACGCCTAAGTCCAAAATTATTATACAAAGCTATTGGAATCATTAAAACACCATTTCGGAGTCGTCTACACAAAAGCTAAACTCCGGTCAACTCTTACCACTTAAGCTTCTAAAATAAGGATCATTCTTCCAAATCAATCCCGAATTGCTTGAAAACCAAAACCGACCACACACGTAAGTAATAATACATAATATGAAGCTTCTTAAGACCTCAAACCACTGAACGGAATGCCATAACCCAAAATGATCGGTCGAATCATTACAATTAATTGGAAATTATATTCCCTAGAAGCATAGAAGACTACCCACACTAAAACCAATGTAGTCAACATAGATTAAAATAACTATTTTATATATATATATATATATATATATATATATATATATATATATATATATATATATATATATATATATATATATCATTCTATCTCATCTTGACTTTAATTTGAGCCTCCAAATAGTTGTAATACTTGGCCCAAAGATCCTCGTTGTACCCGATCTCTTCTTCTATCATAAGACACTTTTAATTGCCAATTGAAGACCATTAAGCTTGTCTTGAAATTTCTTTGTGTCACGACCCCAATTTCCTACCTTAGGATATCGTGATGGAACATAGTCTCTAAGACTAGGTAAGCCGAACAATGAATAATAACATAACAGAAATAACCAAACTGAGATACTAAAGTAAAACAGATAATCTCGTATTAACTTCCAAATTAGAACCTGAACAACAAAATTCCCAAAATCCGTGGAACTGAGTCATAAGCTCTACAGATTATTCTAAAACGTCTACTACCCTTTCTTGAAGAAAGAGAACCTGGGCCCAGGTCTTGGTGTATTTTGACATGATTCTCAATACGCTATCTAAACTAGGAAAGTCAGTAACCAATCTGCGAATCGAGCGAGCTCCCCTTGCATGCAATGATGTGGTGGTAAACCTCTCATTCTAATTCAGTGCTCTCCGAACCGTGCGGGAAGGTTTCCCATCACATGGCTCACCAACTTGATCTTCCGCGAGAATTGCTGCGATTCTTCCTGAATAGCCTGGATTCGTCGGGCCTGATAGGTGGTGGCATCACACCCTTCTCAAAGGAACCGTACGTGACACTCTCGCGTCATACGGCTCCGTCCTGAACTGTTTCAAAGACCCAACATGCATTTTTTTTTGCATTGGGCTCTTTCATTAACTGATATAAATATCAGTTAGTCTGCCATTTTTTTTCTTGACAGAAAAAAAGATAAGGAAATGGCTCCATGTGCTCCTCATCCTTGGCTTGGGGAGTGCTCTCTCTCTTCTGTGTCAGCGAAGGAAGGATAAGAGTAAGAGCAATCGGCCGAATGATTGTTATTCCATATCTACTCAGAGGAAGGTCTTTTCGTAATGGATGACCCTCGAAACCATAATCTGTTGATATACGGCGTAGATCCGGATGATTGATGGAAGAAACACCAAACATATCCCAAACTAGTCCAAGCTAGCTAAGGAAATAGCACCATCTTCTCTCTTGAATGACTTTATTGTTGATGGATCCCCTCGCGGGACTGAGCTACCTTGTGAGCGCGTCGGATCTCCTCATTTTCAAATGGGGATAAGCGTTCAATCGATAGATAGGCCGAAAACATATTTCTGGACAAATGAACAGACCTTTCCTTACTTGACTTGCCAACAAAGCGGTCAAACCAGTAACCAAGTTCATGCGTCAGGGATCTACACTTGGACAGCTTCATAGAGACTTCACATACGTAGATTGCCATGTTTATATCCGAACGAAAAGACCTTACTGATGTTTTTGTTTCCAGACTGAAATCTTTAACGCTCCCAGGTACCTGTAATTGTGATCCGTTTGCCAGAACCAAGGGGTCTTTCTGTAGAAACCTCCACGAACAATCGTCGTTTTTTGATGGTTTTTCCGCTTCTCACAGCTGCGTTTGACCTTTCGTCCCTTAGTCTCACTATGTTCAACTAAGCCACTTCGTCCCTAGACTCGGATTTTCACGCCTTTCAAAACCTCAAAGGCGCAATCCAGTTAGGGGTGGAACTGCGTTTTAAGATTGTTCTGTTCCGGGACTGTTTTATTTATTTAAGAGAGAATGGGGAGTGAATCGAATTCCGTTTCCGTTCTTTGGGGGCTTTCGGGCCCCTCTCGATCTTTTTCTACGTTGAGAGTGCTTTCCAGAAGATGGAGAAGGAGAGAATGCACTTACAGCCTCTCTCTCATATTCACCTGCCAAGGCATGACATAGATAGTAGACAGTCAGCTCTCTTACAGCCAGTTACTGCATAGAAGAACGCAACTGTTGCAAAAACCTCTATCGAAAGAATCTACTTCAAGCATTGCCTTAAAAGCTTCAATCTCTTCCTCTGAAACGAAACTAGAGTTCGAGTACCTGCTGCTTCAACCTCAACCCCTGGTGCAAGCGGGACCACCTCCCTTCGCTTCAGAGTCTTAGGCGCAGCTCTTCTAGTCAGAGAAGAGTCCAGTTGCGAACCTGTGCACTCCTATCCTATTGTTACAACACTGTTTGATAAAGAAACACAACAAAATGAGAAGATAATAGAAGGTGACTCCGAGGCCTGCAGATGCCGAGCAGGTATACTTTGAAGTCTCCGGAAGGCAGCTAACAAGTAAATCACCAACGTCTAGCACAGGCAGACGTACCTAGGTCTACACAAAAAGATGTGCAGAAGCGTAGTATGAGTACACCACAACAGTACCCAGTAAGTATCAAGACTAACCTCGGTAGAGTAGCGAAGAGTCCAGGTCAAGACACCTACTAGGACATGATAAACAGAGCAAAATATAATAAAGAGAAGTAATGGAAAAATAGATAAAAGAATGATAATGAAGCAATTTAATATCGTAAACTAAAGACAGAATGGCAAGCATAATATAACCAAAAGGAAGCAATTAATGAGAACCACAAATAGTCAATTACGGGCAAAATTGGTAAGACAAGGAAGAATAAAAGCAACAAGATCTGTTCCACCAATAACTCTTTTCCATATAAAATGCACAACAAGAATCACATTTGAGGTACCGCCTCGTATCCACATTTCACAATTTCAATCCACATGTAAATGTAGTTTAACACATGTAATAGTTGATTAACAATGAGGAATATAACATGTTAGGACAATTCAATTAAAGGCATGAAAAGAGTCTAAATAACCTAAACCGGTCAATTACCACATATAGCCCGTGTACCCACTCGTCACCTTGCGTACACGGCTTTCACAAAACACAAATGCACAATCAACCCAAATCCTAAGGGGTAGTTCCTCCACACAAAGTTAGGCAAGATACATACCTCAACTAGGCCAACTCAACCATTGCAAATAGCTTTTCCCCTAAAATTTGCCTCCACATGGCTCAAGGCTAACCAAAAGTGACTTAACATCATCAACCAATGCACGGGAAAACAATTACAATAGATAAAGCTTTGATCTTTACAAAATTCCTAAAAGGTAAAATAAAGTCAACCCGGGCTCACCCGGTCAAAACCCGGGTCTAAGGGTAGATTCTGACTACCCATAACCCCACCAGTCCATACATGTGATTAATTTCAAAATCCGATTCCAAATCGACTCTCAAAACTCAAATTCTCATTTTTCAAAAACGTGGCAAAATTTCACAAATTTTGTACTTTGATTCACATGAATTTGATGTTAGATCTAAGTTATATTCATGAAATATAGTTGGAAATTTATTAAAATCACTTACCCAATATTTGTAGATGAAAATCTCCTCTCCAAATCGCCTCCTACCGAGCCTAGGGTTCTAAAATATGATAAAATGATATGAAATCCTGACTTTTCTAACTTTTGTTCAGTTGCAGACATAGCTATTGCAACACTGGGTTCGCAATTGCAAACACTCACAATTGCGAAGAAAACCTCGCAATTGAGGCATTGACAGTCATAAGGGAAATCTTGCAAATGCGAAAATGGGTTTGCAAATGCGAACCCTATTCTCTTCGCAAAAGCGACACAGTTATCACAAATGTGAACCTAGCCCAACCCAGTTTAACTTTGCAATTGTGACACAGGAATCACAAATACGATACGTGTGATCCCCTTGCTAAGGTCGCAATTGCAACCCTGGTGTTCGCAAATGCGACACCAGAGGCATCAACACACCAGCAACTCAAATTCAGAATAAAACCATTCCGCGACGCGTCCGAAACTCATCCGAGCCCTCGGGGCTCCAAACCAAACACCTACACAAGTATAAAAACATCATATGAACTCGCTCGTGTGATCAAAACACAAAATAACATCTAGAACTACAAATCGGATACCAAAACGTATGAATTTCAAAGTAAACTTCAAGAATTTCTAGAATTACAACCAAGCGTCTGAATCCTACCAAATAAACTCCAAATGATACCACATTTTGCAGAGAAGTTCTAAATATCATAAAAGAACTATTTCAAGTCCAAAATCCAATTTCAAACACGATAGCCAAAAGTCAACCTACGGTCCAACTTCTAAACCTCAAATTGCCAATCTTCGGCAAAACAACAGAAATCAACCTACGGACTTTCGAATTCAATTCCGGGCATACGCCCAAGTCCAAAATCACGATACGGAGCTTTCAGATCCATCAAAATACCTTTTCAGGGCCATTTTCACAAAAGTCAAAGTTTGGTTAGCATTTCTAACTTAAGTTTCTAAGTCAAGAATCAAGGGGTCTTAATCAACCCGAAATCTTCCCGGTCGGGTCATTTCACTTTGTTAGAGACCTTGTCATGGGCCTTCTTGGAGCTTCCAGAGATTCATCCTTCTCCTTTAAATGATGCTGAGCTTCCATGGATACTATCATTTCCCTATTGTTGAAGTGCCTTCGTACTCAAATTCGAGCCTGGATCAAACAAGGAACGATCAGAAACATTGAAGGTAGTACTAACTTAATATTCACTAGGAAGGTCAAGTTTGTAAGCATTTGTCTCCGATCCTTTCAAGGACTTCAAATGGACCATCTCCTATTTGATCTAATTTGGATCTTCGTTTGGCAAGAAATATTTCCTTCCTAAAAAATAATAGATTTTTGCCCTTTATTTCTTCGTAAGACAGTTTCTTTTTTCGTTCATTTGCAAGCCTTGTATGTTCATGAATCTTCTTCCTCATTTAAGCCTTATTCCTACTATCAAGATTAACAATGCTATTAGTAGGCAAAGGAAGCAAATCAAGGAGAGTGAGAGGATTAAATCTATATACATCTTCAAACAGAGGCTTATAAGTAGAAGAGTGGATAGTTCTATTATCGGCAAACTCTACCATGGGAAAATGTTCTTCCCAAGAAGTTAATTTTCCTTTTAAAATATCTCTCAACATATTCCCTAAGGGCGTATTAACTACTTCCGTTTTCCCATCACTTTGTGGGTGACAAGACGTAGAAAATAGCAATTTAGTTTCCAACTTTCCCCAAAGAACTCTCCAAAAGTGACATAAGATGTAGCATCCCTATCACTAACAATAGTTTTAGGTATGCCATGTAATGTAACCACTTCCTTCACAAATAAGTCAGTCACATGTAATAACTCATTAGTCTTCAATCATGGAATAAAACGAGCCATTTTTGAAAATCTATCTACCACAACAAATATACTATCCCTACCATACTTAGCTCTAGGAAGTCCTAACACAAAATCCATAGAAATATCAATCCAAGGAGAAGTAGGGACATGTGAAGAAGTATAAAGACCATGTGGCAACACTTTTGATTTGTCTTATTTACATTCAAGATGAGGGCACACGTTTTCAACATCCTTTCGCATGCTAGGCCAAGAAAAATGTTCAGCAAGTATATCCAAAGCTTTGGGCACTCCAAAGTGTCCCATGAGTCCATGAGGATGTGTATTGTCTATAGGTATCCATTGCTTCGCATTGATGACTTATTTTATCAGCTTCAATGTACTAGGGTGTTTTCTAAGATTGCCTTGAGATCGGGGTACCATCAGATGAAGATCAGGGCATCAGACATTCCTATGATGGCTTTCATGGCATGTTCGATGACAAACGTATGTTTAACTGGGAAATATATAATGACCCAATCAATTGTTTTGAGTTCTGGAGCCTTGTTACTTGATGTGAGACTTCCAGTAGGTCTATTTTATTTTTTATAACTTAGGTGTATGGGTGATTGTTTTCACATAAGGGTTGGGAGTGATTTGGAACTGTTACTTCCTAAATGGAAGTTTTGAGAGGGAAGAGTTTACCAAAGTTTGATTTTTGGGTAATTAGACTCGGAATCGAGATTTGATAGTTCCAGTAGGTTCTTTTGATGATTTTTAACTTCTATATATGTTCAGATTGGGCTTTGTGTATTCCTAGAAGGTTTCGACATCATTTTTCAAGGTTTAGCAATTTGAAGAGCTTAACGGTTCATAATTTTGACCAAGAGTTCACATTGATGTTATTGGACTCCGATTGGTATTCCAATATCTTGAATAGGTAATATCATTGAACTGAACTTGATTGCAAAGTCCGGAAGTAATCCGATGTCATGCCTCGACCTCGGGGAGCGCGACCGACGCTCAACCGAAATAACCCGGTCAAGCAAGCTTACTAGACGCTTTCTACCCTAACTTACCCATGAATAAGGTGAAGACATATTTAATTAATTAGATCATGTGAGCGACACCAATTCATTACCATTAGTTACATTATTTATAAGTCTCAAAAATATTACATTACACATTCATAGTTTAGACGTGGAACAGGTAATACAAATACAACATTCTAGTTTGACTTTTCCTAACACCAATATACAAACCACACTATATCTAAGGAGCCTCTAACGGATACAAAAGAGCACTGTGATAGTGCTGGCAATAAGGCTTCGGCTATACCTCAAAATACTATACATAGATGACAAAAGATATAAGACCCCGAGAAGAAGTGGGGCTCACCAAGTCAGCTGGGAGAGGGTGGACTGCTATCACTGAGCAACGCCACCCGATATGAAACCACCTGCATCCATTAAAAATGTAGAGCCCCCCGCAAAAGGGACGTTAGTACATATGGAATACTACTAGTATGTTAGTCTAAACACCCTCTCAATAGAATGAGTAACAATACAATGAGAAACAATTATAGGATCAAAATGAAAGCTTCAAATAATACCAATGTATCAAGTTAGGAGCAAGATAAGTTTTCAAGTAAACTTCAATGTTTTAGGTTGGGAGATCTTTAGTACCGATATATCACTGTGACTTTAGCATGAAGTCCGATCACGACCCAATCGGCTAGGTCGTCTCATCCAAAGACATCCAATCACAATTACAATCACCACCATGTGCGCGGCATGCATCCGATCTCGACCCGATCGTCTAGGCCATCTCATCATAATGCTGTGTGAATCGACATTACCCTTCGCTAATAATCATCTCATCCCAATTAAGGGGAATAATCTCAGCACATCAATCTCATCCCATTTAAGGGGAATGTTCTCAACACATCAGTACGGGGATTCACCCGTCAATCATTCCTACACCCGCACATGTAGTTTCGGGGTTAGGTTATTTCAACCTACCATTCCTCAGTGACTAACACTACTCCCAAAATGTTTATTATATAAAAAAAGATTTTCAGCTCAATTCATAGCCTTTTACACATCTTTTCATTTCATTGGCACTAGTGGCCACAAATGTAATATCATTCTTGGAATGTTGACCGTATTTCATATTTCATGCTCACCCCTTTCATTTTCAAACATCATCATGGGTTATCAACAACAAGGCATCTCTAATCACGACTTTTAGTACACATATGAGCAAATGAGAGTCTTAGGCGCATTGAGTTTTCTTCCACAATTTGGCATAATAACTTGCAATTGAAACATGATTGAATTCATAATATTTTGATACACAACCCATAATTTGAACACATTCCCGAAGGATAACATAATATGATAAGAGCATTCGGAACACATTTGGAACGTATATCGTTCGACAAAAAGTTTATTCGGAATAGTCAAATTTATAAGGAATAACCCGGAACATGAGATATAATATATTGAGCCAATCATAATTACAACATATAAGGACATCATGGATTCGATTCTACAAGAGAAGTTTAGCTAACCTACCTCGCTTTGAGCTTTCCTTAAATTACTACAATGTTCCGAAAATCCTGGCAACTTTGATCTATTTAGAGACATGATAGAATTGAACCATAAATATATTCATAGGTTCAACTCACTTAAGCATTTTATCAAGAACTAGGTATGCATTATGATTTCAAGGTT
This sequence comes from Nicotiana tomentosiformis, assembly GCF_000390325.3. Classification (NCBI taxonomy): domain Eukaryota; kingdom Viridiplantae; phylum Streptophyta; class Magnoliopsida; order Solanales; family Solanaceae; genus Nicotiana; species Nicotiana tomentosiformis. Next base: position 28,217,295 of record NC_090817.1, read on the forward strand.
CTCCTATGGTGGATTCCTTCATCCCACAACCCAATATTTACCCATTTAAGCTCAACAACCTTCCCACAAACGTTGATGATATATGCATGCATAAATAACACTCTCATACCCAAGAATCACACTCCCCATTACCCATCTTTTACCCCAAATTTGAAATGGAAAGCTAGGGCTAGAACCTTACCTCTTGGATAAAGACCTTGTGAGATTTCCTTGTTAAATTTCAAAGCTTGGGCAAGGATTGATGAACAAAACACTTGGGGCTTCCTCCTCTCTCTCTAGAACACTCCCCTCTCTCTAAAATGGTAGTTTAGACCAGCCAAAATAACCCAAGGTCATTTTTATAAAAATGGGATCAGGTGAAATTTTCACAAACTTAAACTTACGAAGTCAGGTATGCGGTCGTAGACCGGATCACAAAACGATTATACAGCCCGTAAAAGAGACCGCAAAAATGGTCCCAAAAACTGGGCAAGTCTGGATAGGTCTGCAGCCATTATGCGACCCGCAGAACGGTTATACGATCGCATAACGCGTCGCAAAATCTTCCTTAAGAAATCTTCATGCTGGTTCTGCGACGGAATGTGCGGCTCGCAAAATGATTATGCGGCCTCATACTTCATCGGAAATGATCCTCAAAATTGGCTCAAGTTCTGTTGCACTCTACGGCCGATCTGCGGTCCACGAAGAGGTTCTACAATTACATAGTGGACCGCAGAAACACCATGTTCTGCAAAAAAAAATTTTCAACTCCCCGACGTACTGTACAACCCAAAAGTCTGTACCGCGACGAGCAATAATTTCTACAATTCTCAAACACATTATCCTACCTCGGCACCATGAAATCCCGGGTTCTAGTAAAGTTTTACGGGGCAATTACATCCGAAATGTCTAAGTCTAATTCATACACTCTTATGAAAGAATAAAGATTTATAACCTTACCAGAAATTCTATTCAATTTAAGCACCAATACTTTGTTGTGATGTTCCCAGGGGTGTTTTAAGCCTTTAGACAAGTCCGCATAGGTTATTTGGACTTGTTGCAATAATTGAATAGAGTCGTGAAGGGCTCAGGTGAGTTTCGAGGCGTCTGGGACAAGTTTTGGAAGAATTGAGTTGCTGAAGCATGGTTTTTCTAATGTTGTCTTGAACTTAAATTAGAATATTTCCCAATCTATAAAACATTTTGGGATGATATTTTTGTTGTATTATAGATCTTTGTGTAACGACACGATCGGTCATTTTGAGCTTTACGGCCCCGTTCAGTGGTTCAAGGTCTTGAGTGGCTTCATATTGTGTAATATGATTTGCGTGCATGGTCAAATTTGATTTCGGATGTTTCGGGATATATTTGGATAGGCAATTCTAATTTTAGAAGCTTAAGTTAAAAATGCTGACCGAGGTTTGACTTTTGTCAAAATGACCCCGGAACGGTGTTTTAGTGGCTCAGATTGCTTCGTATCGTGATTTTGGACTTGGGTGTATGCCCGAAATCAAAGTCAAAGGTCCGTAGGTTGATTTGTGTTATTTTGCCAAATATTGGCAACTTGAGGTTTAGAAGTTTGACTGTTGGTTAACTTCATAGCTATCGTGTTTAACTTCAAAATTCTATTTTGAGGTTTAGAAGTTTGACCGTTTTTTCATTTGGAACTTATCCGCAAAGTTTGGCATCATTCCGAGTTGATTTGTAGGAAACAGACGCACGGTTGTGTTTTTATAAGTTCTTGAGTTTCATGTTGATTCCATGTGTTTTGGAGGTCCGATTCATGGTTTCAGATGTTATTTGATGGTCTGATCGTGCGAGCAGGTTCATGTTATGTTTTTAGACTTGTTTTGATGTTTTGTTTTGATCCCCGAAGGATTCGGTGAGTTTCAGACGCGTTTCGGTGCGGTCGCATTCCCGTAGAAGCGGTCTCGCAGATGCGGACCCTTATCCGCGGAAGCGTAAGACCTGGACTTGGGTGTTTTCCCCACCTACGATGGTTTTTGCGGCATCGCGGAAGCGATTCTTGGTCCGCAGATGCGGTTTAACTGGGCAGAAAGGGCCTAAGTTTGAGGGATTAATTTCATTCTTCATTTTAGACCTAGAGAGCTTGGATTGAGGCGAAAGTTTAAGGGATTTTCAGAGGAAACATTTGGGTAAAGATTATTGACTTTTTTTTATTAATCTCCACTAATCTATCATTAATTTCTACATTTAATTAAGGATTTGGGTTGAGAAATTTGGGGGGAGATGGTGAAAATACTTAGACCAATGTTTTTGGGTTTTGAAAGGCCAAATGAGGTCATATTTGAGTAATTCTTGTATGGTTGGACTCGTTAACGAATAGGTGATCGGATTTTGTGATTTTGGTCGGGTTCTGTGACGTGGGCCAAGGTCGACTTCTTGGAGCGATTTTTCAATTCTTTTGCTAAAGTCGTAGTTTCATTATTTAAATTAGTTTCTTATAGTTATATTTATAGTATATAATTATTTTGGCTAGATTCGAGCCAATCAGAGTTGGAAAGTGGAGGGAAAGGCATTCTTATTGATTGATTGAGCGAGATTTGAGGTAAGTGACTTGTGTAACCTTGTGTGGGGGAAATTCCCATTAGGATTTGGTATTGTTATGGTAAATTGCAATACGTGAAGGCAGTGTACGCGAGGTGACGAGTGCATACTCGGGCTAAATGTTGAAATCCATTTTTTACTAAATAATTCCTTTTATTTCCTTAATTGACTTACTCTAGCACGTGTAGTCGTCATATTAGCCTAATGTCAAATGTCTATGTGTCTTATCTCTTATTTGCAATTTGTGCAACATGCTTAGTTGAATTACCTGCTTCCCTAATTTTGTATTCAGACTTTAACTGTAGGATTCCTTGCTGTAATTTCATTGTTCTATTAGTTATGTGTTGCTTATTTACTTTTGGGACTACGAGGAGGTACCTTGGGAGCGCCCCTGTTGCATATTTACTTTTAGGACTACGAGGCGGTACCTCGGGAGTGCCCCTATTGTGTATTTACTTTTGGGACTACGAGACGGTACCTCCGGAGCGCCCATGTTGTGTATTTACTTTTAGGACTACGAGGCGGTAACTCGGGAGCGCCCCTGATGCATATTTACTTTTGGGACTACGAGGCGGTGCCTCGGGAGCGGCCCTGTTGTTTACTTCTATTTGCTGTGTTGTTGTTGTTGTTGTTGTTATTTCTTAACTTGTAAGAATCTGGTTTCTCCTCACGTGTTGTAGTTGTCTTCTTGAATGGCGTGTTGTTATCTTTCTATAAATTCTCATTGTTCACTTCTCAGTTATTTCATTATATTATTATATCTCCTATCTTGCTTCCTATTATTTCTAGTAGGGTCATGGCCTGAACTCGTCAATACTCTACTGAGGTTAGGCTTGACACTTATTGGATACCGTTATGGTGTACTCATACTACACTTCTGCACATCTTTTTGTGCAGATCTAGGTACTGCTTACCAGACTAGGTACAAGTGAGCTAGCCCGTACGTGGAGACTCAAGGTACATCTACCAGTGTCCGCAGACCTCGGAGTCCCCATCTATATTTATTATGTTGTAGATATTTAGTAAGGAGTTTGTGAAGTATGGAGATATTTAGTATGGAGATATTTAGTATTTTTTTCTCTTTGGAGCTTGTGACTTATTTTTATCGGGGTTTGGGAGTTATAACTATTTTGAATCGCAGTTCTTATTTATTTCAGATGTTGAGGTTGAGCGTCAGCTTTATATTTAGTTATTATGCATAATTGTTAGGCTTACCTAGTCTTAGAGACTAGGTACTGTCACGACATCCTATGGAGGGAAATTGGGGTCCTAACAAGTTGGTATTAGAGCTATATGTTCATAGGTGTTATGAGTCACAAGCAGGTTTAGTAGAGCCTCGTGGATCGGTACGGAGACGTCTGTACTTATTTTTGGGAGGCTATGGAACTATTAGGAAAAGTTTCACTTCTTTAATTCCTTATCGTTCGAGATTTTGACTTCGGATTCTAAATTTTTGAATTTCTATTCTCTCACAGATGGTAAGGACACATACAACTGGATCAGACGACCAGACACCCGCGCCCTCTGCTTGAGCCGCAAGAGGCCGGGCCGGGGTAGTGGCCGAAGACGTCCACGGGTGTACCCAGAGCACCCGCTCGAGCTGCTACAGAGGAGCTGCCAGTATCTCCAGTTGGAGGGCAGGCACCTGAGATGCTTGTTACTGTACTATCCATCCAGGAGACTCTCACCTAGTTTTTGAGCATGTTCAGCTCATTGGCTCAAGAAGGGGTGATACCACTTGCTCCTGCCACATCTCAGGCCGGGGGAGGAGAACAGACTCCCGCCGCCCATACCCCAGATGAAGCAGGTCCAGGTCGACTAGGTTCTAGAGGTCATACCAATGTAGCCGGTAGCACCAGTTCAACCCGAGGTTAGGGCAACAGTTTCTGAGGAGGAGCAGCTCATACTTGAGAGGTAGAAAAAGTACCATCCTTCTACTTTCAGTGGCTTGGTGTCAGAGGATGCCTATGGTTTTCTTGAGGAGTGCCACCATATCCTCCGTAATATGGGTGTTGCAGAGTCTAGTGGGGTTTCTTTCACTACGTTCTAGCTTAGAGGAATGGCCTATCAGTGGTGGCGAGCATACGAGTTGGGTAGTCCGGCTGAGGCAACTTCACTCACTTGGACTCAGTTCTCAGGTATGTTCTTGAGGGAGTATTTCCCCCCAGAGTCTCAGAGATATATGGCACACCGAGTTTGAGTAGTTGCGCCAGGGTTCTATGACCGTGTCAAAGTATGCAGTCCAGTTAAGTGATTTTTCTAGGCATGCACTAGCCTTGGTTGCTACTGTTCGGGAGCTGGATTGTCGATTTATTGAGGGGCTCAATCCCAGTATCAGATTTAGCATGGACCTAGAGTTAGAGATACACATCGCATACCAGCAGGTAGTGGGGATTGCTAGGATATTGGAGGGTATGTTGACTTGGGAGAGAAAGAGAGAGTGTCCAAGAGGTCTCGAGATTCTGGCACATATAGTGGTACTCGTGCCCCAGCTACAGTTCGTCAATGTAGGGGATATATGGGTCGCCCTGTTCATTCAGCACTTCCAGCCGCCAGTGGTGCTCCGGCCACTTGTAGGCCCTAGGCTCCATGTTATGCACTGCCATTGTCTAGTACCTCTTGCATGGGGTGCTTTTAGCGGTCAGTCCAGCCGATCAGGCCCGAGCCAGTCACAGCAGCCACGTCCTCTGGGAGCTTGTTTTGAGTGTGGTGACACTCGTCATATGTTGATGGATTGCCCCAGACTCAGAAGGGGTGCACCTTCACAGACCACTCAGGCACCGCGTGCTCCACCGGGACCTCATGCTATGGTTACAACACCATCTACCACTCCACCTGTACAGCCAGCTCGAGTTGGAGGTCGGACAGGTAGAGGTCGCCCTATAAGGTAAGGCCAGGATATATATTATGCCCTTGCTACTAGGACGGAGTTAGTTGCTTCCGATTCTGTCATCACATGTATTTTTCTAGTTTGTCATAGAGATGAATCAGTCTTATTTGATCCAGCCTCCACTTATTCCTATGTGTCATCTTTTTTTGCCCCGTATTTTGGGATATCATGTGATTCTTTGAGTCCTCCTGTCTATGTGTCTACACTCGTGGGTGATTCTATTATTGTTGACCGCGTGTATCGGTCGTGTTTCGTTGTTCTAAGTTGTTTTCAGACCATAACTAATTTATTACTTCTTAGTATGGTGGATTTCGATGTTAGTTTGGGCATGGATTGGTTGTCTCCCTATCACGTTATCCTTGATTGTCATGACAATATGGTGACGTTGGCTATGCCAGATCTACCGCAGCTAGAGTGGAGAGGTACCTTAGATTATGTTCCTAGCAGGGTTGTCTCATTTCTAAAGGCTCAACAGATGGTTGAGAAGGGGTGTGATGCATATCTAACATATGTGAGGGATGTTAGTGTTGACACTCCTACCGTCGAGTCAGTTCTAGTAGTGAGGGATTATCCATACGTATTTCTGGCGAATCATTTGGGCATGTCACCTGACAAAATATCAACTTTGGTATTGATTTGTTACCCGGCACACATCCTATTTCTATTCCACCCTATCGTATGGCCCCGGCAGAGTTGAATGAATTAAATGAGCAGTTGCAAGATTTGCTTGATAAGGGCTTCATTAGGCCCAGTGTGTCGCCTTGGGGTGCTCCTGTCTTGTTTGTAAAGAAAAAGGATGGTTCTATGCAAATGTGTATTGGTTATCGCCAGTTGAACAATGTTACAATGAAGAACTGGTATCCAGTGCCACGTATTGATGACCTATTTGATCATATTTAGGGTGACAGAGTGTTCTATAAGATCAACTTGCGTTCAATCTATCATTAGTTGAAGATTCGGGTGCTAGATATCCTGAAGACTGCTTTCAGGACTCGGTATGGTCATTACGATTTCCTTGTGATGTCTTTTGGGCTGACCAATGCCCCAGCAGCATTCATGCACTTGATGAACAGTGTATTTCAGCCCTATCTTGACTCGTTTGTCATTGTGTTTATTGAAGACATTTTGGTCTACTCCCGAAGCTGGGAGGATCATGAGCAACACCTGAGGAATGTGCTTCAAACCTTGAGAGAAAAGAAGTTGTATACAATATTTTTGAAGTGTGAATCTAGCTAGATTCATTGGCATTTTTGGGTTATGTAGTATCGAGTGAGGGATCAAGGTAGATCCAAAGAAGATTGAAGCAGTGCAGAGTTTCCCCAGACCATCCTCTACTATGGAGATCCAGAGTTTTCTTAGCCTCATGGGGAATTACCGTCGATTTGTAGAGGGTTTCTCGTCTATTGTAGCACCTATGACTAGATTGACCCAGACGGGTGCTCCGTTCAGGTGGCCCTAGGAGTGTGAGGAGAGCTTTCAAAAGGTCAAGACATCTTTGACTATAGTCACAGTGTTGTTGTTTCCTACTAGTTCGGGGTCCTATACGGTGTATTGTGATGCGTCGTGCATTGGTCTTGGTGTAGATGCTGGACGGTGGGGTGATTGCCTACGCATCTAGACAAATGAAGGTGCATGAGAAGAACTATCCTATCCACGACTTCGAGTTAGAAGCTATTATTCATCCCTTGAATATCTGGTGGCACTATTTGTATGGTGTCCCTTGTGATATCTACACCGATCACAGGAGTCTACAACATCTGTTTAAACAAAAGGATCTTAACTTGCGACAGCGGAGATGGTTGGAGCTGCTTAAGGATTATGACATCACTATTCTCTATCATCCGGGAAGGCCAATGTGGTGGCGGATTCCTTGAGTCGCAAGGCGGAGAGTTTGGGCAGTTTAGCATATCTACAAGTAGTAGAGAGGCCTTTAGCCTTGGATGTTCAGGCCTTGGCCAACCAGTTTGTCAGATTATATATTTTTGAGCCGAGCAGAGTTTTGGCTTGTGTGGTTTGTCATTCTTCTCTCTATGATCATATTATAGAGCGTTAGTATGATGACCCCTATCTACTTGTTCTTAATGACACAGTTCAGCACGGTGATGCCAAGGAAGTTACTATTGGAGATAACGGTGTAGTACAGATGCTGGGCAGGCTATGTGTGCCCAGAGTAGATGGTTTGTGTGAGTTGATTCTCCAAGAGGCTCACAGTTCACGGTACTCCATTCATCCGGGTGCTACGAAGATGTATCAGGACATGAGACAACACTAATGGTGGAGGCAGATGAAGAAGGACATAATGTAATATGTAGATCGGTGCCTAAATTGTCAGCAGGTGAAGTATGAGCATCAACAGCCTGGTGGATTGCTTCAGAAGCTAGACATTCCGGAGTGGAAATGGGAGCGGATCACTATGGATTTCATTGTTGGGCTCCCACAGACTCAGAGAAAGTTCGATGCAGTTTGGGTGATTGTGGATAGATTAATCAAGTTAGCTCATTTCATTCCTACGGTTACTACTTACTCGTCGGAGCAGCTGGCCCAGGTTTACATTCGCGAGATTGTCAGGCTTCACGTGCCGATATCTATCATTTAGGAAAGGGGTACATAGTTTACATTGCGGTTCTAGAGAGCCATACATCATGAGATGGGTACTTGGGTGGAGTTGAGTACAACATTTCACCCTCAGATGGACGGACAGTCCGAGCGCACTATTCAAATATTGGAGGATATACTTTGTGCGTGTGTGATGGATTTTGGGGGTTCTTGGGATCAGTTCCTTCCGCTTGCGGAGTTTGCCTACTACAACAATTATCAGTCGAGCATTCAGATGGCCTGTATGAGGCTTTATATGGTAGGCGGTGTCGGTCTCTAGTGGGTTGGTTCGAGTTGGGCGAGGCTAGGTTATTGGGTATAGACTTGGTTCAGGATTCTATGGAAAAGGTTAAATTGATTCAGGATCGACTTCGTACAACCCAATCCAGATAGAAGAGTTATCCATATTGGAAGGATTATGATGTCGCATTCATGGTTGGGGAGTGGGTCTTGCGCCGAGTTTTGCCCATGAAGGGTGACATGAGGTTCGGGAGGAAGGGCAAGTTGAACCCTTGGTATATCGGGCCTTTTGAGATTCTTGAGAGGGTTGGGGAGGTAGCTTACAGCCTTGCACACCACCTAGACTCTCTGCAGCTCATCCAGTGTTCCATGTTTCTATGCTCTGGAAGTATCACGGTGATCCGTCTCATGTGTTAGACTTCAGCTCAGTCCAGTTGGACAAGGATCTATCTTATATTGAGGACTCGATGGCCATTTTGGACAGGCATGTTCGAAAGTTGAGGTCAAAGAACATCATTTCAGTGAAGGTTCAGTGGAGGGGTCATCCGGTCGAGGAGGAGACTTGGGATACCGAGCATGATATGCGCGTGTGTCTCTATACTCGTTCGAGGACGAATGTTTGTTTTAAGAGAGGGAGAATGTAATGACCCGGCCGGTCATTTTGAGAGAATTAGCCCCGAACACCTATTTATCACTCCCTCAATTTTTTTTTGTCGTTACGTGACTTTTCGGGAGGTTTGGTTTTTGGTTTTGGAGTGAAATAAGACACATGGTCCCTAAAATGAAAGTTTAAGTCGTAGGAATTGACTGTAGTTTGATTTGTGTGAAGCTAACTCCGAAATGGAGTTTTGATGGTCCTACTAGCTCTATAGGGTGATTTTGGTCTTAGTAGCGTGTCCAGATGTTGATTTGGAGGTCCATAGGTCATTTCAGCGTTAATTGGCGAAAGTTTGAAAGTTGGGTAATTTTGGAATGTTTTACTGGCAGTGAACTTTTTGATATCAGGGTCGGATTCCGATTCCGGAAGTTGGAGTATGTTTGTAATGTTAATTGTGACTTGTGTGCAAAATTTGAGGTCAATCGGACTTGATTTGGTAGGTTTCGGCAACAGATGTAGAAGTTTGAAGTTCTAAAGTTCATTAGGCTTGATTCGATACGTAATTCATGTTTTTAGCATTGGCTGATGTGACTTGAAGGCTCGACTAAGTTCGTATGATGTTTTAGGACTTGTTGGTATATTAGCACGGGGTCCCGGGGGCCTCGGGTGTGATTCAAATTGTCATCGGATCATTTGTTGGACTTAGAGGATTGGTGATGCTAGGCTAGTTCTGGTGTCATCATACCTGTTGAGAGATTGGCCGTAGTTGGGAACTCGCATAAGCGAGTTTTGAGTCGCAGATGCGGAGCTGGCCTTGCCTAGCAGTGGTCGCAGAAGCGAGACATTTTTCGCAGAAGCGCCTTCGCTTCTGCGATGGCAGAGGCGCAGAAGCGCAAGTGGTTGCAGGTGCGGTCGCATTCCCGCAGAAGCGGTCTCACAGATGCGGGCCCTTATCCGCAGAAGCGTAAGACCTGGACCTATGTGTTTTCCGCACCTGCGATGGTTTTTTTGTAGGTGCGGCATCACATAAGCGATTCTTGGTCCGCAAATGCGGTTAAACTGGACAAAAAAGGCCTAAGTTCGAGGGTTTGATTTCATTCTCCATTTTTTAGACATAAAGAGCTTTGATTGAGGGAACATTTTGAGGGATTTTCAGAGGAAACAGTTTGGTAAGGATTCTTAACTCATTTTTGAATAATCTCCACTAATCTATCAGTTATTTCATCATTTATTTAAGGATTTGGGTTAAGAAATTTGGGGGGAAATGGTAAAATTTCTTAGACCAAATATTTTGGGTTTTGAAAGGCCAAACGAGTTCGGATTTGAGTAATTATTGTATGGTTCGACTCGTTATCGAATGGGTATTCGGATTTTTTGATTTTGGTCGGGTTCCGATTCTTGGGCCCGGGTCGACCTTTTGGAGCGATTTTTCAATTCATTTGCTAAAATCGTAGTTTCATTATTTAAATTAGTTTCTTATAGTTATATTTATTGTATGTAATTGTTTTTGCTAGATTCAAACCGATCGGAGTTGGAAAGTCGAGGGAAAGGCATTCTTATTGATTGATTGAGCGAGATTTGAGGTAAGTGACTTGTCTAACCTTGTGTGAGGGATATTCCCCATAGGATTTGGTACAGTTATGGTAAATTGCAATAAGTGAAGTCCGTGTATGCGAGGTGACGAGTGCATACTCTGCTAAATATTGAAATACGGGTTTTGCTAAATAGTTCCTTTTATTTCCTTAATTGAGTTACTCTAGCACGTGTAGTCGTCATGTTTTGACTAATGTCACATGTCTACGTGTCTTATCTCTTACTTGCAATTTATGCAACATGCTTAGTTGAATTACCTGCTTCCCTGATTGTTTATTCATTCTTTAACTGTAGGATTCCTTGCTGTAATTTCATTGGTCTATTGGTTATGTGTTGTATATTTACTTTAGGGACTACAAGGCGGTACCTTGGGAGCGCCCCTATTGCATATTTACTTTTGGTACTACGACGCGGTAACTCGGGAGCGCCCCTATTGTGTATTTACATTTGGGACTATGAGGCGGTACCTCGGGAGTGCCCCTGTTGTGTATTTACTTTTGGGACTACGAGGCAGTACCTTGGGAGAGCCCCATGTGCATATTTACTTTTGGGACTACGAGGCTGTACCTCGGGAGCGCCCCTGTTGCATATTTATTTTTAGGAATACAAGGTGGTAACTCGGGAGCGCCTTTGTTGTTTACCTATATTTGTTATGTTGTTGTTGTTGTTTCTTAACTTGTTAGGATCTTGTTGTTTCTCACGTGTTGTAGTTGTTTTCTTCAATCTAGTGTTGTTATCTTTCTGTAATTTCTCATTGTTCACTTCTTAGTCATTTCATTATATTATTATATCTTCTGCCTTGCTTCCAAGTATTTCTAGTAGGGCCCTGACCTAACCTCCTCACTGCTCTATTGAGGTTAGGCCTAGCACTTACTGGGTACCGTTGTGGTATAGTTATACTATAATTCTGCATATCTTTGTGTGCAGATCCAGGTACTGCTTACCAGACCAGGTACCAGTGAGCTAGCCCGTATGTGGAGACTTCAAGGTATATCTGCCACCGTCCACAGACCTCGGAGTCCCCATCTATCTTTATTATATTATTTTCCTCATTCCTTATTAGACTCTAAAATATAGAGATATTTTGTATTTTTTTCTCTTTGGAGCTTGTGACTTATTTCTATCGGGTTTTGGGAGTTGTAACTATTTTGGATTGCAGTTCTTATTTATTTCAGATGTTGAGATTAAGTTTCAGCTTTATATTTAGTTATTCCGCATAATTGTTAGGCTGACCTAGTCTTAGAGACTAGGTTCCGTCACGACATCCTACGGAGAAAAATTGGGGTTGTGACACTTTTATTGCCAAATATAATCATATATGCTTTAACTGTAATTGTTGCCTTTTATTGTTGCATGTTATCTCTTTTGTAGTTGATTATCCATAATTGAAGTTATTGTTCCATGTTATCTCTTGCGTAGTTGATTACCCTTAATTGAAGTTATTATCACATGTTATCTCTTCCGTAATTGGTTATCCTTATTTGAAGTAGATATTATATGTTATTTATCTTATTGTTGAACTACTATTACTTGACGTCATTATTACTTGTATGTCTTTCATCGTTGAGCTTATTCTTCCATTTTATTGCATTGTTGTCATTCTTGTGTTGATTTACTTGTCGTACCTCGTGTTATTGTTGTTCTTGTTGTACTCGGTGTTGTTAAGCCTTGGCTATGTGTGGTTTTGGTATTGGAAATGTTGTTGTGGGCAAGTTGTGGTATATGGGCACATGTGGTGTGGGTTGTTATGTTATGTTATTATGTTTTTGGCACATGTGGTGTTGTTGAGAGGATTGTCAGGGTGTTCGCACATGAGTTATCCGTGCTATTATTATTATTGATATTTGCACATGCGGCGTGAAAAGGCGGGTATATATGTTGGATTTGCGCATGTGGCTAGATAAGGTGATATAATTGTTATGCATGTGTGGCGAGACAAGGCGGGCAATCTTTATTGTTGCGTACGAGGCGAGACAAGGGGGCCATGTCGGGGATGATTTGTGATGGCCTGGGGGCAATGCTATTGATGATAATTGTGTGGTGGTATGACCTTCTCGTGTGTGTCATGCATATTACAAGTTTTTTTGTGTTGTCTCCAATGTGCCATTCGGTGTCTCTGATCTTACTTATTGACTCGAGCTGTGATAGTACACTTGCACAAGCATACACCATAATCTTTTACTTATATCAGTCCAAGAACATGAACCTTGATGTTTGTTGATCATTTACATGTATTCCTGCATACCTTCCTTTTGTGTGTGAGTTGTGTGATTGGCACGTGAGTTATCCGTGCTGATATGAGACATTGTTACTATTGGCATGTGAGTTGTCCGTGTGGAATGAGATATTGCTACTATTGGCACGTGAGTTGTCCGTGCAGATATGAGGTATTGTTACTATCAGCACGCAAGTTGTCCGTGCAGATATGAGGTGTTAATGGTATTGGCACGTGAGTTGTTCGTGCAGTTATAATTGGTAATGTAGGCACAAGATTCCAAGTGATTAGGGTTCGCGATTTGGGACTCGTGGTTTGTGATTATGAGGTGTGGTACCTCGGGTAATCCTTGTATAAACCTTGTGTGAAAGTGGTTGTTTAATTGGGTTGTTAATGTTTTTTTTTCGTTACTTGGTTTCACGAGACTTTAACTGTATTATGCTTATTTTACGGTGCTATTACCTATTTCCTCCTTATTGCTAATTGTTGCTTTTGGTTTTTATTGCAAGTATTGTAATATTATTCTTACAATGTTTAGCTTTATATTGATATTGTTCCCTGTTAGTTTCATATTCATGCTTGTATAGGTTATTATGTCTAGTAGGTGTCTTGAATGTTCCTCGTTACTACTCTACCGAGGTTAGTCTTGATACCTATTGGGCACCACTGTGGTGTACTTATGCTACGTTTGCTGCACATTTTTACGCAGATCCAGGTACCTTGGAGCGTGTTGGTCATTTGATAGCTGATCTATTATTGTTGTGGAGACTTCAAGGTATACCCATCGTCGCTTTTGCAGGGCTTAGAGTCACCTTCTGATGTTTTAACTTATTTTATTTACTTTTATTCCGGAACAGTTGTACTTAGAGATTTTTCTAATGAACTCAATAGGGCTTATGACTTGTACTACCGGTTTTGAGATGTTATATATCTACTTTGGATTGTTATCTTTGTATAGAGATTTCTTGTTCATGTTTCATAGGTGATTGATTAAAATCTGTTATTAATCCAGTAAGTGTTAGGCTCACTTAGTCCTAGGGACTAGGTGCCATCACGAATCCTAAGGAGGAATTTTGGGTCGTGACACTTTGAGTCTAGTTTTTTGTGATTCATATTGTTTGTTATTCCGATATTTTTACAAGGAGTTACGACCATTTTACTAGAAGGGGGTCAAGGTAGATTTTTGACTTGCAGACCGCATGTGGAATCTGCGGCCCGCATGTGCACTTTGTGTCCCCTGGGCACCATTTTTTATAGGAACTTTTGGAAGCCATTTAAGGTCGAGTTTTATGATTTTTCTTTCATTTCCCAACATTTGGAGCTCAATTTTGCGAGGTATTGAGCTAGAATTTTATCAACAAGCTTGGGGTAAGTGATTCTAGCCTATATCTATCGTTTATACACGAATATATCATTATATTTAACAATAAATCATGATATTGAACAAGAAAATTGATTAAAGGTTGAAGGTTTATAGTTTAGAGTTGTATTTGTAGCTTTATTTGGACATGTTGAGTATTGTATGGGCTAGATTGGACTCATTTGATAGATTTCAAGCTAGAAAAGGCAGATTTTGAAGAATAAAGCTAGCCCGGGATGAAGTAAGTATCATTCTTAACCTCTATATATGTCGAAAATGGAATTATATAGTGGTGATGTCCAAATTCACTCCTCAAAGAGTAAGTGTATACGGCCGCACGCAATATAATTTACCCAACTATGAGTAGGGGTTGAATCCCACAGGGAACAATGTGTAGGTGATTAGGCAAGTAAGAAAATCATCGCTTATTATACTAAGCCAAATAGTAATAGGGATTTTTAGAAAATATTATAACTAATGAGGAAATGTAAACTAACCTAGAAAGCATGTAGAATGATCAATGGCTACAAGCATGGATACAAGGGGAATTGCAATCAAGTAACGATCCAATGTATTTCACGATTTCATAAATATGAGCGAGTTTATGTTAATTAGCCCCAAATAATAATTCTATATTAGATTCTTCTGAAGACTAACAAGACTTCCTAATTGAATTATCCCTAAAATAATTAATAGGAATAAGTACACCAAAATGTGGCTACAAGTAGTTCAATCCTATCCCTAGGTTGAATCTATAAAATGAGGTGTTAACACCTCAAGTTCTTGTTAATTAATCTTTTCCAACCCCGAGTTTTCCTTTTCTAAGATTGATTCGATGTTAATAAGCAAGCACTAAGGTTAGCTAATCCCTTTGTAAATATTAAATAACAAGAACATTTAAAGAAACATCCAACTCACTTCATAATTAATAAAAATCATTTAATACATAAGCATACCAATAGATTTAATCCAAACTTTAATAATAATTATTTTAATAAAAATAATTTGTAACGACCCAATCGGTCGTTTTGAGCTTTAGTTTTCCGTTCTGTGGTTTGAGACTTTGAGTATCTTCAAATGATGTATTATGACTTACGTGTATGGTCGGTTTTAATTTTCAAGTGATTCGGGATTGATTTGGAAGAATGACTCTCAATTTGGAAGCTTTAAGTTGGAAGAGTTGACCAAGTTTTGACTTTTGGTTAAACGGACTCAGAATCGAGTTTGTATGGATCTAATAGGTTCATATGAGGATTTTTGACTTGTGCGTATGTTCGGATTCGATTTTGGAGGTTCCTAGAAGGATTCGACACTATTTGTCAAAAGTTGGCAATTTGAAGAACTTAAGAGTTCATAAGTTTGACCAAGAGTTGGCTTTGATGTTATTGGACTCCAATTGGTGTTCCGAGCCTTTGGATAGGTCTATATTGTTAAATTAAACTTTGTACAAAATTTGAAAGTAATCCGAAGTGTTTAATAATTCGGACACTCTTTTGAAAGAATGAATATTTAATAACTTAAGAGAAATTCTATTCCGTTTGAGCCTCGATTCTTTGTTGTCATATTCCCTTGGATGTTTTGAGTCTTTGGATAAGTTCTAATAATGTATTTGTACTTGTTGGTATGATTGGATGGGGTCGCGAAAGGCTCGGGTGTGTTTTGCATCATTGGTTGAGAAACTAGTTAAGTTAAGGACTTGGAATTTGACCATGGTCATTATTGGTCCAGATAACCTCTTTTCGGTGTTTTGAATACGCGAGCGGGTTCGTAATGTGTTTTACCAATGAAATGCATACATGGTTTGTGTCCGGGAGTTTCCAAATGACTTTTGGGTGCTAAAACGAAGATTCTCTTGTTGCAGATTTTTTGGTGTAAAATTATTGCGAAAATGCCATTTTTGTCCCTTAAATTTTCAGACTTGCTTTAAAATTTCAAAACATTATATCTCCCTTATTTTAAGGCCAAATTGGGTGATTCAAAAGGCTATCTTGGGTGTAATCTCGCAAGGATTATGTTGGACTTATCAAATGTGAGTTTCGGGATCATCTAGGATGTGATTCGAAGTATAACATCTTTTGCATTATTTTACTTGTTCTCGAATTTAGTCACTTTTTCTCACATAGTTTTGGAGCTCGGATTTTGGCGATTTTGGAGAGGTTTTCCCAATTTAGATTGGGGTAGGTATTTTTTTACTCGGTTCTGAATATATTTCGTGAATCTATCTCCGATTATGGCATTTGAATTATGAATTTTAAAGAGAAATTAGGAGTTTTTGTCTAAACTTTCCTAAAGAGAAATTGGACTCGTAATTGAATGGGCTATTAGATTTTGTGTGTTTTGTAGAGTTTCAAGGTACGAGCCTGGGTTTGACTTTTTGATTGACTTAGAGTTTTTGATTAATGATTCGACATTTATCGATTGGGTTTTTCTCCTATGGTATTATTTGATGTTTTTGAGTTGCTTTTCTCTAGTTTCGAGCCGTTCAGAGCTTGATATGCAAGCGATGGCATTTCTAGAGTATTTTTGGCTTGCTTTGTATTTTATTTGTCTTGTTCGAGGTAATTAACATTTCTAAACTTAGAATTGAGAGTAATTCCTAGGAACCATGTTATTTGTGATGTGTTGGGGTGGCGCACACTCTAGGTAATGAGCATGTGTCACGACCCGAAATCCACTAGTCTTAATGAAACCTAACCCGATCTTCTAGGTAAGCCAACTAACAGTCAACACAATCTAAATAAAATTAATAAGAGCAAATGAGTAAAAGCAACTGAGTTCTATACAACTCTCAAGGACTGGTAGTACAAATCATGAGCTTCTAAGACATAAAATATACAAAAGCTGGTACGAAATAAATACATCATCTGTTCGAAGTTTACATAAATAGAATAGCAAAATCTAAAGCTACCAAGGACAAGTGGCAGCTATAACCAGAACGCAGGTACGTCTTCGATGCCCCTCCAGCCTTTCACAGCAACTCCAACTCCAAAATCTGCACGCAAGGTGCATAAGTGTAGTATGAGTATAACCGATCACATGTACCCAATAAGTATATTATCTAACCTCGGTGATGTAGTGACGAGGCTTTTTAGTTAAAAAAAACTCACTGATATAACCTGTGCGGTAGACTACCAATAGAAACAATATTAGAACATAACAAAAAAGTGTACAAGAAACAACTGTCCAAAGAAGTAAATGATTACTAGAAGAAATCACGGTCAATATTCCTCAATATCAAGACCAATCCTTCCCTTAAAGCAATAACCAATAAACCACAGTAGTAAATTCATAATTTACATAGTGCGAGAAATGTACTCAAGATATAAAATCAAATGGAACGATAACACCTTTCGTGCATTTATCTCACTCTCACCAAATATACATATAACACTACCAACCAAGTGAAAGAGATGCCAATAACCGTACTGACAAAGTGAAAATTACACAAGCAGCAATAACGAACAAGGCAGTACATTTGGTCAACAGTAACAAACTAGGTAGAAGGCATAGAAGTAAAGACATCAATTAAGATTGAAAACATAAATTTCACTAACTATGATGGTAGAAGGCTTAGATGTATATATACAAACAAGAGGGAAGGCATGGTCTTTATAATCTAAACAAGTAGAAGGCATGAATAACTAACATGGTAGAAGACTTATACGATAGTGCAACAATGAGAAACGACATTGATGTAGATATGTCAAATAAGAAGGAAAGCATGATATTTACAAGTTGAACATATAGAAGGCATGAATAATACAACAACAATCGAGGTAGAGGACAAAGACAGAACAACAATGACAAGTCACATATAAAACATAGGTGCAACAGTAACGGTTCAAAATAAAGGCATGAATAATACACAAGAAATAGATATCACAATATAATGCACATCTCTCGTCCTTGTCTGCAAGGAAACACCCTTCGTGCCATGAACACATGATAATATAAATGATATGGTACGACATCACCCTTCGTGATTTACACTCTTCCTCACATGACAATGTATATGAAATGACACAGAATCACCCTTCGTGCTTTACACTTCCTCACCAAACACATGTATATCAATAACAAGCAAGGTAGGAAGTATGAATAACATCAAGGAGAGTGATTAAGCGAATATTCCAAATGAACATCAGTCACTGATTTTATGCCAATAACAAGTCAACAAACCTCAAGAACCTTATTGTTCAAGTATCTCAACAAGTCTCAATACTGATCTTCAACTGATTTATAAAATCCAATATCTCAAGAATAAAGGTCGTAACGATGTATTTGTGATTAAGTATAATGACGACCAAATTTAGCACTTCAATAATTTCACAAAAAGTCCATCAATTTTTAATCGAATTATAATCAGCCAAATCACGATTTCTAGCATTTAACTTCATATTCATAGTAATCTAGAAGTCAAGAAATACATGAAGTAAGAAGGTCACATATTCCTACAAGGCACAAACAATCTTCTAATTTACCCCTGAGCATGATTAACCCTGGCACATGCATATACGCTCGTCAACTCATATATGCATCACCCTTGAATGTAGCAAACAATATCAATTAGTAGGAAAACTTCCCCTAACAAAGTTAGTAAAGAAATTTACCTCATTCCGGGATAATTTCCACGACCCAATACCGTCTTCCATAGAAATAATCCTCGAAATGATCAAAACCTAGTCAATTATCATATTACAAAGTCAAATAATTCTAAAGGAAACATCCATAATCAATAAAGTTCAATCATGGCCAAAATATCAAAAGTCAACCTCGAGCTTGCTTATTCCAAACACAAGATTCAGACCAAAATTCGATTACCCATTCACCTTAGAGCAAGAATATGTAATTTATATTTAAATCTGACCTCAATTTGAGGTCTGAATCTCCATTTCACAAATTTCCCAAAATCCTAAATTTTTACCATGAATTTCTTAGATTTGATGTTAAAATTCATAAAAAAGTAGTTGAAGTTGATTGAAAACTTGTTAAAGTTTCTTACTAATGAATTTGGGAAGAGAACCGTCTTCCAAAATTGCCTCTATGGAGCTTAGGTTGAAAAATGGTGTAAAATGAGCTAAGTCCCGCTTTTTCCCTCTTTTACAGAGCTGCAGATTTCGCATTTGCGAGCACTAGTTCGCAAATGCGATCTCAGCAATTGCGATATACGCATCGAAAATTCGATCAGTGCATCAATCCTAGAGAAATCGCAAATGTGACGAAAATCAGGGAAATGTAAAGCCTCCCATAATCGTAAATATGACCTAAGCTTCGCATTTGCGGAGCTGCCAGACCCAGCCCCCAGTCGCAAAAGCGACATAAAAAGTCGCAAAAGAGAAAACACTATGTTTGCAAATGAGAACTAATCTTTGCGAATGCGAAGTTCCTGCCCACAACCCAGTGTCGCAAATGCGATCTTTTGACCGCAAATGCAAGCCAGATCTCGCAAATTCGAGATCTGCAGATGCACCCGCAACAATTATAACACCAGCAGTTCCAAACTCTTCCGAAACACTTCCAAAATGCACCCGAGCCCCTCGAGCTCCAAACCAAATATGCACACAAGCGTAATAATATCCTACAAACTTTCTCACTCACTTAAATCACCAAATTAACATCAAACAACAAGAATTTATCATCAGAACTCAAGAGTTTTCAAGTTTAAAGTCAAATTTTCCAATTTTTCACATAATGCACCGAAATACGCTCGGGCCACCCGGGGCCCCAACCAAATACACTTACAAGTCCCAAAATATAACAAGGACCTACTCAAGGCCGCAATTACATATAACAACATCAAAACAATGAATCGCACCTCAAATCAAACTTGAAAAACTTTTGAACTTTCAACTTCCAGAACTCATGCCGATTCATATCAAATCCACCCAGAATGAAGCCAAACTTTGCACACAAGTCCCAAATGATATAACAAAGCTATTCCAATTATCGGAACCAAAATCCGAACCCGATATCATCATAGTCAACTCTCGGTCATACTTATGAATATTTCAAAACTCTAAATTGCCGACTTTCGCCAAATAGTGTTGAAACCTTCTAGAAACATCCAAATACAAATACGGGCATACACTCCAAAATACCTGTCCAGACCTAACGGAACCATCAAAACTCTGATCCGAGGTCAAATACAAAAAAGTCAAACTTGGTCCATTCTTCCAACTTGAAGCTTCTAACATGAGATTCATTATTCCAAATCAATCTTGAATTACCTGAAACCCAAAATCGATGATTCGCACAAGTCAAAATACATCATATGAAGCTACTCAAGACTTAAAACAGCTGAACGAAATGTAAATGCTCAAAACGACTGGTTGGGTTGTTATCCTCCCCCACTTAAACATACGTTCATCCTCGAACGTGCCAAGAGTTGTCCCAAAGCTATTAAATCACTACATGAGCTCACCGTACATATACCCATGGGTGATCCCACATCACCCCAATCCATATAAGTCCGCCAACTCAATATAAGTGAAAACTCTTCCTTCAATCCAATCCATAAACCTTGGAACCCAATTTCCAACCTCCTGAATTCATTATAAGACCCAATTCTCACATCCATACATTGCATAAGTCTGAACAAACTGTATCAAGCCATAACCATCACCCAAGATATAATCACATGATATACCACATAATTCAGTTACTCACAGCAATAACTTCTGACCATAATAGCTGCCCAAAAATGAATTTGGTACCGGTAGTAAACCTCATATCAAATAAAACCTCATTCAAGACCCTCGCACACAACGATGATGAAAGAAACCACTGAAACTCATAACCACTCTTCAGCTCAACAATTCAAGAAGCTCACTTGTCCGGAAAGGACCATTGCCAAAAATTCTGAGCGGAAATATGGTATCATTCTCCCAAACATTCCTCATCCCAATACAATAGTGCAAATCTCATGTCTAGAAACATCATCTCCGCCATTACAAGCAGCCCAGTTGACAAGTCTCATCAAAAACCATATGGAGCCCTACACAATGCGGTTCCATACTCCAACCAAGTAAAAATTCAAACATGACAGATAATGGTAAGAAAGTTAAATAAGAAGGCCACTAAGCAATTAAACAGGTGGGGTAATATTAATATCTTCCTATGAACAATTTTGCATAAAATAAAAGCAAAACAAACGAAATAAACATAAGGAATTACATCCCATCACTGTATCGTTGTAGCGCGCAACCCAATCCACATAGGGGTACCCATCGAGACAAAATGCTCGGGCTCACTAATCACATGTGCGTCAACATCAAGCATGATAGAGTTCATAAATATAACTGTGGGAAGATGATTAGGCATAGACAATACTGAGAAAGACAAGCACAACAATGGTGCAATAATCAAATCAACATCACGAGGGCCATCTCGCCCATAACACCATAAGGCCTAAATGGAATTAAAATATGCGTCAAGAATTATCATGTAACCCTCACATCCCGTCATAACATAAGAAAGAGACACATAACATAGACCAAGGCGCAAATAAAATCCATTCTGCCCTATGGTATACATGTGGTAAGAGCTAAGCAAAAACAAGCAAATTTGATACAGAATACACATTCTCATTAGGCTCATAAATAATTCCCAAACCAAATTTTGATCGTTCCCAAACAGGTAAATAACTTCCAAAAAGTCCATAGTAACCTTTCCATAACACATACCATCAATTATCCAATTCTCAACATTTTTTCACAATTCGCAACCAAGGAATAGTCTGCCTACGAGAACATCCAGTCTCTGAACTTCATGAATACTAGAATCTCCATATATTCGATCTCAACGTTGCTACTCAAATAGCTGATACATCACTCATACTCCATCATTTTGCCGAAAATACCCACAAGTCAAGACACAATGCACCTTCCAACATGCGCACTCTCCTTTGGCGACATCAAATAGTTCCATTATTCTCTTAAAGATCTGAAGTCATCTTTGTCATCAAGAAGTCTTATCCTTCTCTTCAAACTAAACCACAACCTTAAACCTACAATTTTCAACCCCACACGGTGCACCACCACTAACATATGAAAATACAAAAATCTCATAATCAACTCTGAACCATAAGCAAGTTGAACATCTCATCAACCGAGAACTTTTCATTTAACTCAATCTAGAAGAACATCACCACATGTAATATACCTTTTATACCTGTAGAAAACATCAACTCTGGGTCGTGGCCATAATCATGGTGAATTCTTCGGAACTCATTAACACATAGTCAAGTCATCAGAACTGATCTCTTCTAACTCAACCGAGTCAAGCAAACTGCCAACCTGAAAATAACTCAATCCGATATGCTCGCTCTAAAGGAACCTTTTGCGAATCTGAAGCTATTTCTTGCATCTCTATAATATTGCCATGTAGAATCATTCTTGACATAGAAATACCGTAGATCCATTCATCATTCACTATTAATCTCAAGACTTATTCATTCACAAATTCATGAGTCCTTAAATGCCACGTATGACCTGGAACTCATCAGAACCTTCTTGATAACCACTCACCTTACTTTGATCTTCAATACACATCCAATACGCACCGAGCAACGTGCGCTTCACCAGTACATGACTATTCAATGAAAACGCCGAGCAATCTCTCAACCCGAAAATTGATACAACACATGATCTTGTAATCCGATCGTTAATAGCAACTCCCCCACTTTGCTCGAGGCCATAGAACACATCATCGGTAATCCAAAGTAGGATATCTTCGTAGCTGCACCAATCCCACAGGACTATTTAGCTGAATACTTTAAAAACTCATGCAATACTGGTCGTTGAACACTCCAAAGACTCTGCCAAGCACTTACCCATCCTTGCAATAGTCAAGCAAATTTCCCAAATGCTCTGAAATGAGAATATATTCATTCCACCGAATGGAAACCTCATACGAAACACATGATCCAAACTCATCACGCAGTAGATAAGCCACAAGTTGTACGCAAATCAACACCTTACCATGAACTCACTATAATCACAATAACTAGTCCACCGGCCAGTCTTCCCAAGTCTGTGCTTACCAACCAGATACATGAACCCGCCTCGTACAACAAATAAATGACTGGAAGATATATTACAACATCTGCTCCTAAGACTAGACAACACCTCGCGAAGATAATAAAGTATCCATAGCTCTTCATAATCCATTCACAGCATCACAAGCTGATATCGAGTGCACAACATCGTATATGAACGAATAGGAAGAATCAAAATTGTAGGTCTCAAGATGAATCAAGGCCGCACAATAAGGAAAAAATGAAGGGAAATTAATTTTCTTAAATGCCCTGTAGCCTCTCGATGATAGGTACGGACGTCATTATACCGATCCGCAAGACTCTACTAGACACTTCCTCATGACTCGTAGAACCTGTGAACCTAGTGCTCTGATACCAACTTGTCACGACTCGAAGTTCACTAGTCATAATGGAACCTAACCCAACTTGATAGGTAAGCCAACTAATAGTCAACACAGTCCAAATGAGATTAATAAGAGAAAATGAGTAAAAACCACTGAGTTCTATACAACTCCCAAGAACTGGTAGTAAAAATTATGAGCTTCTAAGACTTAACATTTATAAAAGCTGGTACGAAATAAATACATCATCTGTTCGAAGATTACATAAACAGACTAGAAAAATTTAAAGCTACCAGGGATAAGTGGCAGTTATAACCGGAACGCAGGTACATCTTCAATGCCAACTCATGCCTTACACGGCAACTCCAGCTCCAAACTATGAACGCAAGGTACAGAAGTTTAGTACAAGTACAACCGACCCCATGTACCTAGTAAGTATATTGTCTAACCTCGGTGAAGTAGCGACGAGGCATTTTAGTTAAAAAAAAATACTCAGTGATATAACCTGTGCAATAGACTAGCAATAGAAACAATACTAGAACATAACAGAAAAAAGTACAAGAAAACAAATATGCAAAGCATTAAATGATCACTAAAAGAAATCACGGTCAATATTCCTCAATATCATGACCAATCCTTTCCTTAAAGTGATAACCAATAAACCACTACATTAAATTCATAACTTTCATAGAGTGAGAAATGTACTCAAGATATCAAATCAAATGGCACGATCATACCCTTTGTGCATTTATCTCATTCTCACCAAATATACGTATAATAGTACCAACCAGATGAAAGAGATGCCAAAAACCATAATGACACAAAGGGAATTACAGAAGTAGCAATAACGAACAAGGAAATACACATGGACAATGGTAACAGACTAGGTAGAAGGCATAGAAGTAATGGCATCAATTAAGATACAAGAACATAAATTTCACTAACTAACATGGTAGAAGGCTTAGATGTATATATAACGAACAAGAGGGAATGCATGATCTTTATAAGCTAAACAAGTAGAAGGCATAAATAACTAACATGATAGAAGACTTATACGATAGTGCAATAATAGGAAACAACATAGATGTAGATATGTCAAATAAGAAGAAAAACATGATATTAACAAGTTGAACATATAGAAGGAATGAATAATGCAGAAACAATTGAGGTAGAGGACAAAGATAGAACAACAACGACAAGTCACATAGAAAACATAGGTGGAACAGTAACAGTTCAAGATAAAGGGATGAATAATGCACAAGGAAAAGACATCACAATATAATGCATGTCTCTCATCCTCGCATGCACGAAAAACCCCTCTGTACCATGAACATATGATAATATAAATGATATGGTACGGCATTTTCCTTCGTGCTTTACACTCTTCCTCATATGATAATGTATATGAAATGGCATGGCATCAACCTTCGTGCTTTATACTCTTCCTCACCAAACACATGTATATCAATAACAATCAAGGTAGGAAGCATGAATAACATCAAGGAGAGTGATTAAGCGAATATTACAAATGAACATCAGTCACAGCTTTCAAGCCAATAACAATTCAATAAACATCAAGAACGTTGTTGTTCAAGTATCTCAACAAGTCTCAAAAATGATCTTCACCTCAAGTATAGAATCCAATATCTCAAGAATAATGATCGTAGTGATGTATTTGTGAGTACATATAACGACAGTCAAATTTAGCACTTTAATAATTTCACAAAAAGTTCGTCAAATTTTAATCGAATTATTATAAGCCAAATCATGGTTTCTAGAATTTAACTTCATATTCATAGTAATCTAGAAGTCAAGTAAGACATGAAGCAAAAATGTCACATAATCCTACAAGGCACAAATAATAGTATAATTTACCCCCTGAGCATGATTAACCCTGGGGCGTGCATATACGCTCGTCATCTCATATATGCATCACCCCCGCATGTAGCAAATCATATCAATTAGTAGGAAAAACTTTCCCCCCAACAGAGTTAGCAAGACACTTACCCTATTCCTGGACAATTTCCATGACCCAATACCGTGTTCCATAGAAATAATCCTCAAAACAATCAAAACCTAGTCAATTATCATCTAACGCAGTCAAATAATGCTAAAGGAAATATCCATAATCAATAAGGTTCAATCATGGGCAAAATCTCAAAAGTCAACCAAAGTCAACCTCGGGCACGCTTTGTCCAAACCCGGGATTCGGACCACAACCCGATTACCCATTCACCTCCGAGCCCGGATATGTAATATTTTTTAAAATCTGTCCTCAATTTGAGGTCTAAATCTCCATTTCACTAATTTCCCAAATTCTACCCAAAATCAAAAAATTATACCATGAATTTCTTAGATTTGATGTTAAGAGTCATGAAAACGTATTTGAAGTTGATTGAAAACTAGTTACAGATGCATACCAATGAATTTGGAAAGAAAATCCTCTTCAAACACAAGCTGCAGATATCGCATTTGCGAATACAAGTTTGCAAATGCGATGTCCGCAATTGCGATAAATGCATCGCAAATACGATCAGTGCATCATGCCCAGAGAAGTCGCAAATGCGACAAAAATCATGCAAATGCGATGCCTCCCACAATCTCAAATGCAAGCAAAGCTTCGCATTTGCGAAGTTGCCAGGCCCAGCCCCAGTCACAAAAGCGACACAAAAATTCGCAAAAGAGAAAACACTATGTTCGCAAATGCGAACTAATCTTTGAAAATGTGAAGTTCCTTCCCACAACCCAATGTCACAAATTAAATCTTTTGACCACAACTGCGAGCCAGGTCTGACAAATGCGAGATCTGCAGATACACCAACATTAGGTATAGCACCATCAGTTCCAAACTATTCCGAAATACTTCCAAAACCCACCCGAGCCTCTCAGGCTCCAAACAAAACATGCACACAAGCGTTATAACATCCTACAGATTTTTCAAGTTTATCACCAAAACCCAAGAGTTTTTAAGTTTAAAGTCAAATTTTCCAATTTTTCACATAATGCGCTGAAATGCGCTCGGGCCACCTGGGGCCCCAACCAAACAGACGTAAAAGTTACAAAATATAAAACGGACCTACTCGAGGCCTCAATTACACGTAAAAACATCAAAACAATGAATCGCACCTCAAATCAAACTTTTGAACTTTCAACATTCAAAATTAGTGCATATTCATCTGAATTTAACCCAGAATGACTCCAAATTTTTCACACAAGTCCCAAATGACATAACGAAGCTAGTCCAATTACCAGAACCACAATCCGAACCCAATATCATGAAAGTCAACTCCCTGTCAAACTTATGAATATTACAAAATTTTTAATTGCCGACTTTCGCCAAATAGTGCTGAAACCTTCTAGAAACATCCAAATGCAAATCCGGGAATATGACCAAGTCCAAAATCACTACCCAGACATTATGGAACAATCAAAACTCTTATCCGATTTCAAATACAAAAAATTCAAACTTTATCCATTCTTTCAACTTAAAGCTTCTAACATGAGATTCATTCTTGCAAATCAATCTTGAATAACCTAAAATCCAAAACCGACGATTCGCTCAAGTCATAATAAATCATATGAAGCTACTCAATACTTCAAATAGCTAAACATAATACAAATGCTCAAAACCACCGGTTGGGTCATTACAACGTGTGGGCATGCACCGGGGAAATAGGTGCCTTGGGAATCTGACCATCGACTGGAGCTACTGGTGGATACTCTGTCGCAGCTCGAGCAAGTGATCTGGCTGCACCCTATGCCCGTCCTCAGCCTCTTCCCGGCCCCGGCCTCTTGCAGCTCTTGCAGGGGGCGTGAGTGTCTGATCGTCGGATCCTACGGTGCGTGTCCTAGCCATTTGTGAGAGAATAGAAAGTCAAAGATTTAGTTTTCAAAATCAACCAATTCGCATGATAAGAAATCCAAGAAGTGAAGTTTTCCTAATAGTTCCGTAGTATCTCGTAGATAAGTACAAACGTCTCTGTACCGATCGGGAAGACTCTACTAAACCTGCTTATGGCTTGTAATACTTATGAACCTAGAGCTCTAATATCAACTTGTCACGACCCCAATTTTCCTCCGTAGGATGTCATGATGTCACCTACTCTCTACGACTAGGTAAGCCTAACAATAATGAAAACGGAACAGATATGAATTAACAAATTGCGGAAAATAACTGAACAATAGATTAAAAGTCTTCCAAAAACCGAGTCTCACACTATGCAGTACACAACCCAAAACCGGTGGAACTGAGTCATTAGCTCTACAGAGTATAACAAGAATAAATACTACATCACTGTCTAAAACCAAATACAGAAGTAAATGAGGATAGAGGAAGGTGACTCCGAGGCATGCGGACGCCGAGCAGGCATACCTTGAAGTCTCCGATAAAACAGCTAGTAGGAATCTTTATCTACCGACACGAGAAAATGTAACTAGATCTGCACAAAAAGATGTGCAGAAGCATAATATGCGCACACCACAATAGTACCCAGCAAGTATCAATCCTAACATCAGTGGAGTGGGGACGAGACCAGGTCAAGACACCATTTAGGATATGAAATAGACAGTACAAAATGAAATACAGATATAAAATTGAAAGTAAGAAAGCAACTAATACGGAACAAGATGATAGCATGATCTAATAACGAATGGAGCAACAAGAAATATTCTTTCCACAACACTTTGCAACATGAAATAATAGCAAGAAACAAAACAAGGTATCACCTCATGTAAATGAAATTAGATCGAAGTACCACCTCGTATAATCAAGAATAAAAATCGAGGTACCGCCTCGTATTCACACACACTTTAGCCCACCTTATGATGTTGCGTGGCTTCACGTAGTTCCCCCACAAGAAATCACGCACATAAGTCCCACCTTATACTGCCGCATGAACATAAACCCAAGCCGTATATCGCCGCATGCGCATCATTATCATATCACAATAACAACTCGCACCATAAGTGCCCACATATCACAACTTTCCAATAACAACAACATCAATGTTTCAACAACAATTGCCCATGGCTCCACCACAACGTATACGAGAATATCAAAAATAATAATGGATGGAAAATGCTCAATAGGATAGGTGTTTCAACAATAACCAACATCGCCTCAACGTATTAACAACTTCCATAACCTCAACATCAAATAACTCAACAATGAGAAAACAACGTGTAACCACAATATTATATAAGACTAACTCACAATAAAGGAAATAATCTTCAACAATGAGTATCAAATAATAGACGTCAACAAATAAAGGGGTGACATGAATAATTAATTCAACAATGAAGAGATAACATGTGACAATAAAAGGGGACAACAAGTTCAACTAAATCATGGGAGCAATTTAGCAAGTAGGATATAGAACAATTACTAAACAAGTCAACGAAAGCATTTAAGGATAGTCTAACAATTAAGGATGATTTAACTATGAGAATTTAGAACATAATATGGCATTTCAATTAAAGCATGAAAATAGTCTAAGTAGCCTACACTGGTCAAATACTACGTACAATCCGTGTACCCACTTGTCACCTTGCGTACAGGGATTTCACTTAGCACAATTGAATCAAATAATACCAAACCTAAGGGATAGTTCCCCCACACGAAGTTAGGCAAGGCACTACCTCAATTAGGCCAATTCAATACTTGAAAATAGCTTTTCCCTTACAATCTGCCTCCACACGGCTCAAATCTAACCAAAATCGACTGCTAGGGAATTCAATTGCAATAGATAAAGTTAAGATTTTTACACTTTTCCCTAAAAAGTCAATAAAAGTCAACCCGGGGCACGCCCAATCAAAACCCGGGTCCAATGGTAGATTCTGTCTACCTATGGCCCCACGAGTTCATATAGGTGATTAGTTTCAAAATCCGAGATCAAATCGACTCTCAAAACTCAATTTTCTTATTTTTCAAAACACTTGACAAAGTTTCATAAACTTCTACTTTGATTCTTATCATTTTGGTGTTACAATATAAGATATATTGATGAAATATGACTAGAAATAGATTAGAATCACTTACCCAAGGTTTGTAGGTGAAGATCCCTCCAAATCGCCTCCTACCGAGTCTAGGGTTCAAAAATGAGAGAATGAACTCAAAAATCGCGTCCCTCAGCTATTTGATCAGTCGCAGATGTCGTAGTTGCGACATGGGATTCGCAGTTGCGAACCTCACAAATGCAAAGAGTCTCTCGCAAATGCGAAGAACCTCCCATCTCTGCTACCATCGCAATTAAGAATAAAAGTTTGCAATTGTGAACCCTGGACCTTCGCAATTGCGACCAAAGCGATTGCAAATATGAACTAGCTCATTCCCAGCACACTTTGCAAATGAGAACAATGGGTTTGCAAATGCGGACACAACAGTCTTGGCTAAACTTCGCAAATGCGAACTCAGACCTCGCAGTTGCAAGATATGAGGCCTGTGCAGAAACCAACAACTTATAAATTACAACAACACTCTGCTAAGCGTCCGAAACTCACCCGAGCCCTCGAGACTCCAAACTAAACATCCACACAAGTATAACTACATAATACAAACTCGATCGCATGATGAAAACGCAAAAATAACATCTAAAACTATGAATAACATCTAAAACGCATGATTTTCAAAGAGAATTTCAAGAACTTCTAAAATTACAACTACGCGTCTGATTCATATCAATTCAACTACGAATGACTTGCAAAAAAGTTCTAAATGCCATAACGGACCTATTCCAAGTCTCCAAATCAAATTCCGAGTTCAATAGTTAAAAGTCAACCTACGGTCAAACTTTTCAACTTAAAATTGCCAAATTTTGGCAAATCAACACAAATCAACCTACGGACTTCCAAAATCAATTCCGTGCATACGCCCAAACCCGAAATCATGATACGAAGATATTAGAGTCTTAAAAACATAGTTCCAGGGTCGTTTTCACAAAAGTCAAAGTTTGGTCAACATTTTCAAATTTAAACTTCTAAGTCTAGAATCAAGGGTATAAATCAACCCAAAAGCCTCCCGGAATGAAATTAATCAACCCCGCAAGTCATAAAGATATAAACAGACAAGTGTGAAGCAATATAAGGGGTAATCGGGTGCAATTACACAAAATGACAAATCGGGTCATTGCAAGCATGTAGGCATAGAGATGTATATTTCTCATGCTAGACGGTATATGATAATTGATGACTTGACATGCATATTGACATGTAGGCATAGAGATATAATTTACTCATACTATCTGGTAATGAAATGTCTTATATGTCGTTGAATGTTTGGGAAAAATCACAGTTTTATGATATACTCATATTTTGGTGATTCTAGTGAAAGATTTGGACTTTACTGTAATACATGGAAATCATGTCTATTTTTCCGTAACTACGAATAAGATGAGCATAATATATTTTGAGTTATTACTTTTACCGCCTTCATTATATTATTACGAGTTGTTATTGGCTATTGGTGTTGCACTCTAACCGTTTTTCCAGCTTGTTACTACTTTCAACTTGAGGTTAGGTTTGTTATTTATTGAGTACATGGGGTCAGTTGTACTCATACTACACTTCTGCACCTTGCGTGTAGATCTTGGATTGGGTCACGCACTACAACAGAGTTATATTGGGATATGATCCTTTGTGATGATTTCGGGTGTTTTGGTTCTCATTTGTGTGATGGGTTCATAGCATTGTGCTTGTGGTTGTATCTGTTGAGCTTGCAGAACGGTTCTCTCACTTGAGTTATTTTTTCACTTTTGAGTACATTTGAATTGTTGCTTATGGGTGCGCGGATTGCACGATTTGTGGCCTTGGATTATATTAGTGTAACGTATTAATGGAGTAGCTTGTATTTGATGAGATGAGGTCATTGGACCTAGAATGAGTGTTATCCGATTTGATTACAATAGATTTGGAAGAATAATGTCACTAACCATCTTAGAACTTGGCTATTGTCCTTGGCGGGATAGAGAGATCCACGACTTGTTGATCTGATGAGTGGTGTGCGTTTCTGCATGTTCCTATCATCATTGGCAGTGTGGTAAGATTTAGAACAAGGTTTTATTTGATATGAGGTTTGTTACCGGTACCGGGTTTGTTATTGAGCAGTTATGGTAGCCGATATTTGTTGTTATAAGTATCTTAGCTATGTGGTATATCATGTGATCACCTTTTGGGTTATGATTATGGTGTGATTCATCCTGTTTAGACTTATACAATGTATAGATGTGGGTATCGATTCTTGTAATGGATTCTGGAGATTGGAGATTTTATTCAAAGGTTAATGCACTAAGGTTGTAGTAAAGATCTTCGGTTATATTGTGTAGTCAGGCTTATATGGATTGGGGTGACATGGGATCACCTACAGGTATGTGAACGGTGAGTTTACACAATGATTTGTTGTTTTTGGAATGACTCTTGGCACGTTCGAAGACGAAGGTATGTTTAAGTGGGGGGGAATGTAACGATCCAATCGGTCATTTTGAGCATTAGTGTTTTGTTCAGTGGTTTCAGACTTTGAGTATCTTCATATGATGTATTATGACTTGCGTGTATGGTCGGTTTTAGTTTTTGAGTGATTTCTGGATTAATTTGGAAGAATGACTCTCAATTTGGAAGCTTTAAGTTAAAAGAGTACCAAATTTGACTTTTGGAAACGGATTCGGAATCGAGTTTTTATGGTTCTAAAAGGTTTGTATGATGATTTTGGACTTGTGCACATGTTCGGATTCAATTTTGGAGGTTCCTAGAAGGATTCGACACTATTTGTCAAAAGTTGGCAATTTAAAGAACTTAAGAATTTATAAGTTCGACCAAGAGTTGTCTTTAATGTTATTGGACTCCAATTGGTGTTTCAAGACTTTGGATAGGTCTATATAGTTGAACTGAACTTGTCTGCAAAATTTGGAAGTAATCCGAATTGTTTAAGTGTGATTCGGACACTCTATTGAAAGAATGAAGTTTTAATAACTTAGGAGAAATTCTATTCCGTTTGAGCCTCGATTTTTTATTGTGGTATTTCCGAGGATGTGTTGAGTCTTTGGATAAGTTTGGATAATGTATTTGTACTTGTTGATATGATTGGATAGGTTCTCGAGGAGCTCGGGTGTGTTTTGCATCATTGGCTGAGAAATTAGTTAAGTTAAGGATTTAGAATTTGACCATGGTCAACATCGGGTCTAGATGATCTCTTTTCGGTGTTTTGAGTGTGCAAGCAGGTTCGTAGCATGTTTTATGATTGAAATGCAAATATAATTTGTGTCCGGGAGGTTCCGAATGAGTTTTGAGTGTTAAAACAAAGATTGTTTTTGTTGCTGAAACAATTACAAAAATGTCATTTTTGTCCCTTAAATTTTTAAACTTCCTTTAAAATTTCGAAACATCACATCTCCCTCATTTTAAGGACAAATTGGGTGATTCAAAAGGCTATCTTGGGTATAATCTCACTAGGATTTTGTTTGGCTAATCGAATGTGAGTTTCAAGGTCATCTAGGATCTGATTTGAGCTATAACAATTGTTGCATTCTTTTACTTTTTCCTAATTTAGTCACTTTTTCTCATATTATTTTGGAGCTCGGATCTGGGCAATTTTGGAGCGGATTTTCCAATTTTAGATATGGGTAGGTATTGTTTTACTCGGTTTTGAAAATATTTCATGAATCTATCTCCGATTTTGGCTTTTGGATTATGGATTTTAAAGTGAAATTAGAAGTTTTTGTCTAAACTTTCCTAAAGTGAATTTTTGAGTTTTGAATATCGATTCAGATTCGGGTTTGAGTGAAATTAGTATGGTTGGACTCTTAATTGAATGGGTTATCGAATTTTGTGAGTTTTGTCGTGTTTCGAGGTGTGGACTCGGGTATAACTTAGAGTATTTGATTAAATATTCGATCTTTATCGATTGGGTTTGTCTTCTATGGCATTATTTGATATTTTTGAATTGCTTTTGGCTAGTTTTGAGCTATTTAGAGGTTGATACGCGCATGATGGCATTTCTTGAACATTTTTTGACTTGCTCGATATTTGATTTAGCTTGTTTGAGGTAAGTAATATTTCTAAACTTAGAATTGAGAGTAATCCCTAGGAACCATGTTATTTGTGATGTGTTGGGATGATGCACATGCTAGGTGATGGGCGTGTAGGCGTGCACCGGGGAAATAATGATTCGGGTTGACTGTTGGACTAGGTTGCTATCATGTCTTGTTGTATTCGTATTTTTCCTACTTGTTAGATTAATTGAACTAGGATTCATGCTAGAAATCATATTTAGGCTATATGACTACTTGATTGAGACTTGATGAGACTATTTCTGTTGTTGTGTGTTATCTGATTTAACTATAACTATACACTCAATCATGATTCATTATTTGCATATCATATCTCCAAACACATATCTAGAATTTTTATAATATGGATGCACCACTAAAGAAAGGAGGGAAAAAAGTTTTAAGTGAGATTTGATCGCTGCTCCTCTATGTAAGTAACTGGGCAATAAACCAGATGCGCCATTTAGCTTATTTGGAGCATGGCTGCCAGCATATAATAAAACCAATTCTAAAAAATATGTACATAAAATACCTAGTTTGGTGGAGAGACTATGGTTTCACGTGCCCCATATAATTACCTATAAATCCGCCCCTTCACATCTCAGTCTTTGTTCATCATTCATCATTACATCGCATGTTATCATTGCTTTACTATATGTGACGTTATTAGGCTGAGTGGTGTGATATTGTGAGCCCTTGAGACTTGAGAGGCTGATGGTTGAGGTGGACCTTAGAGCCGTGTTGAGAGTGTTATTGTGGATGGGGTTGCACGCCGCAACATTCCATATTGGCTTTATTACTATTATTATTATTATTGTGGATCGGGTTGCACGCCGTAGCATGCCTTATTGGCTTATTATTATTATTGATCGGGTTGCATGCCGCATCAGGCCTTATAGGCTTTTGATTAGTACTTGGGGTAGGATCTTCCCCTCCAGAGTCTAACATACCATCAGTGAGTGTAGGCACAGTGATATATATATACACGTGCTATGGTGAGGGGCTTATGAGCCAGGCACCCGTACAGTGCTGAGTGATTTTTGTGTGTGTGTGTGTGTGTGTGTGTGTATTTGTGATGAAGTGGGAATTTGAGACAGATAACTTGAGTATGTTTGAGGGTGGAAGTACCTGGGAATACCACCGTGAAATCATTCATTTGACATACATACTTGGCATGTAGGCATAGAGGTACATGTTTTCTCAAGCTAGATGGTATATGACATTCATGATTTGACATGTAGGCATAGATATGTATATTTCTCATACTAGATGGTATATGATAATTGATGACTTGACATGCATATTGACATGTAGGCATAGAGATGTACTTTTCCCATGCTATCTGGTAATGAAATGTCTTATCTGTCATTAAAAGTTTGGGAAAAATCATAGTTTTCTGATGTACTCATATTTTGGTGAGTCTGGGGAAAGATTTGGATTTTACTGTTATACTTGAAAAGCATGTCTATTTTTCCATAACTGCGAAAAAGATGAGAATAATATCTTTTGAGTTATTACTTTTACTGCCTTCATTATATAATTACGGGTTGTTATTTGCTATTGGTGTTGCACTCTGACTGTTTTTCGAGCTCGTTACTGCTTTCAACCTAAAGTTAGGTTTGTTACATATTGAGTACATGGGATCGGTTGTACTCATACTATACTTCTGCACCTTACGTGTAGATCTTGGAGCTAATATTGCTGTGAATGGCGAGAGCTAGCATTGAAGATGTACATGCTCTCCAGTTACTGCTACCACTTATTCTTGGTTGTTCTAGATTTGAGATTCTATTTATGTGCATTCCAAAAAGATGTTGCATCATTTTCCTATTACTTTTGTAAATCTTAGTCTTAGAAGCCCATGACTTGTACTACTAATTCTTGGGTTATTGTATAAAAATTCAGTTATTTCATTATTTATTTTTTGTTAATCTTATTTGGATTGTGTTTATGGGTAATTGGCTTACCTAGCGAGTTGGGTTAGATGCAATCACGACATCTAGGACGTGACAAGTTGGTATCAGAGCTCTAGGTTCATATGTTCTACGAGTCATGAGAAACTGTCTAGTAGTGTCTTGCGGATCGGTTTGATAATGTCCATACTTATCTTCGAGAGGCTACAGGACATTTAGGATAAACATCCCATCTTTATTTACTCATCGTGTAACATTGATTCTTCTTGAAGCATATCTCTTCGAATTCCTTCCACTCACTCGCATGTTATGTGAGCGCTCGGTATCGGCTGTACACCGACGGCTATCCGAGATGTGCTTTCTGTGTTTTGGGTGATAGTCTAGTCTGGAGGACTTGAGGCTAGGTTTTGACCGTAGCTTGGGCTCAGTGGTTCCAGTTATGTGAGCATGTGCTTTTGGACTTATATGTCTGGTAGTGTCCTTGGGATAGGGTGTAACAACCCGACCGGTCATTTTGAGCTCTAGCGTGTCGTTCGGCGGTTTGAGGCCATGAGTAACTTCACTTCAGGTATTATGACTTGTACGCGTGGTCGGAATTGAAATTTCGGAAGTTCAGAGTTGATTTGGAAAGCAAATTCTCATTTCGAAAGCTTTAAGTTGGAAGAATTGACTAAGATTGGATTTTAGAGTAAACGGCCTCGGAATCGGGATTCGAAGGTTCCAGCAGATTTGTATGATGATTTAGGACTTGGGCATATATTCAGATTGGGTTTTGAATACACCGGGATCATTTCGGCACATATTAGAAGGATTTCTTGAACTTGAGTTGAAGTGCATTTCAATGTTATCGATGTCCGTTTGGAATTACGAGTCTGAGAATAGCTCTGTATGGTGATTCCAGTATTGGGAGCACATCCAAAAGTAGATTTGGGGATCCGTAGGTCATGTTGGAGTCGTTTGGCAAAAGTTAGAAATTTGAAGGTTTTTGAGAAGTTTGACCGGAAGCGGACTTTTTGATATCGGGGTCAGAATTCGATTCCAAAAGTTGGAGTAGGTCCGTAAGATCAAATATGACTTGTGTACAAAATTTGAGGCCAATCAGACGTGATTTGATAGGTTTCGGCATCAAATGTAGAAGTTTGAAATTCTAAAGTTCATTAAGCTTGGAATGTGGTGTGATTCATGAATGTGGCATTGTTTGATGTGTTTTGAAGGCTCCACTAAGTTCGTAATGTGTTTTGGGACGTGTTAGTATAATTGGTTGAGGTCCCGAGGGCCTCAGGTGGATTCTGGATGGTTAATGGATCGAGTTTGGACTTGGAAGAAAAGATAAGGTAGCTGATATCTGGTGTAATCGCACCTGCGTAGTAAGGGCCGCAGGTGCGAGCCAGTGGTCGCAAGTGCGATTTGGGCAAAGCTGAGCAGTGATCGCAGGTGTGAAGGGTTGTCCGCACCTACGAGGTCGCATATGCGGAGGTGCGTCGCAGGTGCGAGAGTGAGAGAAAAGTCTGAGAGCGCAGGAGCGAGGGTATGTCCGCACTTGCGAAGGCGCAGATACGGAAGGAAAGGCGCAAGTGCGGAGTCGTGTTAGGCCGAGGGAGTGTGCAGGTGCGTGGTTTTGGCCGCACCTGCGAAGCCGCAGGTGCATAAATGTCGCTGGGCAGAAGGGTTTTTATAAACGGGACTCGGCTCATTTCCTCCCATTTTGCATTTGGCTTGGACGATTTTGGAGAGCTTCAAGTGGAGATTTTCATCAAGAAATTCTAGGTGAGTGGTTTCTTCCCATTTGTGAGTTAAATACATGAATTATGCATGGATTGGAACATGAAAATTAGTACAGATTATGGGGTTTTTGGTAGAAGACCTAGAATTAGGCATTTTGGATTTTGACCACGAAATTGAGCATGGAATTGAGAATAAACTATATATTTGAGTTCGTGAGGTTATGGGTAAAGTTATCTTCAAAAACTTTTCGAATCCGGGCACGTGGGCCTGAGGGTGATTTTTATCGACTTTTCGATCGTGGTTAGAAATTGCTATAAATTGGATTATAATGAGTATTCGAGTGTATATTAATGGGTTTGCATAATTATTGGCTAGTTTTAGAGCGTTGTGCATCGATTCAAGTTGTTTGAAGGGCTCGGTGGCCGGCTATGGAACTACGGAGCGAGGTAAGTCTCCTTTCTAATCTTGTAAGGGGGAATTAACCCCATAGATGAACTAAATTATTGTGTTTCTATTTGTGGGTGTTACGTACACACGAGGTGACGAGAGTTTGTACGTATCTACTAGCTATGAGAACGTCCGGGTAGTTTCAGGCTCACATCATGCCTTTTTGATATTGTTATTGATTTATGTTTATTGTTTGTCTTTAGAGGGAACGAGATTGAGTATGCTTATTAAATGTTTTGAAAAGAGTTGAAATTGAAGAACTTAAGATTTAAAAGGTTCATTTGAACTTCGTAATTTTGAAAATAATTGAGGAATAATATAATAGCTGAAGAAATCTATGTGTAACCGCGTCGCATGGATGTTTCGTGAGCGGGGTAGTTTCCTTAAAAAAGCTACAAGCTGAATCTCCCTTATTTTCAAAAGAATCAAGAAAGAGATATGATTTTAATGTTAAATTTATGTTTGACCGCGTCGCACGTATGATTCGCGAGCGGGGTATTTCCTACTACTTTCATGGGAGCGGGTCGTTCGCCTCGGCAGATTAAATAGATGCATCCATAGTTCGTGCCATTCGACCCTCTAGCAGTGCACAGTTTAAATATTTGTTGGATCGGTCCGTACGACCTTGGCATGATTTACGCATGCTTGTATTGCTTACCTTGAAATTTATAAATAATGTTATTGCCTCCCTGGTCTGAATAAATTGATATATGATGAAATGTGAACTTTGAAACCTCTTTTTAACAAAGAAATTGTTTACTTGGTTCAAGAGTTTCTTGAGTTTACTACCGTTTTTAATAAATCCACGACCTATTATATTATTGATGGCCACAGTAAGTGTCGATGTCGACCCCTCGTCACTACTTCTTCGAGGTTAGGCGGGATACTTACTGGGTACGTGTTGATTTACATACTCATACTACACTTGCTGCACGTTTTGTGTAGGAACATATATGACTAGTGGCGCGCGGTTATTACGGGGACTTAGGTAAGCTGCATCTTATGTACGACCCGCAGCCAGCAAAGTTTCCTTCAGAGTATTGTATTTTCTTTCATGTCCAAATTTGTATTTCGGATAGTTATTGTATTATATTTTAAATTCCTAGAAAATGCTCATGCACTTGTGACACCGGATTCTGGGATGATTATGGGATGTTCAGTATTGAAATTTGGAAAAACATTGTTATTATTTTGTAAATTCATCTTTTACTGGATAAATTGAAAGTAAATTTACTATTTCAAAAATATTAAAACAAGAATTTAACTAACTATTTAGTATTGGCTTGCCTAACAGTGGTGTCCGGCGACATCACGACCTTTTACGGATTTTGGGCCGTGACAATATGGTATCTGAGCACTAGGTTCACTTAGGTCTCACGAGTCATGAGCAAGTCTAGTAGAGCCTTGCAGATCGGTACAAAGACGTCTGTACTTATCTTCGAAAGGCTACAGGGCTGTTAGGAGCATTCCCTTCTTTATTCATCATCGTGCGATTTGATTCCTTTGAGGCTTATGCCTTCATTTCTTTCCCATTCAGTCTTATGCGACGTGAAGCGCTGGTCATAAATCGGAAATTGAGGAATTGTAATGGTTCTATAGAGGTGGTGCGAGATGTTTCTCCCTGCGTAGTTGATTGGGATATTGTCTTCGCCTTGTGGAAGGATATTCTATCATTTCAGCTCAGTAGCTGTACTTCTGAAAGCTTTGAGGCTATGCACAGGTTGTTATGATGCTCATGAGTTGTTATCGCATAGTATTGATGTGAGGGTAGGATGTTTGCCCATGTGTCTGGGCAGTGAATGACTTGAAAGGAGGTTTACTCGATGTATGATACAGAGATTCAGTATTTTACTTCCGACGTAGGAAAGGCAATCGAACTGAGAATGTTCATACTTGGGTTGATGGAGTAGCGGGACTCGATATTTTCGAGCGTGGTGGAATCTTCGCCTGTAAGATGGCGTCATTGTCCATGATTGGTTATAATGTGTTAAGTTTTCCAGTGTTATGGTTTCCTTCAATTCGCCTTGGGGCAGAGTATTATAAATGGTGCCGAGAAAGCGGTTGTCAAAGGTCGCAGTGTGCAGTGGTTCAGGATCAAATCGGCATTTCTGGTATTGATGGCTCGAGAAAGATAATTTCTGGAAGGGTTTAAAGTTGGTAGTGATCTATCGGTTCAAGTGCTATAGAGGTAGATTTTGATTTAAGGCAACAACTGGACAGCGAAGGATGAGGAAGGACATGTGGGAGGTGTCT
The DNA here is from genome assembly GCF_000390325.3 of Nicotiana tomentosiformis. Taxonomy (NCBI): domain Eukaryota; kingdom Viridiplantae; phylum Streptophyta; class Magnoliopsida; order Solanales; family Solanaceae; genus Nicotiana; species Nicotiana tomentosiformis. Next base: position 28,257,083 of record NC_090817.1, read on the forward strand.
TGTGGTAGTTAAGGTCTTATAAGGACAAGTGTAAGAAATAGGAGTCGGGTAGTTACTTAAAGGAGTGCGTTTGACCAAAGTGGGAGAGTGGCAAGGTAGCATATGGGTTCGGTGGTAGGATGACTCTACTCCTTTTGAAAAGTTTAGAGTGATTTGGGATTCATGATGGATAGTGACTAGGTCTACGAGCTCAGGATGGGTTGCTGATTTCATAGTAATTGTACCCAGTGCAACGTCGTTTGATGATGTCGGCATGAAGTTTCCACAGGTGGGTCATCTCCTATGAGCGGGTTAGCATCTGCATGGTGTTGATGAAGCTCTTACGGAGAATTTCTACTGACTATCAAGGAAGAGGTCGAATATGTGCATGTGGCTAGTGATTCAGAGTATTCATGAAGTGTTTAACAGAAAGGATTTCGAGAAATTTGGCGGGTTGATTGTGCTAGATCATGTCGATCAAGGAAGAATCTTGGTGGGTTTCAGGTTTATGCAATAGTAACTTCAAGCTAAGTGGGAGAGTTCTACCACATACGATTGGATTGTGTGGTCGCCTATTTGTGAGATTTTTGATTATCGGCATATTGATTGGTTATTACGACTAAGGGAAGAGAACATCATTAGTAAATTGAGCAAAGGATTTGAGGAATATGTGCTATTGTTGGCCTTATCAATTCATGCTAGCTCTGGGAAGGCTCAGGATTTATGCTTCGTGTATAGGCGAGTTACAAGGAAAGTAATTTAGTCGGGTGCTTCAGTGAGAGGGTGTTCATGTGCTAGCAGAGCCTTGGAGTTGATTATATTCGGGACCAAGTCAGAGTGGGTGACTCTCAATAACGGTCCTAGTGGATTCAAAAGTCAAGGTGTGGTATCTAAGGATTTCGAGTCCATAGTATGGTGGAATATCGAGCTTCTGCAGCGGATTTTTATAAAGGATCTTGGAGTGTTCCATGTTATCTTTAGTCTACGGGGTATCATGAGAGGAAGGGGAGCATGTAACTTTGGATTTATAATCACCAGGATAGGTATAGAATTGAAGACGTGATTATGCGCACAAAAAGGGTATGAAATGGTTCGTGGGTTTTGAGACAATGTGGTCTTGTGAAATGGGGTCAATCGGGATGAGTGCGGATTGAGTTCGTTATATTGATAAAGGAGCTGTTGTTATTTATAAGGAAGATCTAGAGTGAGTTAGGAGAAGTCGGGTTTGGTTATCAATGGTTGAATTGGCATAATGATGGCAATGGTCAGCTCCTTCAGCTTGTTGAATTGTGCATGTCATTTGTGGCAGTACTTGCGAGGTTTGATGGCTGCCGTAATTGATTTTATTTGGGGGTATTTGAGCATTATATAATGTTATGTGTAGACGGATCCCGGAAGGATTATGGTGGTTTAAACCACTACTCAAGGTTTGTATTATCCGTGGTCATGGGAATTTGGCTGCGTGTTGCAATGGTTCTCATGAAATGATCTAAGTAAAATGTTTCTATATGATGAAGTGTTTACCCTATTAGTGGTTTCGGAGTTATGATAAACTTTTTGGTGCTCTTTCGCATTGGCATGATTAAGTGCAGTGATTAGCATGGGATTTGGAAGTTGAGGATCAAGGTTGCAGTTCGGTGTTGACAAGAATGTCACGAGCTTAGATGAGCGTGAAAGGACTCAGATGGTTAGGGTCAGCTGGCATTATTTTTGGTGTCACCTGAGATCGGTGCCTGGTGTGAAGAAGCTTTGCGTACTGAATGCGTATTCTTGAATTGCTTTACAATATTGGTGTGCCCGGTAGTATGAATGTACAAACTTGTTACCTAGTGCGGAAGGTCATGGAAGCATATTCCACGGGAAGATTGTATATGTGTGATGTGTAGTCACTTGATTGATTGAAGAATGGAAACCAAGTATGAAGATAATGATATTATCGCTAATAGGGAATTCGTGCCTGGTGGACGCCCGGTTCGTCTGGTGGTGGACTGTGGAAGCTTATTCCGGTTATGATGGTTGTTCTTATGTGTTAGGGGAAAAAGGGGTTATTATGGACCCTTGAAAGGTTATTAGCCTGGTACGGTGCGGTCAGAATCAGCTTGAGGTCCATGAAAGGATTTAAATATGAATATGGGCTCTGTATCAGGTTGGATGTTTCAGCATAATGCTCCTTATGGATGAGTATTCAGACGTTGGATGTTATTTCGTCGTTGGCTATTTCATGTAATACTATATTGTGCTGTGTGAGTTTTGAAATGACTTGGTAAATTTCTTATGTAGTGGGGTTCCGCATAGCGGTGGTGTTATGTGAGCAGGGTGGCTCTCGAGATTCAAATCATATATCGCACCTTAGTTGTGCTTGAGTTTTGTAGCGTATGGCGCTATCTGTCTCCCCAGGGATGGTATTATGCACTTAGCGTGCTTGTGGCCGATATTCGGGTATTTTGTAATAATTAGCATTTAAGCTCGGTAACTAATTCCTTATGGGTTATTATGTGTGAATCAGGTGGCATGCCGCCACGGGTATGTTGTTTGGATCGGGTTGCGCGCCGCAACAGTGTGATGTTGAGTACAGTCCCCTATAGCTATTTCTTTTTGAGTGTTTTGTATCCCATTTTCTGAGGAAGGTTCATGACACCTTTTCGGTTGTCTAATTAGTTACGAGTGTTGAGTAGTCCCTTCCAGAGTTCATTTTCCTTATGTATCACATCGAGTTTGTAGTTTGTCGGCACATTGTGGCATCATATGAGATTTTTGAAAGAGTCTGAGGTGGCTTATTGCCTGGGCAGCTTATGCTGGGAGAGACGTGATTATTGGACCTGGGGTCAGTGTGATCAGATTAGTATGAGGCATAGTTAAAGAGTAAATATTGGTATTCAGTCCAGAATGAGGTAATGGTTCTTGTCAAGGGGAGAAACTCAATGAATGGTTGACTCGGCAGCTGGTTGTAAATTTCTACTCATCTTTTTCGATACGACAGCATTTCAAGAGTTAGAGCAGGACATGTATGTGGTATGAGGTGTGTGTAATGACCCGACCGGTCGTTTTGAGTATTGCAACCCCGCTTCCCCATTTACTGCTCAAATTGTACTTTACAGTTGTGTGAAATGCCAAGGTAAATGGTTCAGGTCTGGTAAGGTTTAGGAATGAATTGGAACACTTAGTTCCAAGGTCTAAAGCTTAAGTTAAAATAGTGATCGGATATCGACTTATGTGTAAACGACCCCGGAATGAAGTTTTGATGATTCCAATAGATCCGTATGGTGATTTTGGGCATAGGAGCGTATCCGGAAAATGTTTTGGAGGTCCGTAGTTGAATTTGGCTAGAATTGCCGAAAGTTAAATTTTTGGGAAGTTTGACCGGGGGTTTGACTTTTTGATATCAGGGTCGGAATCCGATTCTAGAAATTTGAATAGGTCCTTAATGTAAAATGTGGCTTGTGTGCAAAATTTGAAGTCATTCCGGATTGATTTGATGTGTTTCGGCACAAGATGTAGAATTGAAAATTTCAAAGTTCGTTGATTTTGAATTTATGTGTAATTCGTCATTTCGATGTTGTTTGATGTGATTTATGGCCTCGAGTAGGTCTGTGTTATGTTATGGGACTTGTTGATATAGTTGGCTGAGGTCCTGGGGGGCTCAGGTGAGTTTCGGATGGTTAACAAATCAAATTCAACTTGAAACATTTCTGGAACTGCTGCCTACTGGTGTGATCGCACCTGCGAAGTTTTTGATCGCAGGTGCGAAGCTGCATGTGCACGAAATCAATCACAGAAGCGGCCAAGTATGGAGTTGGGCAGTGCTCGCAGGTGTGAGGAAATTGCCGCGTCTGCGAGGCCGTAGGTGCGAAGGCGTTGGCGCAGATGCGAACTGGGGATGGCGTGGGGCGAACGCAGGTGCGAAGGGGAATGCGCATCTGCGAGCCCGTAGATGCGAGAAGGGCGCCGCAGATGCAAGATTTTAGAAGGTCGGCTATTTTCGCAGGCGCGCATTTTTGTCCGCAAAAGTGGATGTGCAGGTGCGAGCCCAGGCACCGCAGGTACGGAAATGTCTGGACAGTGTTAAAACGATGGTTCCGAGATTTGTTTCTCATTTTAGACATTTGAGAGCTCGGTTTAGGAAACATCGGAGAGGAATTTTTCCACACAACTTGGGGTAAGTGTTCTTGACACCCTTGTGATTATATTTCATGATTTAATCTTCATTTTTGGTTTAAGATTATCGAATCTTCAAGAGAAATAGATGGAAATTTCTGTAATGTCACAAAACGAATTTTTCATTTTCGAATACTGATTCGGAGTCGGAATTGAGTGAAATTAGTATGGTTGAACTTGTAATTGGATGGGTTGTCGTATTTTGTGATTTCGTCAGATTTCGAGATGTGGGCCCCACAGGTAATTTTTGGGGCGTAATTTCGGACTTTGTGGAAAATATTAGTATTTTTATATGGTATAAATTCCTATAAATTTTGTGGGCTGAATCAAATTAATTGTGACTAGATTCGAGCCGTTCGGAAGTTGATACACTTATAATGGGATTTCTGGAGCATTGTTTAGTTTGCTCGGCATTGGATTTGGCTTGTTCGAGGTAAGTAACTCTTCTAATCTTGGAGCTGAGGGCATGAACCCTGAATATATGTGATATGTGAATTGTTGGGAGGTGACGCACATGCTAGGTAACGGGCGTATGGGCGTGCACTGTAGAAATTGTGACATAATTAGTTCTATGGAATTTTGTAGTTAAATAATCTTGGCATTTTCCATGCAGTTTTATGTGTTAAAGAAATTTAGCTGAAAAGTATATTAAAAATCATGTAGAGGCTATGTGCTAGTATTATTGGGACCCACAGAGGTCATATTGCTGTGAATTATTTGTTTTAAATTGAAAATTCATACTCAGTCATGTTCATGTCATTACATATCATATCTCAATCTCTGTTGCTATTTATTGATTCATTTTTGGGTTGGTTTCGTGACTTTCTGAGCTCGAGAGACTGGAGAAATTGATGATTGAAGGAGGCCGAGGGCCTGATTGTGAGGATATATTTGGGATCGGACAGCACGTTGCAGCAGGCCATGTTGGCTTTATATATATTATTACTATTATGTGGATCGGGGCTGCCCGCATGCAGCAGGCCTTATAGGCTCTATTATAGCACATGAGTTGTCCGTGCGGATACAGATATTGATACTATAGCACGTGAGTTGTCGGTGCAGTACGTGAGTTGTCCGTGCAAATTATAGCGCTTGGGCTGAAGGAGCCACTTCGGAGTCTGTACACACCCCAGTGAGCGCATGTACCTACTGAGTGCGAGTGCCGAGTGCTGAGTGTTGAGTGACTAGGAGGCATGAGAGATGGTGAGGTATGCCCGAGGGGCTATTTATGAGTGATTGTGAGGTATGCCGGTGGGGCTGTATACGAGTGATTGTGACGTCTTCCCAAGGGAATGTTTATGATTTTATCACTGAGTTGCATCGCATTGGCATGCACACATGACATACAGGCATAGAGATGTATTTTCCTCATGTTGTACAACATCACATCATTCATGATTTCTCACACATTTTGACAGATGGGCATAGTGATGCATTCGTTTTTACACGGGTTATCTGGATGGAAAATGAAACATCTCATTTATTATTGAAAGGATTTTTGGAAAAAATTATTGTCTTCAAACTTATTCATATTTTTAGCAACTTCGGTAAACGATTTGTGTTTTCACTTATGTACATGAAATGAAGAACTATTTTTGAAATCATGATTTAGCTGAGCATTTTATCTCTGAGTTACTTCTGGTATTATTTGCTTTATGTTGTTATGAAATTTTGTGGACTATTGGTTTTGGATTCGACCTTGGTGGAAGCTCATCACTACTTTCAACCTAAGGCTAGGTTTGTTACTTACTCAGTACATGGGGTCGGTTGTACTGATACTACACTTCTGCACATTATGTGCAGATATTGGTTGTTGTTGTTGTTGTTGTGCTTGATGGTTGCCGGATTTGAAGATGTACCTGTGTTCCGGTTGTAGCTGCCTCTTGTTCATGGTAGCCTTAGATTTATAAAAGTTTTGTATATGTACTATTCAAACAGACTATGTATTTATTTCATTTTTGCTTTGTAAACTCTATTATGAGAAGCTCATGATTTGTACTACCAGTTCTTGGGGATTGTATAAGATTAAGACCTTTAATTACTTAAATTCCTTTAATAATTATTATTAGAATTGGATAGTTGGTAATTGGCTTAACTAATGGGTTGGGTTAGGTATCATCACGACTAGTTGAATTTTGGGTCGTGACACATTGGTATCAGAGCTCTAGGTTCATAGGTTCTAGAAGTCATGAGCAAGTGTCTAGTAGAGTCTTGTGGATCGGATTGATGACGTCCATACTTATCTTCGAGAGGCTACAGGGCATTAAGGATATATACTTCCCATCTTTCTTTCCTTATCATGCGAGATTGATTCATCTTGAGACTTAACTCTTTCAATTCCTTCCATGTATTCGTATGCGCGCATGTGCATTGCCGTCTTGTGATTCTATGAACGAAGTTCGAGATGTGTATTATGTGTTTTGGTGATTGGCCAGTCTGGAGGACTTGAGGCCAGGTTTAGATCGCAGCTTAAGCTCGATAGCTTCAGTTCTAACTTGTACAGTTGGACTCATATGTCCGGTGATGACCCTACAGTGGAATTTGTGGCTCGATGAGTGGTGGAATGGCGGTATGATGGGTATGATGTGACCGCGGGATGTGTTAAGACGATTGGAATATGACGAGAAGTGTTTCCTTGAAATGTAAAGGAAGTGCATTGGGTGCTTGATTTTCAATTTGATGCGACGTACAGTCTCGAGTATGAATATTTCGAAGGATCTTTCACATTGTTAAATTTTGGGACAAATTAAACTCTCATGTCTGGTTAATGAGTTTGGACTCAGATAGACTAAGTGATTTTATAGTAATTGTAACTACGAAAGGGTTTAAAAAGATACCAATTTGAGGCTAAGCAAGTGGGTTATCCCCTGCGGAGTAATCTATATAGGTGTATTCCTTATGATGTGAGTAGACAGTTTCTCTTCTGCCGACGGGGCGTATGTGTTGAGATTTGAATTTGAATCTGGTTGAGAAAGTTGACCTGAGTGTTAAGAGAATAAATGCGAGCTTAGCGGCTGATTAGGGTATTTTATTGTTGGCGTTACATGAGTTGGAGAAGAAGTTTCGTTGAACTGATTGTGGCATTATGGCAGGAATAGAGTATGGATGTTGTGAGTTATGGAATGTATTAATCTACGGCTTTGATCCAAGTAGGGGAGCCTACTATTGATAATTCAATTTTATAGTTATATGTAAAGGTTTAGTTTTGGGTTAGTTATGACTTGCAGAAGTTGAGATCGAGGATGACTCGAATAAGGAAATTCCTTATTACGGGTTATATTGCACGTATGAGTATATGAAAATCGTGGGGTGAGTAAGTTATTATTGGTGAATGATGTAGTGCGCACAGAGTATGAATTTGATAGGTAGTGTTAAAGTAGAGTTACTTCTTTAAGTGCTATTGTGATAATGGGGCACGTGTCTTTTGGCCCATTTGGGCGGTGCAATTATATTTGAGCAAAGTGGGTGACTCCAGAGAAAAATTCTAGTGGGTTTGAGAATTATATGTAGCAATTGAGAATGTTTCCAGACTTGCGTATGGATAAAATCTGAGATTTCCATTTGATGGTGCCTGGACTTGCGAAAATCCTGTATGACTATGGATTCTACATTTTTCATAAGGAAGGTAAGAAGAACAATTTCAAATTCACACAAGGTATTCTCAGAGTAAGGGTTACAGTTATAGTATTTTTTTGAATGTGCTTAAGAATAATACAATTGCTTATGGGCCTTAGGGCATTGTGGTTCTATGCTAGGGTTTGTGGGGTGAGTTGTGGTTAAAGATCGTGGTGTTTTAGCAAGGAGAAGTATCAATCTGAAGACAAATTCGGAAGGGACTCGGAGAAAATAGGACAACTAGGCAGTAGACTTGTCACGACCCAAAATCTAACCATGGTCGTGATGGCACCTATCGTATTACAAGGCAAGCCTACTTCCCAAAATATTACTACTAAACCGATTATAATAATTTAATAAAATATTTCAACATTTAAATTTTTCATAAACTAAATCAACTCTAAATATAATATAGAAAAATACGGAAACGAGCCCCAAATATCGGGGTGTCACTAAGTCATGAGCATCTAAAACTATAAACTAAGATATATAAACTGTCTAATGTCCAAAAGAAGAAATGACAAAAACAGTAACAAGGTCCTGCGGATGCTAGCAGCTACCTTGCAATCTCCACAGATAGCCGGCCTAAACTCAACGATCGCCGCGCTCTAACTCACCTGGATCTACACATAAAGTGCAGGGTATAGTATGAGTACAATCGACTCAGTAGTAACCGAAATAACTAAAGAACTGAGCAGTAGTGACGAGCTAAGTAAAACAGTCCAATTATTTATTTCCACAATTAAGTACAAACAGGAGTAGACAAGTAATTCCATAAATCAGTAAGACTACAAGGAAAATTAACAGGTAAATGCAGCAACAACACAAATAAATACAACCTCACAGCAGTGTTACTCCATCACTCATCACTCGCACTCAGCAGTCAACATTCAACACTCTGCGCTCACTGGAGGTGTGTACAAACTCCGGAGGGGCTCCCAAAGTCCAACCGCTAAGCACAGACAACTCACATGCCATAATATCAATACCTGGATCTGCACGGTTAGCTGACATGCTACCAGACAACTCACGCGCTATGGTATCAATACCTGGACCCGCACGGTTAGCTCACGTGCTACGCGGATAGCTCGCGCGCTATGGTATTAATATCCTCACAACCAGGCCCCCGGCCTCACTCAGTCATGTACCTCTCTAGCCTCACAATGCACCACAAATAAGGGGAAATAGCCCACATCAAGTATCACAACATATCAGCAAAATAATAGAGACTAAGGTAAACATGTACAATAATTTCAATGACTGAGTGCAAATAATGTGAGCATGAATAAAGCCTAAGCATGATCTCTAACATGAAGGCAAACAAGTTCAACAACAAATAAACACATAACCACATATAATAGCCATTAGGCGTCACAGCCTCACGGGATGGACAAAGTCTGAATCCCTCGTAGTACACACCCACACGCCCGTCCCCTAGCATGGGTATCACTTCCAAACAATCACGTGATGTCAAATCTCCAGGTCTATACCCTCAAGGCCAGAGCTAAAACTGTTACTTACCTTAATAACGTAAAATCCTACTCCGGGATGACCTTGTCTCTGGACTCAGTCTCCAAATGCTCCGAATCTAACCAAAATTAGAATACTAATATCAACATAGTCTACAGAATCGAATTCCACAATAAAAACTACATAAATAGGCTAAAACATCAAAATCGGCCAAAATCGGCCCCCGGGCCCACGTCTCAAAACCAGTCAAAAATGGAAGAATAATAAACCTCGTCCTCTCTCGAATCTAACCATATAAAATTCATCAAAATCGGACTCCATTTGGTCCCTCAAATCCTCACTTAAACTCTCCAAAACTCAAACCCTAACTCCCTCAATTTCACTTTGAAATCATCAATCAAATGCCAAAAATGAAGATGGATTCATGAAATATAACCAAATCCGAGTAGAGAACACTTACCCCAATCCCTATGGTGAAAATCACCCAAATCCGAGCTCCCCAACTAATCGAATCATAAAAATCCACATCCAAATTCGTTTACTCATATGTCAACTTCCGGTTGATTTTTCTAACTTAACTTTCTAACTAAGAGACTAAGTGTTCATTTCAATCCAAAACTACTCCGGACCCAAACCTACCAACTCGATACAACTCAACACCGTCCTATAACACATAAAGAAGAAGGAATGAGGGAAATAGGGCTATAACTCTTGAAACGACTGGCCGGGTTGTTACAAGACTGGACTAGTACGGTAATGGTAGGATCGGTCCTTTGGGTAATTACGATGTGGTAAGACTTTACAGATATTTTGGTGGCAATATTCTTAGATTTGGCGACCTACGAGGCTTGGTCGAGTGGGAGGAATTTAGTTCTAAGGGCTTGATTATATGCAAATGGATTCCAAAATACTCTGGATTATTTGAGCCGGATACTTTTCTACCGATATGGGGAACGTGGTGTGTATTGTGATTTTCTCCTGGAAGAAGCGAGAAAGGGTTCTAACTAATAGGGTATGTAAATTGTTGGTGACTCAAAATTTATAATAAGATTTTTGTGCTTTTCACATAATGGCAAGATATATGTTATGTGTTGTGTGAAAGTTAGATTTACATGTACGAGGTGGGAGTACAGTCTTGAAGAGGAGGTAACGAATGTTGGACAACATGGACGGTTACAAATAACTAGATGAATACTATTACTACTTCGTGTTGTATGAGTAGAGTGTACATTTCAGAAGGCGCACTATGTTTTGAATTATGGATATTCCATAGGTATTGCGGCACTCTCCTGGTTGATCGACTGTTGATTTTAAGACGCTGCTATGTTGAACAAAAGAATAGGAGAAGTATTCTTGTGGAATGATCGTGCATTAAAGATGAAAGATTTGGGAGTTTCTGAAGCAAATCGTTCATGGTTACGGACTGTGAAGTCGTGGCCGGAGCTAGCCAGATGATAGTAAGTATTATGATTCAGTTGTTGTGGACTTTCGGAGGGTTATGTTTATCTATTTGTGGGTAACTCGAGTTGATTTAAGGGTCCATTGGTAGGCCAAATTAAGATGCGTATTCTACATTGAGCCGGAATGATTGGCTCTATACTGCTATTGTTGAGGAATGTGTCATTCGGTTGATGTTGAACTTATTCGTGTTCTGAAATGATCTATGAGTTACTCATTTATGCTACGAGGAGTTGTGATTCATTGGTTATGTGCACAAATGGTGCTGTTCTATTTGAGCTTTGTAGCGAAATTTGAGCGTGATGAGTATTTGGGTATTGCATGATCGATTGCATAATGGTTATGTTCTTTCAGGTTTTATGTGGCATTTTTGTTATTTGCCTCTCCGTCGTTATTGATTTTTTAGCAGGGTGACTCGAGGTAGATAATATGGACCAGCGTTTGGATGGGGTCATGCATTGCAGCGGAGTTATGTTAAGGTATGAACCTTGTGTTAGAATCGGGTGATGGTTCTACGGTGTATGATGAATTTTCAGCATTTCGTTGTGGAGGTACTTGTTAATCTTGCGGGGCAGTTCTCTCATTTGAGTCATTTTTTCATGACTGAGTACATTTGAATTGTTGCGTATTGGTGCACGATGGCAAGGGTTGTGGCTCTGAGTTATATTGGTGCGGCATGTCCGTGGAGTAGTTGTGTTTAGTAATATAAGGTCATTAGATCTAAAATGGGTACTATCGGGTTTGATTACGATATGTTCAGAAGGATAATATTAAAAGTTAGCTTAGAAAGCGATTATGGTTCTGGTTTAGGCGAGAGAGCTCCGTGACTTGTTGATCTGGTAAGTGGTCATGAAATTTCGCGTGTTTCTTTTTTTATCAATAGTGTACGAAATTTTTCGGATGAGGTTTGGTTCGATATGGGTTTAATACTAGTATTTGGTTGGTTTTGGAGTATTCACTGTGATCAGGAATGGTGCTACGAGCGTGCGAGTTGTGTAATATGTCAGGTGATTATGTTTGGGGTTATGGTTATGTTTATGGCTTGATACAGCTGTTCAAACTCATACAATGTGTAAATGGAGGATTCGTGTCTTGAAAGAAATTCTAAAGGTTTGAAATTAAATTCCAAGGTTTATGGGCTAAAGTTAAATCAATGGTTTCAGTTGTATTGTGTGTCAAGCTTATATGGAATAGGGTGACATGGGTTCACCCCCGGGTACGTGTATGGTAAGATGCAATAGTGATTTGATGGCTTGGAAACAACTCTTGGTACGTTCGAGGACGAACAAATGTTTAAGTGGGTTGGGGGAGGGGGGGGGGAATGTAACGACCCAGCCGGTCATTTTGAGTATTACAACCCTATTTCCCCATTTAATGCTCAAATTGTACTTTACAGTTGTTGTGTGGATTGCCAGGGTAAATGGTTCGGGTCCGGTGAGGTTTTGGAATGAATTGGAACACTTAGTTCCAAGGTTTAAAGCTTAAGTTAAAATAGTGACCGGATATCGACTTATGTGTAAACGACCCCGGAATGGATTTTTGATGATTCCAATAGCTCTGTATGGTGATTTTGTGCTTAGGAGCATATCCGAAAAATGTTTTGGAGGTCCGTAGTGGAATTTGGCTTGAATTGCCGAAAGTCGAATTTTTGGGAAGTTTGACCGGGGTTTGACTTTTGATATCGAGGTCGGAATCCGATTCTAGAAATTTGAATAGGTCCGTAAGGTTAAATGTGACTTGTGTGCAAAATTTGAAGTCTTTCCGGATTGATTTGATGTGTTTCGGCACAAGATGTAGAACTTGAAAGTTCAAAGTTTGTTGATTTTGAATTTAGGTGTAATTCATTGTTTCGATGTTGTTAGGTGTGATTTGAGGCCTCTAGAAGGTCCGTGTTATATTATGGGACTTGTTGATATAGTTGGTTGAGGTCCTGGGGGACTCGGGTGAGTTTCGGATGGTTAACTGATCAAATTAAACTTGAAACATTTATTGAACTGCTGCCTACTGGTGTGATCGCAGGTGCGAAGCCGCATGTGCGCGAAATCAATTGCAGAAGCTGCCAAGTATGGAGCTGGGCAGTGCTCGCAGGTGCGGGCAATTTTCAGCATCTGCGAGGCCGCAGGTGCGAAGGCGTTGGCGCAGATGCGGACTGGGGCTGGCGTGGGGCGAACGCAGGTGCGAAGGGGAATGCGCATCTGCGAGCTCGCAGATGCTAGAAGGGCACCGTAGATGTGAGATTTGAGAAGGACGGCAGTTTCCACATGCGCGCATTTTTGTTTGCAGAAGCGGATGCGCAGGTGCGAGTCCAGGCACCGCAGGTGCGGAAATGCCTGGGCAGTGTTAAAACGAGGGTTCCGAGATTTGTTTGGGCGACTTTGGAGAGGAATTTTTCCACACAACTTGGGGTAAGTGTTCTTGACTCCCTTGTGATTATATTTCATGAATTAATCTTCATTTTGGGAGTAAGATTATCGAATCTTCAAGAGAAATAGAAGAAAATTTCTATAATGTCACAAAATGAATTTTTCGAGTTTGAATACCGATTCGGAGCCGAAAATGAGTGAAATTAGTATGGTTGAACTTGTAATTGGATGGGTTGTCATATTTTTTGAGTTTCATCGGATTCCGAGCCGTGGGCCCTACAGGTAATTTTTGGGGCGTAATTTCGGACTTTGTGGAAGATATTAGTATTTTGATATGGTATAAGTTCCTATAAATTTTGTGCGCTGAATCAAATTAATTGTGACTAGATTGGAGCCGTTCGGAAGTTGATACGCGTATAATGGGATTTCTGGGGCATTATTTAGTTTGCTCGGCATTGGATTTGGCTTGTTCGAGGTAAGTAACTCTTCTAATCTTGGAGCTGAGGGTATGAACCCTGAATATATGTGTTATATGAATTGTTGGGAGGTGACGCACATGCTAGGTAACGGGCATGTGGGCGTGCACTATAGAAATTGTGACATAATTAGTTCTGTAGAATTTTGTAGTTAAATAATCTTGGCATTTTCCATGCGGTTTTATGTGTTAAAGAAATTTAGCTGAAAAGTATGTTAAAAATCATGTAGAGGCTATGTGCCAGTATTATTGAGACCTACAGAGGTCATATTACTGTGAATTATTTGTTTTAAATTGAAAATTCATACTCAGTCATATTCATGTCATTACATATCATATCTCAGTCTCTGTTGCTATTTATTGATTCATCATATCATCATTTTTGGGCTAGTTTCATGATATTCTGAGCTCGAGAGACTGGAGAGATTGATGACTGAGGGAGGCCGAGGGCCTGATTGTGAGGATATATTCGGGATCGGGCTACACGTCGCAGCAAGCCATGTTGGCTTTATATATATTATTACTATTATGTGGATCGAGGCTGCCCACTTGCAGCAGGCCTTATAGGCTTTATTATAGCACCTGAGTTATCCGTGCGAATACAGATATTGATACAATAGCATGTGAGTTGTCCATGCAGCACGTGAGTTGTCCATGCAGATTATAGTGCTTGGGCTGAAGGAGTCCCTCTGGAGTTTGTACACACACCCAGTGAGTACATGTACCTACTGAGTGCGAGTTGCGAGTGCCGAGTGCTGAGTGACTAGGAGGCATGAGAGACGGTAAGGTATTCCCGAGGGGCTATTTACGAGTGATTGTGAGGTATGCCTGAGGGGTTGTTTACGAGTGAATCTGAGGTATGCTCGAGGACCTGTTTACGAGTGATTGTAAGGTAAGCCTGAGGGGTTGTATACGAGTGATTGTGAGGTCTTCCCGAGGGGCTGTTTATGATTTTATCACTGAGTTGCATCACATTGGCATGCACACATGACATACAGGCATAGAGATGTATTTTCCTCATGTTGTACAACATCACAACATGCATGATTCCTCACACATTTTGATAGATTGGTATAGTGATGCATTCATTTTTACACGGGTTATCTGGAAGGAAAATGAAATATCTCATTTATTATTGAAAGGATTTTTGGGAAAATTATTGTCTTCAAACTTATTCATATTTTCGGCAACTTCGGTAAACGATTTGGGTTTTTACTGATGTACTTTAAAGGAAGAACTATTTTTGAAATCATGATTTCGCTGAGCATTTTATCTCTGAGTTACTTCTAGTATTATCTGCTTAATGTTGTTATGGACTGTTGTGGACTATTGGTTTTGGACCCGACCTTGGTGGAAGCTCGTCAACCTAAGGCTAGGTTTGTTACTTACTCAGTACATGGGGTCGATTGTACTGATACTACACTTCTGCTCATTGCGTGCAGATATTGGCTATTGTTGTTATTGTGCTCGATGGTTGCCGGATTTGAAGATGTACCTGCGTTCCTGTTGTAGTTGCCTCTTGTTCATGGTAGCCTTAGATTTATAAAAGTTCTGTTTATGTACTATTCAAACAGACTATGTATTTATTTCATTTCAGCTTTGTAAACTCTATTCTGAAAAGCTCATGATTTGTACTCCCAGTTCTTGGGGATTGTATAAGATTAAGACCTTTAATTACTTAAATTGCTTTAATAATTATTATTAAAATTGGATAGTTGGTAATTGGCTTACCTAACGGGTTGGGTTATGTGCCATCACGACTAGTTGGATTTTTGGTCGTGACACATCAGGTTTGTGGAATTTCGGCTATTGTTATCAGAGGATGTTATTATGGTCATGTAATTATATGGTGCCTGGTGTAAATTCAGCAAAGGTATGGAGTCATGGTTTGGTACATCGTGTGTTGAATGATACGGTGATCGTATGTTGGAAACAGACCTAACACAAGATTTCGGATGTTGGAATTTGGCTCTAAGGCTAATTTGACTAAACAAAAGGGGAATCTTCAGATTTACTTGAGCCAGTATGCTCAACTGAGTTGTGGTAGAACGGGTAGGTGCACGAGGTGCTAATTAGTGATTTTGGACAACTCCAGCACAGTCCTTAGGACGTTCGAGGATGAACGTATGTTTAAGTGGGAGAGAATGTAATGACCCGACCGGTCATTTTGATCTCTATCGCGTCGTTCGATAGTTTGAGGCCATGAGCAGCTTCACTTCAGGTATTATGATGTGTACGCGTTGTCGGAATTAAAATTTCAGAAGTTCAGAGTTGATTTGGAAAGAAAATTCTTATTTCGAAAGCTTTAAGTTTAAAGAATTGAATATGATTGGATTTTAGAGTAAACGACCTCGAAATCGGGATTTGAAGGTTTCAGCAGGTTCGTATGATGATTTCAGACTTGGGCGTATGTTCGAATCTGTTTTGGATACCCCGGGAGTGTTTCCGCACCTATTGTGGTAGTTAGCATTTTGGAAGGATTTCTTAAATTTGAGTTGAAGTGCATTTCAATGTTATCGATGTCCATTTGGAATTCTGAGTCTGAGAATTGCTCCGTATGGTAATTCCGGTTTTGGGAGCGCCTCCGGAAGTGAATTTGGGGGTCCGTAGGTCATTTTGGAGTCGTTTGGCGAAAGTTAGAAATTTAAAGGTTTTTAAGAAGTTTGACCGGAAGGGGACTTTTTGATATCGGGGTCGGAATTTGATTCCGGAAGTTGGAGTAGGTCTGTAATATCAAAGATGACTTGTGTGCAAAATTTGAGGCCAATTGGATGTGATTTGATAGGTTTCGGCATCGAATGTAGAAGTTTGAAATTCTAAAGTTCATTTAGCTTGGAATGGGGTGCAATTCATGAATTCGACGTTGTTTGATGTGATTTGAAGGCTTGAATAAATTCATAATGTGTTTTGGGACGTGTTGGTATAATTGGTTGTGGTCTCGGGGGCCTCGGGTGGATTCCAGATGGTTAATAGGTCGAGTTTGGACTTGGAAGAAAAGATGAGGCAGCTGATATCTGGTGTGATCGCACCTACACAGAAAGGGCCGCAGGTGCCAGCCAGTTGTCGCAGGTGCGGTTTGGGAGAAGCTGGGCAGTGATCGCAGGTGCGAAGGGTTGTCCGCACCTGCGAGGTCGCATATGCGGAGGTGCGTCGCAGGTGCGAGAGTGAGAGAAAAGTCTGGGAGCGCAGGTGCGAGGTTATGTCCGCACCTGCGAAGACGTAGATGTGGAAGGAAAGGCACTGGTGCAGAGTCATGCTAGGCCGAGGGAGTGCGTATGTGCGAGGTTTTGTCCGCACCTGCGAAGCCGCAGGTGCGGCTACTGTTCCGCAGTGCAGAAATGTTGCTGGGTAGAAGGGTTTTTATAAACAGTACTTGGCTCATTTTCTACCATTTTTCATTTGGCTTGGATGATTTTGGAGAGCTTCAAGGGGAGATTTTCATCAAGAAATTCTAGGTGAGTTGTTTCTTCCATTGTGAGTTAAATACATGAATTATGCATGGATTGGAACATGGAAATTAGTACAAATTGTGGTAATTTTGGTAGAAGACCTAGAATTTGGTATTTTGGATTTTGACCACGAAATTGGGCATGGAATTGAGAATAAACTATATATTTGTGTTCGTGAGGTTATGGGTAAAGTTATCTTCGAAAAGTTTTGGAATCCGGGCACGTGGGCCCGAGGGTGATTTTTATAGACTTTTCGATCGGGGTTAGAAATTGCTATAAATTGGATTATAATGAGTATTTGAGTATATATTAATCGGTTTACATAATTATTGGCTAGTTTTGGATCGTTGTGCTTCGATTCAAGTTGTTTGAAGGGCTCGGAGGCCGGTTATGGAACTACGGAGCAAGGTAAGTCTGCTTTCTAACCTTGTAAGGGGAAATTAACCCCATAGGTGAACTAAATTATTGTGTGTTTCTATTTGTGGGGTGTATATACGCACAAGGTGACGAGAGTCCGTACGTTGCTACTAGCTATGCCTACATCCCGGTAGTTTTAGGCTCACATAATGCCTTGTTGATATTGTTATTGATTTATGTTTATTGTTTGCCTTGAGAGGGAACGAGATTGAGTATGCTTATTAAATGTTTTGAAAAGAGTTGAAATTGAAGAACTTTAGATTTAAAAGGTTCATTTAAAATTCATAATTTCTTGAGGAATAATATAATAACCGAAAAAATCTATGTGTAATCGCGTCGCATGTATGTTTCGCGAGTGGGGTAATTTCCTTAAAAAGCTACAAGCTGAATTTCCCTTATTTTGAAAAGAATCAAGAAAGAGATTTGATTTTAATGTTAAATTTATGTTTGACCGCGTCGCACGTATGATTCGCGAGCGGGGTATTTCCTACTACTCTTATGGGAGCGGGCCGTTTGCCTTGGCAGATTAAATAGATGCATCTATGGTTCGCGTCATTCGACCCTCTGGCAGTGAACATTTTAAATATTTGTTGGATCGGGTCGTACGACCTCGACATGATTTGCGCATGCTTGTATTGCTTGCCTTGAAATTTATAAATAATGATATTGCCTCCCTGGTCTGAATAAATTGATATATGATGAAATGTGAACTTGGAAATCTCTTATTAACAAAGGAATCGTTTACTTGATTCATGATTTTCTTGAGTTTACTGCCGTTCTTAATAAATCCACGACATATTTATATTATTGATGGCCACAGTAAGTGTCGAAGTTGACCCCTCGTCACTACTTCTTCAAGGTTAGGCGGGATACTTACTGGGTATGCGTTGATTTACGTACTCATACTACACTTGTTGCACGTTTTGTGCAAGAACATATATGACTAGTGGCCTTGTGGGCGCAGAGGCACGGTTATTACAGAGAATTAGGTGAGTTGCATCTTATGTACGACCCGCAACTAGCAGAGTCTCCTTCAGAGTATTGTATTTTCTTTCCTGTCCAAATTTGTATTCCGAAAAGTTATTTTATTTTATTTTAAATTCCTAAAAAATGCTCATGCACTTGTGACACTGGGTTCTGGGATGATTATGGGA
Source organism: Nicotiana tomentosiformis (assembly GCF_000390325.3). Lineage (NCBI taxonomy): Eukaryota > Viridiplantae > Streptophyta > Magnoliopsida > Solanales > Solanaceae > Nicotiana > Nicotiana tomentosiformis. Next base: position 28,275,618 of record NC_090817.1, read on the forward strand.
TGTTCAGTATTGAAATTTGAAAAAACATTGTTATTATTCTGTAAATTCATCTTTTACTGGATAAATTGAAAGTAAATTTACGATTTCCAAAATATTAAAACAAGAATTTAACTAACTATTTAGTATTGGCTTGCCTGACAGTGGTGTCTGGCGCCATCACGACCTTTAACGGATTTCGGGTCGTGACATTGGGACATATGGCTTGATGAGTGGTTTGATGGCTATGTGATGAGTATAACGTGACTGCAATATGCATTTAGATGGTTTGGTTTTGGCTAGAAGAGTTAGCTTGGGATGTGGAAAGGGCTATTGGGTGCTAGATTTCATTCTTGATGTGTCGTAAAGTCTCTAGTTATGAGTGTGTTGAGAGATCTTTCTTGTTTTTCAATATGCAGGGTGAAGTAATTCTTATTTTTTGTTGACGAGCTTAGACCCGGGGAGATTTAGTGAATACATGATAGCGCGTAAGGAGGTTCCAGTTTGAGGCTAAACATGTGGGTTATCTCCCGCGGCATGTTCAAAGGTTGTTTGATCCCTATGATGTTTCTATGGAGAGTTTTTCTCTGAGGTTGAGTTTGGATCGCTTGGGGAAGTTGTCTTGACTATCACGGGGATGAATGTGAGTTTAACAGATGATTCGAGGTCTTTTTATGAGTAGTGCTACATGGGTTCATGAATGATTTTGTTGAATTACAGTATAAGATTATAGACGTTATGGAATAAGGGTATTTTGGGATATTATAAATCATGTCATATGGCTTCGAGCCAAGTGGGGGAGTCTTATATCAACAATCAGAGTGCATGGTTATGTGTTGTATTAGTTTCGATCAGAGGCATGTTTGAGGATTAGTTATGACTTGAAGAAGTTGGTTTTCAGGAAGACTCGGGTAAGGAAATTTCTGGATGGATGATGTAATACACCTTATGGATATATGTAAGTCTTGGAAGGGTTTAGGTTTTCTGCTCGTGATGGATGTAATGTACAAATAAAAGGGATTCACTCGGTTGCCTAGAGGTGTGGATTACTTCTTGGGGCGTTGGTGTGCTAATGGCGCATTTGAGATTTGAATAGGGTGGATGACTCTCGAAAAGGTTCAAAAGAGTTCAAGATTCATATGTAGCATTTGAGAATTTTCTGTATTTGTATATGGCTAAGATCTGAGGTTTATATTTTATGGTGTCAGTACTCGCAGTATTTCTGTATCATTATGAATTCTATATTTCAGTATCAGGGAGATTAAGGAAACGGATTTAGAATCACATAAGTTCACTTCAGAGTGAGTATCTTGAATGTGGTTTATTGAGTGCTTAAAAGAGAATACAATGGTTTATGGGCTTTAGGACGACGTGGTTTAATGCTAGGGTCTCTTGTGGTGAGCTTTGGGTAAGGATTGTGGTGTTCTGGCAGGGAGAAGTGTTAACTGGAATGCAATTCAGAAGGAACTCGGATATATAGGACAACTTGGTAGTTTGTTGGATCGGCATGGTACCGGATATGATCAGTTCTTATGATGTGGTAAGGCTATGCCGGTGTTTTGTGGAAATACTCTTGAGTCTGGCGACCTGCGTGACTTGGTTGAGGTAGGGGATTCGGTTCTGATGGCTTGGTCTTGTGCTAATGGTTTTCGAATAGTTCTCGATGATTTCTACCATGGCTTGAGATGGGTATTTTCTACCGGTATGAGGAAGAGTTTTATGTTGTGATTTTCTCTTTGATGGATCAAGTGGAAGGCTTCTGGCTGATGGGGTATGTATCTTGCTTGTGATTTAGAGTTGTTACTGAGATTCTCGTTCTTTTCATATAATGGCATGATAGATGCGGTGCGACGTGTGGGATCGAGGTTTACATGAATAAGGTTGTAGTTCAGTTTTGAAGGGAAGGTCATGAATTTTAGACAGCATGGACGGGCTCAAATGTTTAGATGAATGCTAGTACTAATTGCTATTACCTAAGAAGGGTACATGTTTCACCCTATTTTGCACGAGTCAAAACAAGATTGAACTAGCGATTTCCCCCTTGATGAATAAAAGAAAGTCGCTACCTAATATTTAAAGGTCTACTATGGCACCTATTTCGATTGTTAAGATCATTATCCTATTAGTCTGATAACCAGTGTGATTTTAGGTAAGGGTTCTTGTTTTTCTAAGGGAAAGGTGTTAGGCACCCCTTAGAATCTACCTAAGGTAGCTCCATAGGAATTACACTAGGTTCAGGGGAATTAAATGTCTATATATTACTTGGTGAGTGCTTAAACGTTGGTGGCTTACTCTATGTTATGTTTTTAAAACTTATCATTTTGAAAGGAATATAGTATATATACTTTGAAAAGAGAGTATAGGTTTTATTTACAAAAGACCTTTGAAATGTCTACATAATTGAAAGAGTTTTTGGAAATGGGTTTATAATACTTATACTTACTAACTTTGCAAAAATGTGGCTAAGTTTAAAATACCATTCTTCTGAAAATAAATGGTCTATTTTATTGTAATCCTGATAAAATGAGTGTCATTGAGGAATTGGGTTTAGATATACCTTGAAGATTGATTTTCAAAACTTTATCAAGTTTAGGAGGAAAATTATTGAAGCGTTCCTTGATTAAAATGTTGTTGCAATGGTTTTGAACGTTCCACTTGAATAAATAATCGTTGCAATAGTTAGACATATGGCGACGGTTTGAAACCGTTGCAATACACACCCTATGGAAACGGTTTTATAACCATTGCACGAACCGTTACAATAAACCTATTTGCACGGGAGCTGCAGGGATGAACCCATAACCGTTACAATAGGGATATTGCAACCGTTTTCTTATCTATTGCAACAGTTTTGTTGGCTTTGCGATAGGCCAAATTTTTGGCAATATTGCATTGATATCTCATTTCGTTTGTAGAAATCTCGACTCTGAAATTATTTTTCCAATTCTAGCTTTGAATGAAAGAGGGTTGTCGACTTTCCAAATCTATTTCGAACTTAGAAAAATCATGAAAAACAGTTAGTATAGAGTGAGGATTAAAATCATATAGCAGAAATAACTATGTATGTTTGAAGTAATACACTAATGTAGGAGCATTAATTCTTTTTGTTTTACCTATGGTCTTAGGCTTGCCTAGGTTTCCTAAAGTAATTCAAATAGATAGAAGAAAACATTCACTGAAATATTTATCAGTGTTGTATATACATGATAATAACAACATGCAACCAAAAAACAATAAAGAAGGGAACTAGACTCATTGGTTTGGGCCTGATGAAGGTTAGGCCCAACTAATAGCAAACAAACGACAGCAGCTTCCATGACTTCAGACTCAAGGGCTGGTACTTGGGCCTCAGTTCTTGAGAACTCAACAGGCCCGGTTCGGTTACATGTTCAAAAGAGAAATGCAAAAATTATTTACAAATCCCAACATAATATTTAAATGCAGATAATATCAACATATGGCCCAAATGAGATTGTAACAAATGCTTGCGATTAAGAGTGCAAATAAACAGTGTAGGATCAAACACTGTAAAGAAATTACAGTGAAGCCCTTTCATTCATTAAACACTAACCCTAAAGATATTATCAAATGTCAATGATCAAGGGCTTAAAGTAAAATTCCATTCATGGTCAAGACACCCTTTGGTTCCCTTGCACTTTAAAGTTCACAGGGGTCTCAGGGACTCCAAGCAGTGTTTGTGTCAGGGAGAGTGTCTCAACCACAAACTAAATCTCACTCCTAAATACCCCTAACCATTCACAAGTAATCTTACCTATAGGTTTAAATACTAATGAGGCATTCATTGTAAGTTTCAATACAATTGTAACAACAATACACAAGTTTAGACATGTACACTTCTAACATAAATTATACAAAATGTTACTATGAACATATGATAACAGGTAACACCAGAGAGATCACAATCTAAGCCCGAGTGTGTAGTTCACTGTCAGGAAATACCAATATGCAGAAGAATACTCAGAGAAACAAATTATAGGTGAAATTAAGGGAAGAGAACAACACCAGGTTCAAACAATTAAGTCATGTAACTTAAGAAGTAGCGGAGATACATAGTTCAAGTTTACAGAGGTCCTCAACCTTAACAGCCTATGTTTAAGTTAGTCAGGGGTTCATACATAGACTAAGTCTTAATTTCTAATAGATGTATGAATTAACAGCTTCATATGGAATCTAAAGAGCATCAGCAAGGGTACTTAAGAAAGCAAGTTGGTCTCAATATAACAGATGATCACTTTCTACTTAAAAGTTTCATAATCTCATATTCACATTAGGTTCATTAAGATTTAAGGATTAGTGTTATACTCAATGTGATGACCCGATAGGTCATCTCGAGTTTTGAAACCTAATTCTGTGATCTGAAGCCTTAAAATCATGATTTAGCTTTCACCGATTTATGTGCACAGTCCGAGCGTCTTTCCGGAAAGCTTTTATGTTAAAACAAATGTTAAAAAGAAGGAATTTTGCCTAAAAACTTCATTTGAGTTTACTTCGATCAACATTTTGGTAAACAGACTCGGATTCATATTTTGACCGTCCCAGTGGGTCTGTACCGTGATTTGGGACTTGGGCGTGTGCCCGAAATCGAATTCGGAAGTCCCTAGCCCGAGATATCAGACTTTGTCGAAATTTGAAAGTTAAAGGCTTATTGAATTTGAAATGTTTGACCAAAATTTGACTTTTTAGATAACGGGTCCGTATTTTGGTTTCGGAATCTGGTATAGGTCCAATAGCACATTTATGACTTGTTTGTGAAATATGGTGAGAAACAGAGTTAGTTCCGGAACCCAGATGTGGACTTTTAGTTTAGAGCCCCGAGGGCTCGGTGAGGTTCGGATAGGCTTCAGTGTGATAGTGTCGCATTTGCGGTCATCCATAGTTCGCATTTGCGAACAATTCTTCGTAATTGCGAAGACAGCAGAGGAGTGAAGGACTTCGTATCTGCGAATCCCAGGTCGCAAATACGACATCTGCAGCTGATGAAATAGGACTTAGACGGGATTTTTGGTTCATTTCCCAAATTTTCAAACCTAGAAGCACAAGAGGCAATTTCCAAAGAACATTTCTTCCCCAAATCATTGGTAAGCGTTCTTAAACTAATTTCTTTCAATATTTCACTACTTTGCCTAAGATTTCAACCTAAAAATCTAAGATTTTCATGGTGGAATTAGGGGTTTTTGGGTAGAAACTAGGGATTTGATAAATTGAGGATTTAAACCTCAAATTGTGGTCGGATTCCAAAACTAATTATATAACTGGGCTCGAGGGTGAATGGGTAATCGGGTTTTGGTCCGAATTCCGGGTTTGGACCAAGGGGGCCCGGGTGTTGACTTTTGTTGACTTTTTAAAAAATGGCCTAAATTAAATTCTTTACAATCATGGGTTGTTCCTAAGGCTTAAATTGAATTGTTTGATTGGTAATTTTCTAGATTCTATCGGCTCAGAGGCTTGTGGGAAAGGAAAAGTTGTGATTGAGCTTTGAGTTTGGCCGTTAAAGCGAGGTAAGTGTCGTGGTTAACCTTGGCTTGAGGGATTAGGACTTATTTGTCTATTTTCTACGTGTTTAGATGTTGGGTACCATGTATAAGTGAGGTGATGACTACCTATGCATTGTTGTCGGGTTATAGCATGCGAGTGGGTCTTATTCTTGTAATTGTTGCTTTCTTTGATCATATTATTCATGCTTAGACGAGTTAATTATGATGTTGATCATTCTTATCATAATTACGGACTTTGGTACTGATTGAGTGTTGATTCGAGTTGATGTTGGTATTGTGGAACCAAATGTTAAAGTAAGATCTGATCTTGTTGTTTCTATCTCCTTGTTGTTATTGTTCATTGTTTTGGTGAGGGAGAGTGTTAATGAACGAAGGGTGATGTCGTGCCGTTTCTATTCACTTTATGTGAGGTTGAGAGAGTGTTAATGCACGAAGGGTGATGCCATGCCATATTGTAAGTGTAATGCACGAAGGGTGATATCGTGCCATATTGTGAGTGTAATGCACGAAGGGTGATGTCGTGCCATATTGTGAGTGTAATGTACGAAGGGTAATACCATGCCATGGTATGAGAGTTAATGCATGAAGGGTGATACCGTGGCGTTTCTATTAATTTCATTATGAGGGTGAGAGTAAAAGTACGAAGGGTGATGCCGTGCACTTGTCCTTTGTTGTGTTCATTGGTTCTTATTGGTTCATAGTGTATCTACTGTTCAAGTTATCCTTCTGCTATAGCTCTTTACCTCGTATTACCCCTCAGCATGTTTCCCCATCCCGATATTACTTGTTTAGTTCTTTATTGTTATTTGTATATACACTGTTATATCGTACATGTTTGATTGTAGGTGTCTTGTCTTTAGCCTCGTTACTACTTCGTCGAGATCAGGCTCAACACTTACCAGTACATGGGGTCGGTTGTACTGATACTGGACTCTGCACTTTTTGTGCAGATTTTGGTACCGGCTCAGGTTGATCGAGAGTTTAGCTGTTGGACCCTCTATCCGGAGACTCAAAGTAGATCTGTCGGCGTTCACAAACCCTGAATTCCCCGTCTATCTTTTTTGTTTTACTTTTTCTTTCATTCAATGAGGCATTCATTGTAAGTTTCAATACAATTGTAACAACAATACACAAGTTTAGACATGTACACTTCTAACATAAATTATACAAAATGTTACTATGAACATATGATAACAGGTAACACCAGAGAGATCACAATCTAAGCCCGAGTGTGTAGTTCACTGTCAGGAAATACCAATATGCAGAAGAATACTCAGAGAAACAAATTATAGGTGAAATTAAGGGAAGAGAACAACACCAGGTTCAAACAATTAAGTCATGTAACTTAAGAAGTAGCGGAGATACATAGTTCAAGTTTACAGAGGTCCTCAACCTTAACAGCCTATGTTTAAGTTAGTCAGGGGTTCATACATAGACTAAGTCTTAATTTCTAATAGATGTATGAATTAACAGCTTCATATGGAATCTAAAGAGCATCAGCAAGGGTACTTAAGAAAGCAAGTTGGTCTCAATATAACAGATGATCACTTTCTACTTAAAAGTTTCATAATCTCATATTCACATTAGGTTCATTAAGATTTAAGGATTAGTGTTATACTCAATGTGATGACCCGATAGGTCATCTCGAGTTTTGAAACCTAATTCTGTGATCTGAAGCCTTAAAATCATGATTTAGCTTTCACCGATTTATGTGCACAGTCCGAGCGTCTTTCCGGAAAGCTTTTATGTTAAAACAAATGTTAAAAAGAAGGAATTTTGCCTAAAAACTTCATTTGAGTTTACTTCGATCAACATTTTGGTAAACAGACTCGAATTCATATTTTGACCGTCCCAGTGGGTCCGTACCGTGATTTGGGACTTGGGCGTGTGCCCGAAATCGAATTCGGAAGTCCCTAGCCCGAGATATCAGACTTTGTCGAAATTTGAAAGTTAAAGGCTTATTGAATTTGAAATGTTTGACCAAAATTTGACTTTTTAGATAACGGGTCCGTATTTTGGTTTCGGAATCCGGTATAGGTCCAATAGCACATTTATGACTTGTTTGTGAAATATGGTGAGAAACAGAGTTAGTTCCGGAACCCAGATGTGGACTTTTAGTTTAGAGCCCCGAGGGCTCGGTGAGGTTCGGATAGGCTTCAGTGTGATAGTGTCGCATTTGCGGTCATCCATAGTTCGCATTTGCGAACAATTCTTCGTAATTGCGAAGACAGCAGAGGAGTGAAGGACTTCGTATCTGCGAATCCCAGGTCGCAAATACGACATCTGCAGCTGATGAAATAGGACTTAGACGGGATTTTTGGTTCATTTCCCAAATTTTCAAACCTAGAAGCACAAGAGGCAATTTCCAAAGAACATTTCTTCCCCAAATCATTGGTAAGCGTTCTTAAACTAATTTCTTTCAATATTTCACTACTTTGCCTAAGATTTCAACCTAAAAATCTAAGATTTTCATGGTGGAATTAGGGGTTTTTGGGTAGAAACTAGGGATTTGATAAATTGAGGATTTAAACTTCAAATTGTGGTCGGATTCCAAAACTAATTATATAACTGGGCTCGAGGGTGAATGGGTAATCGGGTTTTTGTCCGAATTCCGGGTTTGGACCAAGGGGGCCCGGGTGTTGACTTTTGTTGACTTTTTAAAAAATGGCCTAAATTAAATTCTTTACAATCATGGGTTATTCCTAAGGCTTAAATTGAATTGTTTGATTGGTAATTTTCTAGATTCTATCGGCTCAGAGGCTTGTGGGAAAGGAAAAGTTGTGATTGAGCTTTGAGTTTGGCCGTTAGAGCGAGGTAAGTGTCGTGGTTAACCTTGGCTTGAGGGATTAGGACTTATTTGTCTATTTTCTACGTGTTTAGATGTTGGGTACCATGTATAAGTGAGGTGATGACTACCTATGCATTGTTGTCGGGTTATAGCATGCGAGTGGGTCTTATTCTTGTAATTGTTGCTTTCTTTGATCATATTATTCATGCTTAGATGAGTTAATTATGATGTTGATCATTCTTATCATAATTACGGACTTTGGTACTGATTGAGTGTTGATTCGAGTTGATGTTGGTATTGTGGAACCAAATGTTAAAGTAAGATCTGATCTTGTTGTTTCTATCTCCTTGTTGTTATTGTTCACTATTTTGGTGAGGGAGAGTGTTAATGAACGAAGGGTGATGTCGTGCCGTTTCTATTCACTTTATGTGAGGTTGAGAGAGTGTTAATGCACGAAGGGTAATGCCATGCCATATTGTAAGTGTAATGCACGAAGGGTGATATCGTGCCATATTGTGAGTGTAATGCACGAAGGGTGATGTCGTGCCATATTGTGAGTGTAATGTACGAAGGGTAATACCATGCCATGGTATGAGAGTTAATGCATGAAGGGTGATACCGTGGCGTTTCTATTAATTTCATTATGAGGGTGAGAGTAAAAGTACGAAGGGTGATGCCGTGCACTTGTCCTTTGTTGTGTTCATTGGTTCTTATTGGTTCATAGTGTATCTATTGTTCAAGTTATCCTTCTGCTATAGCTCTTTACCTCGTATTACCCCTCAGCATGTTTCCCCATCCCGATATTACTTGTTTAGTTCTTTATTGTTATTTGTATATACACTGTTATATCGTACATGTTTGATTGTAGGTGTCTTGTCTTTAGCCTCGTTACTACTTCGTCGAGGTCAGGCTCAACACTTACCAGTACATGGGATCGGTTGTACTGATACTGCACTCTGCACTTTTTGTGCAGATTTTGGTACCGGCTCAGGTTGATCGAGAGTTTAGCTGTTGGACCCTCTATCCGGAGACTCAAAGTAGATCTGTCGGCGTTCACAAACCCTGAATTCCCCGTCTATCTTTTTTGTTTTACTTTTTCTTTCATTCAATGAGGCATTCATTGTAAGTTTCAATACAATTGTAACAACAATACACAAGTTTAGACATGTACACTTCTAACATAAATTATACAAAATGTTACTATGAACATATGATAACAGGTAACACCAGAGAGATCACAATCTAAGCCCGAGTGTGTAGTTCACTGTCAGGAAATACCAATATGCAGAAGAATACTCAGAGAAACAAATTATAGGTGAAATTAAGGGAAGAGAACAACACCAGGTTCAAACAATTAAGTCATGTAACTTAAGAAGTAGCGGAGATACATAGTTCAAGTTTACAGAGGTCCTCAACCTTAACAGCCTATGTTTAAGTTAGTCAGGGGTTCATACATAGACTAAGTCTTAATTTCTAATAGATGTATGAATTAACAGCTTCATATGGAATCTAAAGAGCATCAGCAAGGGTACTTAAGAAAGCAAGTTGGTCTCAATATAACAGATGATCACTTTCTACTTAAAAGTTTCATAATCTCATATTCACATTAGGTTCATTAAGATTTAAGGATTAGTGTTATACTCAATGTGATGACCCGATAGGTCATCTCGAGTTTTGAAACCTAATTCTGTGATCTGAAGCCTTAAAATCATGATTTAGCTTTCACCGATTTATGTGCACAGTCCGAGCGTCTTTCCGGAAAGCTTTTATGTTAAAACAAATGTTAAAAAGAAGGAATTTTGCCTAAAAACTTTATTTGAGTTTACTTCGATCAACATTTTGGTAAACAGACTCGGATTCATATTTTGACCGTCCCAGTGGGTCCGTACCGTGATTTGGGACTTGGGCGTGTGCCCGAAATCGAATTCGGAAGTCCCTAGCCCGAGATATCAGACTTTGTCGAAATTTGAAAGTTAAAGGCTTATTGAATTTGAAATGTTTGACCAAAATTTGACTTTTTAGATAACGGGTCCGTATTTTGGTTTCGGAATCCGGTATAGGTCCAATAGCACATTTATGACTTGTTTGTGAAATATGGTGAGAAACAGAGTTAGTTCCGGAACCCAGATGTGGACTTTTAGTTTAGAGCCCCGAGGGCTCGGTGAGGTTCGGATAGGCTTCAGTGTGATAGTGTCGCATTTGCGGTCATCCATAGTTCGCATTTGCGAACAATTCTTCGTAATTGCGAAGACAGCAGAGGAGTGAAGGACTTCGTATCTGCGAATCCCAGGTCGCAAATACGACATCTGCAGCTGATGAAATAGGACTTAGACGGGATTTTTGGTTCATTTCCCAAATTTTCAAACCTAGAAGCACAAGAGGCAATTTCCAAAGAACATTTCTTCCCCAAATCATTGGTAAGCGTTCTTAAACTAATTTCTTTCAATATTTCACTACTTTGCCTAAGATTTCAACCTAAAAATCTAAGATTTTCATGGTGGAATTAGGGGTTTTTGGGTAGAAACTAGGGATTTGATAAATTGAGGATTTAAACCTCAAATTGTGGTCGGATTCCAAAACTAATTATATAACTGGGCTCGAGGGTGAATGGGTAATCGGGTTTTTGTCCGAATTCCGGGTTTGGACCAAGGGGGCCCGGGTGTTGACTTTTGTTGACTTTTTAAAAAATGGCCTAAATTAAATTCTTTACAATCATGGGTTATTCCTAAGGCTTAAATTGAATTGTTTGATTGGTAATTTTCTAGATTCTATCGGCTCAGAGGCTTGTGGGAAAGGAAAAGTTGTGATTGAGCTTTGAGTTTGGCCGTTAGAGCGAGGTAAGTGTCGTGGTTAACCTTGGCTTGAGGGATTAGGACTTATTTGTCTATTTTCTACGTGTTTAGATGTTGGGTACCATGTATAAGTGAGGTGATGACTACCTATGCATTGTTGTCGGGTTATAGCATGCGAGTGGGTCTTATTCTTATAATTGTTGCTTTCTTTGATCATATTATTCATGCTTAGATGAGTTAATTATGATGTTGATCATTCTTATCATAATTACGGACTTTGGTACTGATTGAGTGTTGATTCGAGTTGATGTTGGTATTGTGGAACCAAATGTTAAAGTAAGATCTGATCTTGTTGTTTCTATCTCCTTGTTGTTATTGTTCACTATTTTGGTGAGGGAGAGTGTTAATGAACGAAGGGTGATGTCGTGCCGTTTCTATTCACTTTATGTGAGGTTGAGAGAGTGTTAATGCCATGCCATATTGTAAGTGTAATGCACGAAGGGTGATATCGTGCCATATTGTGAGTGTAATGCACGAAGGGTGATGTCGTGCCATATTGTGAGTGTAATGTACGAAGGGTAATACCATGCCATGGTATGAGAGTTAATGCATGAAGGGTGATACCGTGGCGTTTCTATTAATTTCATTATGAGGGTGAGAGTAAAAGTACGAAGGGTGATGCCGTGCACTTGTCCTTTGTTGTGTTCATTGGTTCTTATTGGTTCATAGTGTATCTATTGTTCAAGTTATCCTTCTGCTATAGCTCTTTACCTCGTATTACCCCTCAGCATGTTTCCCCATCCCGATATTACTTGTTTAGTTCTTTATTATTATTTGTATATACACTGTTATATCGTACATGTTTGATTGTAGGTGTCTTGTCTTTAGCCTCGTTACTACTTCGTCGAGGTCAGGCTCAACACTTACCAGTACATGGGGTCGGTTGTACTGATACTGCACTCTGCACTTTTTGTGCAGATTTTGGTACCGGCTCAGGTTGATCGAGAGTTTAGCTGTTGGACCCTCTATCCGGAGACTCAAAGTAGATCTGTCGGCGTTCACAAACCTTGAAGTCCCCGTCTATCTTTTCTGTTTTACTTTTTCTTTCATTCAATGAGGTATTCATTGTAAGTTTCAATACAATTGTAACAACAATACACAAGTTTAGACATGTACACTTCTAACATAAATTATACAAAATGTTACTATGAACATATGATAACAGGTAACACCAGAGAGATCACAATCTAAGCCCGAGTGTGTAGTTCACTGTCAGGAAATACCAATATGCAGAAGAATACTCAGAGAAACAAATTATAGGTGAAATTAAGGGAAGAGAACAACACCAGGTTCAAACAATTAAGTCATGTAACTTAAGAAGTAGCGGAGATACATAGTTCAAGTTTACAGAGGTCCTCAACCTTAACAGCCTATGTTTAAGTTAGTCAGGGGTTCATACATAGACTAAGTCTTAATTTCTAATAGATGTATGAATTAACAGCTTCATATGGAATCTAAAGAGCATCAGCAAGGGTACTTAAGAAAGCAAGTTGGTCTCAATATAACAGATGATCACTTTCTACTTAAAAGTTTCATAATCTCATATTCACATTAGGTTCATTAAGATTTAAGGATTAGTGTTATACTCAATGTGATGACCCGATAGGTCATCTCGAGTTTTGAAACCTAATTCTGTGATCTGAAGCCTTAAAATCATGATTTAGCTTTCACCGATTTATGTGCACAGTCCGAGCGTCTTTCCGGAAAGCTTTTATGTTAAAACAAATGTTAAAAAGAAGGAATTTTGCCTAAAAACTTCATTTGAGTTTACTTCGATCAACATTTTGGTAAACAGACTCGGATTCATATTTTGACCGTCCCAGTGGGTCCGTACCGTGATTTGGGACTTGGGCGTGTGCCCGAAATCGAATTCGGAAGTCCCTAGCCCGAGATATCAGACTTTGTCGAAATTTGAAAGTTAAAGGCTTATTGAATTTGAAATGTTTGACCAAAATTTGACTTTTTAGATAACGGGTCCGTATTTTGGTTTCGGAATCCGGTATAGGTCCAATAGCACATTTATGACTTGTTTGTGAAATATGGTGAGAAACAGAGTTAGTTCCGGAACCCAGATGTGGACTTTTAGTTTAGAGCCCCGAGGGCTCGGTGAGGTTCGGATAGGCTTCAGTGTGATAGTGTCGCATTTGCGGTCATCCATAGTTCGCATTTGCGAACAATTCTTCGTAATTGCGAAGACAGCAGAGGAGTGAAGGACTTCGTATCTGCGAATCCCAGGTCGCAAATACGACATCTGCAGCTGATGAAATAGGACTTAGACGGGATTTTTGGTTCATTTCCCAAATTTTCAAACCTAGAAGCACAAGAGGCAATTTCCAAAGATCATTTCTTCCCCAAATCATTGGTAAGCGTTCTTAAACTAATTTCTTTCAATATTTCACTACTTTGCCTAAGATTTCAACCTAAAAATCTAAGATTTTCATGGTGGAATTAGGGATTTTTGGGTAGAAACTAGGGATTTGATAAATTGAGGATTTAAACCTCAAATTGTGGTCGGATTCCAAAACTAATTATATAACTGGGCTCGAGGGTGAATGGGTAATCAGGTTTTTGTCCGAATTCCGGGTTTGGACCAAGGGGGCCCGGGTGTTGACTTTTGTTGACTTTTTAAAAAATGGCCTAAATTAAATTCTTTACAATCATGGGTTGTTCCTAAGGCTTAAATTGAATTGTTTGATTGGTAATTTTCTAGATTCTATCGGCTCAGAGGCTTGTGGGAAAGGAAAAGTTGTGATTGAGCTTTGAGTTTGGCCGTTAGAGCGAGGTAAGTGCCGTGGTTAACCTTGGCTTGAGGGATTAGGACTTATTTGTCTATTTTCTACGTGTTTAGATGTTGGGTACCATGTATAAGTGAGGTGATGACTACCTATGCGTTGTTGTCGGGTTATAGCATGCGAGTGGGTCTTATTCTTGTAATTGTTGCTTTCTTTGATCATATTATTCATGCTTAGACGAGTTAATTATGATGTTGATCATTCTTATCATAATTACGGACTTTGGTATTGATTGAGTGTTGATTCGAGTTGATGTTGGTATTGTGGAACCAAATGTTGAAGTAAGATCTGATCTTGTTGTTTCTATCTCCTTGTTGTTATTTTTAATTGTTTTGGTGAGGGAGAGTGTTAATGAACGAAGGGTGATGTCGTGCCGTTTCTATTCACTTTATGTGAGGCTGAGAGAGTGTTAATGCACGAAGGGTGATGCTTTGCCATATTGTGAGTGTAATGCACGAAGGGTGATATCGTGCCATATTGTGAGTGTAATGCACGAAGGGTGATGTCGTGCCATATTGTGAGTGTAATGTACGAAGGGTAATGCCATGCCATGGTATGAGAGTTAATGCATGAAGGGTGATACCGTGGCGTTTCTATTAATTTCATTATGAGGGTGAGAGTAAAAGTACGAAGGGTGATGCCGTGCACTTGTCCTTTGTTATGTTCATTGGTTCTTATTGGTTCATAGTGTATCTACTGTTCAAGTTATCCTTCTGCTATAGCTCTTTACCTCGTATTACCCCTCAGCATGTTTTCCCCTCCCGATATTACTTGTTTAGTTCTTTATTGTTATTTGTATATACACTGTTATATCGTACATGTTTGATTGTAGGTGTCTTGTCTTTAGCCTCGTTACTACTTCGTCGAGGTCAGGCTCAACACTTACCAGTACATGGGGTCGGTTGTACTGATACTGCACTCTGCACTTTTTGTGCAGATTTTGGTACCGGCTCAGGTTGATCGAGAGTTTAGCTGTTGGACCCTCTATCCGGAGACTCAAAGTAGATCTGTCGGCGTTCACAAACCTTGAAGTCCCCGTCTATCTTTTCTGTTTTACTTTTTCTTTCATTCAATGAGGCATTCATTGTAAGTTTCAATACAATTGTAACAACAATACACAAGTTTAGACATGTACACTTCTAACATAAATTATACAAAATGTTACTATGAACATATGATAACAGGTAACACCAGAGAGATCACAATCTAAGCCCGAGTGTGTAGTTCACTGTCAGGAAATACCAATATGCAGAAGAATACTCAGAGAAACAAATTATAGGTGAAATTAAGGGAAGAGAACAACACCAGGTTCAAACAATTAAGTCATGTAACTTAAGAAGTAGCGGAGATACATAGTTCAAGTTTACAGAGGTCCTCAACCTTAACAGCCTATGTTTAAGTTAGTCAGGGGTTCATACATAGACTAAGTCTTAATTTCTAATAGATGTATGAATTAACAGCTTCATATGGAATCTAAAGAGCATCAGCAAGGGTACTTAAGCAAGCAAGTTGGTCT
The DNA here is from genome assembly GCF_000390325.3 of Nicotiana tomentosiformis. Classification (NCBI taxonomy): domain Eukaryota; kingdom Viridiplantae; phylum Streptophyta; class Magnoliopsida; order Solanales; family Solanaceae; genus Nicotiana; species Nicotiana tomentosiformis. The sequence continues at coordinate 28,291,058 of NC_090817.1, forward strand.
CAATATAACAGATGATCACTTTCTACTTAAAAGTTTCATAATCTCATATTCACATTAGGTTCATTAAGATTTAAGGATTAGTGTTATACTCAATGTGATGACCCGATAGGTCATCTCGAGTTTTGAAACCTAATTCTGTGATCTGAAGCCTTAAAATCATGATTTAGCTTTCACCGATTTATGTGCACAGTCCGAGCGTCTTTCCGGAAAGCTTTTATGTTAAAACAAATGTTAAAAAGAAGGAATTTTGCCTAAAAACTTCATTTGAGTTTACTTCGATCAACATTTTGGTAAACAGACTCGGATTCATATTTTGACCGTCCCAGTGGGTTCGTACCGTGATTTGGGACTTGGGCGTGTGCCCGGAATCGAATTCGGAAGTCCCTAGCCCGAGATATCAGACTTTGTCAAAATTTGAAAGTTAAAGGCTTATTGAATTTGAAATGTTTGACCAAAATTTGAGTTTTTAGATAACGGGTCCGTATTTTGGTTTCGAAATCCGGTATAGGTCCAATAGCACATTTATGACTTGTTTGTGAAATATGGTGAGAAACAGAGTTAGTTCCGGAACCCAGATGTGGACTTTTAGTTTAGAGCCCCGAGGGCTCGGGTGAGTATTGGATAGGCTTCAGAGTGAATTTGGACTCGGTGAAATTTGCTAGGGTAACTGATCTTGTTGAGGGCCTCTGATCTCGCATTTGCGAGATCAGGCATCGCATTTGCGACCTCTGAGGGGTTCGCATTTGCGAAGCTTCTCATTGCAAATGCGAAGAGAAGTTGGGCCACACAGGTTTTACATTTGAGAAATAACCTTCGCATTTACGAAGTGGGTCTGGGGAAGGCATCCTTCACATTTGTGATGATAGTGTCGCATTTGCGGTCATCCATAGTTCGCAATTGCGAACAATTCTTCGTAATTGCGAAGACAACAGAGGTGTGAAGGACTTCGTATTTGCGAATCCCAGGTCGCAAATACGACATCTGCAGCTGATGAAATAGTACTTAGATGGGATTTTTGGTTCATTTCCCAAATTTTCAAACCTAGAAGCACAAGAGGCGATTTTCCAAAGAACATTTCTTCCCCAAATCATTGGTAAGCGTTCTTAAACTAATTTCTTTCAATATTTCACTACTTTGCCTAAGATTTCAACCTAAAAATCTAAGATTTTCATGGTGGAATTAGGGGTTTTTGGGTAGAAACTAGGGATTTGATAAATTGAGAATTTAAACCTCAAATTGTGGTCGGATTCCAAAACCAATTATGTAACTGGGCTCGGGGGTGAATGGGTAATCGGGTTTTGGTCCGAATTTCGGGTTTGGACCAAGCGGGCCCGGGTACTGACTTTTATTGACTTTTAAAAAAATGGCCTAAATTAAATTCTTTACAATCATGGGTAGTTCCTAAGGCTTAAATTGAATTGTTTGATTTGTAATTTTCTAGATTCTATCGGCTCAGAGGCTTGTGGGAAAGGAAAAGTTGTGATTGAGCTTTGAGTTTGGCCGTTAGAGCGAGGTAAGTGTCGTGGTTAACCTTGGCTTGAGGGATTAGGACTTATTTGTCTATTTTCTATGTGTTTTGATGTTGGGTACCATGTATAAGTGAGGTGATGACTACCTATGCGTTGTTGTCGGGTTATAGCATGCGAGTGGGTCTTATTCTTGTAATTGTTGCTTTCTTTGATCATATTATTCATGCTTAGATGAGTTAATTGTGATGTTGATCATTCTTATCATAATTACGGACTTTGGTATTGATTGAGTGTTGATTCGAGTTGATGTTGGTATTGTGGAACCAAATGTTGAAGTAAGATCTGATCTTGTTGTTTCTATCTCCTTGTTGTTATTGTTCATTGTTTTGGTGAGCGAGAGTGTTAATGAACGAAGGGTGATGTCGTGCTATTTCTATTCACTTTATGTGAGGTTGAGAGAGTATTAATGCACGAAGGGTGATGCCGTGCCATATTGTGAGTGTAATACACGAAGGGTGATATCGTGCCATATTGTGAGTGTAATGCACGAAGGGTGATGTCGTGCCATATTGTGAGTGTAATGTACGAAGGGTAATGCCATGCCATGGTGTGAGAGTTAATGCATGAAGGGTGATACCGTGGCGTTTCTATTAATTTCATTATGAGGGTGAGAGTAAAAGTACGAAGGGTGATGCCGTGCACTTGTCCTTTGTTGTGTTCATTGGTTCTTATTGGTTCATAGTGTATCTACTGTTCAAGTTATCCTTCTGCTATAGCTCTTTACCTCGTATTACCCCTCAGCATGTTTCCCCTCCCGATATTACTTGTTTAGTTCTTTATTGTTATTTGTATATACACTGTTATATCGTACATGTTTGATTGTAGGTGTCTTGTCTTTAGCCTCGTTACTACTTCGTGGAGGTCAGGCTCAACACTTACCAGTACATGGGGTCGGTTGTACTGATACTGCACTCTACACTTTTTGTGCAGATTTTGGTACCGGCTCAGGTTGATCGAGAGTTTAGCTGTTGGACCCTCTATCCGGGGACTCAAAGTAGATCTGTCGGCGTTCACAAACCTTGAAGTCCCCGTCTATCTTTTCTGTTTTACTTTTTCTTTCATTCAAACAGTTGTACTTCTCTCAAACTATTACTTGTAGTAAATTCTAGAATGCTCGTGAATTCTGACACCAGATCCGGGAAGTGGTAAATGATGAAGTTGTTATAATATTCTGCACTCGTTATAGCTTAATTACTGTTAATTATTGCAATGTATAAGAGTTGACATCATAATACTTTAACGTCGGCTTGCCTAGCAAGTGGCATGTTAGGTGCCATCACGGTCCCAATGGTAGGGGATTTCGGGTCATGACACTGAAGCATGGAATATAACATCATAAAGTTCCTCTTAAGTCCATTAGTCAGTCATAGTCAACTTATAGAGGCTTAGCAAGGTTCGGTTTCCTTTATGTGACAGCTCAACATGAGAACATGGGTATGAGTATGAGAGATAAGCAGGAAGTTTTATCCAAGAATAGGATAGAGTACAAACAACCAAAGTGAAGATGTAAAAACACACATATGAGACTTTCTTTAAAAGTATAAGACTACAATAGGGTAGAGTATCAAATACCATAGGGATCAGACCAACAGACTAATCATATGAGTTCGGAATAATGGATTGTTTCACGTTAAGTAAGCATGCTTCAGTTATACAAGTTAAGTGTGAAAATTAGTCACGATGAAGTTCAACTTAGCATCCTAGCACAACAGATGAAACTTAAACACCATAAATACAAGTTAATCAAGTTCCAAGGGAATAGCTTAATCTAGTTAATTCATAACATTATTTATACAATGGAATTCCAGATATTATCACACATTCATGATTAGAGATACAGAACCATAGAGGCATATTAGAAGGAAGGAATTGACTCAAATAACAAGCTGATAAACCCAGACTAAGATGACAACCTTATTTGTCATCATTAAAGGTTCATATCACATTTTTTACTTAAGTTTACCATGTGAATAACCTTAAGTACATAAGGCAAGTCAACAAGTAGCACTAAGTAAAGACTAGCAGAGTAAGTATGAGAGCCATAACAAGAGTCATCAGTGAGGTTTAAGGTCAAAATAGATGCACATAACTAGTAAGGTTCTTTGCTAATCACACATTACATATTCACTGAGATTAAAAAGTGGTCGACTACTATTAGTTTAATTTTTGATTACTAAGGAAAATAGTACAAAACACAATGTCAATTATGAACTGATAATAACACATTATAAATAGAAATAATCAACTATAACCAATAATAACACATCATGAGCAAGTCTAATTAACAGAAGATAAGAGAGTAAGCATGATTTTAATTAAGCAGTCAAAGGAAAAGAAGGGTAGAAGATCACTGACCTTCCTTTGAGCAGTAAACCAAACGGAGACTTTTGTTAGCCATTTAGTGATTAGAAAGCTCAAACTCCGACCGGTAATAAAGCTCGGAATGGGAAAAGAAACCAAACTAGTTATAAGCCCTAGGCCGATTCTTGACTAAACAAAGCTAAAATGGATATTTTATGTAAGTGACTTCTAATGTGTATCTTGTGTCAGGTCTGTTCGGTGAGAACATTAAAGTCCTCCATTTATAGTGGCATTCAATGTCTTAGGTTTCAAAAGATTCAAACGATAGTAGAGAATGACGGAGGGTTGATGATGTGAGCACGATTGAGTGAAATTAGAGACAAATAGAGGAAAAAGTCAGCGAGAGTTTTACCTGAAGTGGGGAAAGGTTGACCGTTGAAAGCAAAATCAGTGGACAAAGCTCAGGAACCCAGAGGACACTGCTTTTGACCTCTAGGTAAAGAATCTTCATCGTGAGACTTTGAAGAAGCTCCATGTATGCTTCGATTTAACATGACACAAGAGGAATCTAAAGATTCGATGTTTCATGTTTAAGATAGGGTTTTCGGATTTGGGCATTTGAATTTTAAAGATGCAAAATGGGAAAGGTTCAGCGAGGATTGTGGGTATTGAAGACAAAAGGGATGATTTGTGGGTGATTTGAGACCTTGCACGAATTTGTGCAAGGTTTTCTTGACTGATTAATGTGATGTGTCTGAGAGAAATAAGAGAGAAAGGGGAAAGGGAGCGGCCGAGTCTGTGGGGGAATGATTTTAGGGTTAGGGAAATTAGGATCATCTCTTAGGTTAAGATACGGAGATGAGACCTATGCCGTTGAATCTGATGATCATCAACCCTAATAATTCAGGAGTTTAAGGGTTTTAATGAAGAATTTTGGTGGACGTCGGATTATTGCATTTTGATAGTGGGGATGAAGTCTGAGCAGTGTTTGAAATTAAAGAAAAAATGGAGACAATTTATGAGCCGTTGATCTAAGGAACATACGTCTTAGATCTACTATGCTTCTTTTGTGAGTGTGGGAGACTGGCAATGTGGCGAGTTCTAATTGGGTGGTGAAGGTGGGGATGGATCGCCAGCATGGATAGGTGAGGTTTTTTGGATCGGGTCAGATGATAGATTGAGCCAATGTTTGGGCTGAAATTGATTTGATAAATTGCCACATTGTATTTAATTGATCATTTACAATTGTAGCCTTTTGATCTTTTAACCCTTTTAAAATTAAGTTAATTAACTTAACTAATTCTAATTAAATGTGATAGAAAATATAATCATCAAATACATCAGAAATTACTGTAATTAACTGATTATTTATTAAAATACTTCATTTTCTTAATTCTGGAACTAATTTCGGATTAATTTAAATAATAAATGAGTTAATTAAAATCAAAGGTTAATTTGTTTAATTAATTATAAAACTTGTGTAGCAAACTATAGGGGTTACCTTCATTATTTCAAATTAACAAAGGTGATATATTTTATAAATAATTAATACCGAATTATTGATTTAACACTATTAATTTCTATTTTTGTTATATTTGTATAAAAATAATTATTAATGATTAGAATATATTTTCAACACATTTATTGCAAACCGTTAAAAAGAAATAATTTAATTTTAAAAGGGATGATCAAAATTGGTTATCAACAGTACGTATTACAGAAGGCGCACTGTGTTTAAACTTACAAATACTTTATTGGTATTGCGGTGCTCACTTGGTTGATCGACTGCTAATGTTTAGATTTTGTTCTGTGGCACAGAAGAACTATGGAAGTATTTCTCGTGGGATGATCGGGTATGAGAGATGAGTTAGTCATTCGAGTGGTGGAGATAAGATCAGATATGGTGATTCTTTTATATTCCTGTGTTTTGGAGACTAGGAGTCTCAGTGGTGGAATATCCCTTGGTTGTGGACTATGAAGATATGTCTAGAGTTAGACGACTAATGGTATGTGTTATGGTCAGGTTATTGTGGACTCTTGGAGGATTATTTATCTATTTCTAGATGACAAGGACTGATTTGGGAACCTATTGGTAGGCCTGATGAGGATGTGTATTCTACGCCAGGTCAGATTTGTTTAATCAGCACATATATAGTGAAGGATGTGTCATCAGTCAGAGTTGATCTTATTCGTATTTGTTGGATGCCACATATTGCTCTTTAATTCTGCAATGGGTTATGAGATTATTGACCATTTGCACACATGATGTGTTCTGTTTGGGTAGTGTGGCGAAATTCGAGTGAGATGGTTCTTGGGGTGTTGAATGGTTGATTGCGCCTTGGTTATGGTCTGTCCTTTTTGTAGTATATTGTGCTATCTGTTTCTTCATGGGTATTGTCATGCACTTCGTGTGTTTGTTGATTGATTTGCGTATGGTTGTTGATTTTGAGAATTACAGCTCGAGGTATTTCATGTGGATCGGTGTTTATATTTGGTCACACACTGCGGCAGAGTTATGTTGGGATATGATCCTTTGTGTTGATTTCAGGTGTTTTGGTTCTCCTTTGTGTGATGAGTTCATAGCATTGTGCTTGTGGTGGTATCTATTGAGCTTGCGGAACGGTTCTCTCATTTGAGTCATATATTCACTTTTGCGTACATTTGAATTGTTGCTTATGGGTGCGCGGATTGCACAGTTTGTGGCCTTGGGTTGTATTGGTGTACCATATTAGAGGAGAAGCTTGTATTTGATGAGATGTGGTCATTGGACCTAGAATGGGTGCAATCCGATTTGATTACAATAGATTTGGAAGAATAATGTCACTAACCAGCTTAGAATTTGTCTATAGTCCTTGGCGGGCGAAAGAGATCCACGACTTGTTGATCTGATGGGTGGTTATGAGTTTCTGCGTGTTCATGTCGTCATTTGCAGTGTGGTAAGGTTCAGAACGAGGTTTTATTTGATATGAGATTTGTTACCGGTACTGGGTTTGTTATTGAGCAGTTATGGTGGCCGATATTCGTTGCTATATGTATCTTAGCTATGTGGTATATCATGTGATTACCTTTTGGGTTATGGTTATGGTGTGATTCGGCCTATGTTTAAGTGGGGGAGAATGTAACGACCCAATCAGTCATTTTGAGCTTTAGTGGTTCGTTCAGTGGTTTCAGGCTTTGAGTATCTTCATATGATGTATTATGACTTACGTGTATGGTCGGTTTTAATTTTCGAGTGATTAGGAATTGAGTTGAAAGAATGACTATCAATTTGGAAGCTTTAAGTTAGAAGAGTTGACCAAGGATTTAATTTTGCAAACGGATTCAGAATCGAGTTTTTATGGTTCTGAAAGGTTTGTATGATGAGTTTTGACTTGTGCGCATGTTCAGATTCTATTTTGGAGGTTCCTTGAAGGATTCGAAACTATTTGTCAAAAGTTGGCAATTTGAAGAACTTAAGAGTTCAAAAGTTCGACAAAGAGTTGACTTTAATGTTATTGGACTCCAATTGGTGTTCCAAGACTTTGGATAGGTCTATATAGTTGAACTGAACTTGTTTGCAAAATTTGGAAGTCATCTGAAGTGTTTAAGTGTGATTCGGACACTCTTTTGAAAGAATGAAGATTTAATAACTTAAGAGAAATTCTATTTCGTTTGAGCCTCGATTCTTTGTTGTAATGTTTTCGATGATGTTTTGATGCTTTGGATATTGTATTTGTACTTGTTGATATGATCGGATGGGTTCTCGAGGGGCTCGGGTGTGTTTTGCATCATTGGTTGAGAAACTAGTTAAGTTAAGGATTTGTAATTTGATCATGTTGAATACCAGGTCCAGATGACCTCTGTTTGGTGATTTGAGTGCGCGAGCAGGTACGTAGCGTGCTTTATGATTGAAATGCATATATGATTTGTGTCCGGGAGGTTCCGAATGAGTTTTTGGTGCTAAAAGGAAGTGTTTTTTGTTGCTGAAATAATTAGAAAATGTCATTTTTGTCCATTACGAAGTGTAATCTCACTAGGATTATGTTGGGATAATCAAATGTGAGTTTCAAGGTCATCTAGGATATGATTCGAGCTATAACAGTTGCTGAATTCTTCCGTATTCTTCCGTAATCTCCGTATTTTTCCTACTTGTTAGATTAATTGAGCTAGGATTCATGCTAGAAATCATATTTAGCTATGTGGCTACTTGATTGAGACTTGATGAGACTATTTCTGTTGTTGTGGGTTATCTGATTTAATTTTAATTATACACTCAGTCATGATTCATCATTTCCATATCATATCTTAGTCTCTGTTCATCATTCATCGGTAACATTGCATGTTATAATTGCTTTACTATATGTGAAGTTGTTGGACTGAGTGGTATGAGATTCTGAGCCCTTGAGACTTGAGAGGTTGATGACATATGTGGGCCTTAGAGCCGTTTTGAGAGCGTTATTGTGGATCGGGGTGCACACCGCAGCAGGCCACATTGGCTTTATTACTATTATTACTATTGTGGATTGGGCGGCACGCCGCAACATGCCTTATTGGCTTATTATTATAATGGATTGGGCTACACGCAACAGCAAGTCTTATAGGCTTTTGATTAGCGCTTGGGCAGGATCCGCCCCTCTAGAGTCTGACATACCAACAGTGAGCACAGGCACAGTGATATACATACACGTGCTTTAGTGAGGGGATTATGATCCAGACACCCATACAGTGCTGAGTGATTGTGTGTGTGTGTGTATGTGATGAAGTGGGAATTTGAGACAGACAACTTGAGTATGTTTAAGGGTGAGAGTACCTATGAATATCACCGTGAAATAATTCATTTGGCATACATACTTGGCATGTAGGCATAGAGATGCATTTTTCTCATGCTAGACGGTATTGTGACATTCATGATTTGACATTGTCAAGACCCCAATTTCCCGCCGTAGGATGTCATGATGGAAACTACTCTCTACAACTAGGTAAGCCCAACAATAATGAAAAGTGAACGTATATGAATTAACAAATTGTGGAAAATAACTGAACAATAGATGAAAACCTTCCGAAAACCGAGTCTTACACTACACACCCCAAAACCAGTAGAACCGAGTCGTAAGCTCTACATAGTATAATAAGAGTAACTACTACATCTCTGTCTGAAAGTAAATACACTAGTAAATGAGTATAAAGGAAGGTGACTCCGAGACCTGCGGATGCCGAGCAGGCATACCTTGAAGTCTCCGATAAAACAACTAGTATGAATCTCTATCTATTGGCATGAGCAGACGTTCCTGGATCTGCACAAAAAGATATGCAGAAGTATAGTATGAGTACAACACAACGGTACAAAACAAGTATCAAGCCTAACCTCAGTGGAGTAGTGACGAGGCCAAGTCAAGACTCCTACTAGGATATGAAATAGACTGTATAAAATGAAAAACGGATAGAAAATGGGAAGTAAGAAAGCAACTAATACAGAACAAGATGATAGCATGATCTAATACCGGAAAAATCAAAAGTAGAAATAGCATGAAAGAAGCAACTGAAGTGATACAAAGATCATGTACGGAGAAACAAGAAATATTCCTTCCCCGACACTTTGCAGCATGAAATAACAGCAAGAAACACAACGATGTACTGCCTCATATAAAATGAAATCAAATCGAAGTACCACCTCGTATAATCAAGAATAACAACTGAGGTACTGCCTTGTATTCGTATTTCTCAATTTCAATCACAATCCTTCCTTATGTCACCGCGTGAGCCTTACATTTGAAAATAGGTTTTGAAAACAGTTTTTTCGAAATAACTACACACACTTTAGCCCACATATCACAACTTGTCAACAACAACAATATCAATGTTTCCACAAGAATAGCCCATGGCTCCAACACAACATATACGAGAATATCGAAAACAATAATGGATGGAAAATGCTCAATAAGATAGGTGTTTCAACAATAACCAACATCGCCTCAACGTATTAACAACTTCTACAACCTCAACATCAAATAACTCAACATTGAGAAAACAACGTGTAACCACGATATTAGATAAGACTAACTCACAATAAAGGAAATAATCTTCAATAATGAGTATCAAATAACGGAAGTCAACAAATAAAGGGACGACATGAACAATTAATTCAACAATGCTAATTAACAATGAAGAGATAATATGTTACAATAAAAGGGGACAGCATGTTCAACTAAAGCATGGAGTAATTTAGCAAGCAATATATAGAACAATTACTAAACAAGTCAACTAAGGCATTTAAGGATAGTCAACACAATTAAGGATGATTTAACTATGAGAATTTAAAAAATAATATGGCATTTTAATTAAAGCATGCAAATAGTCTATGTAGCCTAAACCGGTCAAATACTACGTACAACCCATGCACCCACTCGTCATCTTGCGTACACGGATGTCAGTTAGCACAATTGAATCAAACAATACCAATCCTAAGGGGTAGTTCCCCCACACGAACTTAGGCTAAGACACTTACCTCAATTAGGCCAATTCAATACTCGGGAATAGATTTTCCCTTACAATCAACATCCACAACGCTCAAATCTAACCAAAATCGACTCAATAACATCAAATAATACTAGCGAATTCAATTGCAATAGATAAAGTTAAGATTTTTACACTTTTCCCCAAAAAGTCTACAAAAGTCAACCCGAGGCCCCCCGATCAAAACCCGGATCCAATTGTAGATTCTGTCTATCCATAGCCCCACGAGTACATATATATGATTAGTTTCAAAATCCGAGTTCAAATAGACTCTCAAAACTCAATTTTCTTATTTTTCAAAAAACTTGATAAAGCTTCATAAACTTCTACTTTGATTAACAAGATTTTGATGTTAAAATCTAGGATATGTTGATGAAATATAGTTAGAAATAGATTAGAATCACTTGCCCAAGGTTTTTAGGTGATGATCCCCTCTCCAAATCGCCTCCTACCTAGTCTAGGGTTAAACAATGAGAGAATGAACTCAACAATCGCGTCCCTCTAGCTATTTGATCAGTCGCAAATATTGCAATTGCGACTTGGGGACCCATTCAACCACAAATCCAACCATATCATTACTACCACGGCGTGTGGGCGTGCACCGTAGTAATTATGACTTAGTCGATTTCGTGGGACTGTGTAGTCACCATATCTGACTATCATTACCGTACTCTCTGTGTTAGAGCATTTGAGTTGTGATTTATGTTAGAAATTATGTTTAGGCTATGTGCTAGTGCTATTGGGACCCACAATGGTCGTTCTTTGCTGTTGAGTTATCTGCTTAACTGCAGTTATTTACTCAGGCATATTCATCATTGCATATCATATCTCAGTCTCTGTTATCATACATTGTCACATCATGTATCATTGATTTGGGTTGCTTAGCATGAGTTTTGTATGCCCGAGAGACTAGAGAGATTGATTACTGAGTGAGGCCAAGGGCCTTTTTTGTGAGTGATATTGTGGGATCAGGCTACGCGTCAAAGTGGGTACTATTGACTGATGATGGAATCGGGCTGCACGTTGCATCAGGTATTATCGATTCATGATTAGATTGGGTTGCGCGCCGCAGCATGATTTATTAGCGCTTTAGATGGATCTTCCCCTCTAGAGTATGCACACCCACAGTGAGTGCAATTGCTATTTATTCAAGATGGGATTCGGCTGCACGCCGCAGCGGGTACCGTACAGTGCTGAGTGAGAATTGAAAAGGTGAGGTTGAGTACTCTGAGATATGCATATTGGCATGTAGATATAGATATGTCATATTCCTCATATCATCCAGACTTGACATATTTTATCCGTTTTGAGTTTAACTGTTAAACGTGGAAGCATGTCTACATTCCTGTACTGGTACTTGCAGATTATGAGTTTCTCTGAGATATTATTATTTTATGTTGTGTAAATTTTCGTACTATTTAATTATGTATTTGAACCGTATTGTTCGGACTCGTCACTGCTTTTAGTCCAAAGGTTAGACTTGTTACTTATTGAGTTAGTTGTACTCACGCTACATCCTGTACTTCGTGTGCATATCCAAGTGTTTCCAGGCACGGTGGCTGTTGATCTTGGAGTTTCAGCAGTTCGGAGATTTTCGAGGTAGTTGCCTTGGCGTCCGCAGACCTTTACTTATTCTATTATACTTTCTTAGACAGTGTATTAGACTATGTTATTGTATAATAGCTCATGTACTCAGTGACATCCGAGTTTTGGGAAATTCTGTATTGAGCTGTGACGTTTTAATCCAGCTTTATTAGACTTTTACTTACATAACCTTATTTCCGTATATTTTAAATTTAAAGATGTTGAGATGTGTGAGTTGTATGCTTCCCTAGTATCAGGATCGCCACCATCATGATACTTGTGATTTTGGGTCATGACAAGTTGGTATCAGAGCCTAGGTTACATAGGTCTTACGAGTCATGAGCAGGTTTAGTAGAGTCCTACGGATCGGTATAGAGACATCTTTACTTATCTTCGATAGGTTGCCGAACCCTTAGGAAAACTTCACATTCTTAAATTTTTGTCTTGAAAATTTGTTGGTTTCGGAAGATATACTTCTGTTATTCTATTCTCTCATAGATGGGGAGGACACGTGCTACCGGACCGGGCGGACGACCACCAGTACCACCGGCTAGGGCCACAAGAGGTCGGGGTCACGGTAGAGGCCGAGGTGCATGACATACATCAGTTAGAGCAGCACCAACAAATCCACCAGTTTCTCCAGCTCAGGAGTAGGTTCCAGATGTGGTTGAAACAGTGGGGCCAGCTCAGGCACCAGTTGTGTCCATTGTGATTCCAGGCCTTCAGGAGGCTTTGGCCTAGATATTGACTATTTTCACTAGCCTTCCTCAGGTGGTTTCTGTTCAGACCGTGCCAGCCACTTGTCAGGACGGTGGAGGTACTTAGACTCTTGCTGCCCGTACTCCAAAGTAGGTAGTGCAGGGACTCCAGACATCGAGGGGTATTACCAACCCAGCCGGTATAGTAGCTTAGGCCCAGGTGGGTCCTTTTATGAGTTATAAGGATCAGAAGAGACCAGAGAGATTTGGGAGGCTCAAGCCTCCATCATTCAGGGGGGTTGAGTCAGAGGATGCTCAGAACTTCTTGTATAGGTGCCAGCGGATTCTTCTCACAACGGGAATTTTGGAGACTAGTGGAGTCTCCTTTATTACTTTTTAGCTATCGAGGACTGCCTATAGATGGTCGGAGCCTTATGATAGGAGCAAACCAGTTGGTAAAGCACCACTTTCATGGCATGAGTTCTCCATTCTCTTCTTGGAGAAGTTTGTGCCACTGACCCACAGAGAGGAGTTGCATAGGCAGTTTGAGAAGCTACGTCAGGAGGGCATATCTGTGACCCAGTACGAGATGAGATTTTTAGAGTTGGACCGTCACGCTATCTAGTTGGTTCCCATAGAGAGAGAGAAGATTAGGAGGCTCATTGATGGACTCAGCTATCAGTTGTGTTTTGTCATGACTTGGGAGAATGCATTAGGTGCTAGATTCAACGAGGTGGTTTATATTGCTCAATGGCAAGAGTTGGTCTGTAGTCAGGAGCGTGAGGAGAGGGAGGCCAAGAGGCCTCGTTGTCCGAGTGGTTTTAGTGGTGTTCCTTCTGGGGGCAGTCCTACCACAACAGGGGTCGTCATTATAGGCCCACTCAGATGGCTCGTCAGGTTCATCGGAGTGCATCAGCTGGCCATGGTTCATACAGTGCTCATCCGGGTCAGTCATCTCTCAGTCCACTCCCAGCTCAAAGTTCATCTCGTGCTCCTTCAGTTAAGGGTTCATCTGCACCAGGTTCCTCTAGTAGTTATTCTAGTTCTCGGGGTCCGCTTCAGTACTTGATAACATTGTCAGAGCGGGGTTGTTTTGAGTATGGTGAGTTTGGTCATGTGAAGAGGCATTTTCCCCACCTTTGGGAGGTCCAGTTTAGCTGAGAAGTCCGGCTGCGACTTTCGCACCAGTTACTTCGCCACCCGCTCAGCCAGCTCAAGGTGGGGCTCAGGGAGCCAGAGGTCACCTTAGATGGGGAGGCTGATCAGGTGGTGGTCAGGTTCGATTCTATTCTATCCTACCAGGACAGAGGCCGTTGCTTCAGACACAATAATCATAGGTATTGTCTCAGTAGTCCATAGGGATGCTTCTATATTATTTGACCGTGGTTCCTCTTATTCGTATGTATCATCATATTTTGCTCGTTTTGTAGATATGCCCCGTGTGTCCTTAGTTTCATCTATTCATGTATCTATGCCAGTGGGCAATACTATTATTGTGGACCATGTGTATCGGTCATTTGTAGTGACTATTGGGGGATTGAAGACTGGAGTTGATCTCTTATTTCTTTGTATGGTTGATTTCGACGTGATTTTAGGTATGGACTAGTTGTTATCATGTCATGTTATTCTGGATTATCACGTTAAAATCGTGATGTTGGTGATGCTGGGGTTGCCAAGGATTGAGTGGAGAGGTTCTCAAGATTATGTTCCCAGGTTCGGGGCATGACATACCGGGAAATCACACAAGCTAGAACCCAACTAAGGTCCGAAACATCTAATATCACGAACTGGTTGGCCAAGGCCTGAACATCAGCTGCAAGCGATCTCTCAACAACTCGAATAAATGTAAGGCTACCCATACTCGCTGCCTTTTTACTCAAGGCATCGGCCACCACATTGGAAAGCGCGTGACTCTATCTAACTGTTACTCTAGTCTATGAAGCCTCTAATGAAGTACTGAAAACATTGACTGTCTGAAAATACTGAAGACTGTAAGGTAATTATAATTACCTAAAAGAACTGGGGATCACCAAATAACTGGTACGAGAATCCTAGCTTTATGAATTGTCAAACTTTAAATTATTACCTGCATCGTGAGATGTAGGCCCCGGGCAAAAGGGACGTCAGTGCATTTGAATTGCACCGGTATGTAAAGCAATTGAAAGAAAGAACTATAAATGCTGTAACTAATACTGAGCTGATAACTAAGAATTGATAATTGATAACTGATATGATAAATGTTGAAACTGAAATTGAAATGATAACTGATAATAGATAACTGATAACTAATAACTGATAACTGAAATGATAACTGATAATTAATAAATGAACTGAACAAAGGAAGTAAGGATATGAATACTCCCTATTCTAAATGATGAACGACCTATTTATCTGAATAAACTACGGCCTCTGGCCCAATATATATGTGCACAAGTTACGGCCTCACGCCCAAGTATACATATACATAACTACGACCTTATGCCCAAAAATGCATAAAGCATAAACTACGACCTCAGGCCCAAATACAGGTGTTCAACATTCAGGGATTTGAAATCAGGAACTTACAATCATATTGTAATACATGATACTGAAATACTGAATCACATTGAGTTACGTGATACTGAAATGCTGAATAGAACTAGATTGAGACATGTTTTCTTGAACTAATTATGGACACTAGAACTTTAACTCTTGATGACATGGTGAGTAATCTAGATTGAGACTCATGGGCATCAAACCCAAGTCCATATTGATTATGCACTGAGATCACAACGTTAAAAATAAAAGTCATGAATGAGTTATGAAGCAAGAGAATAGAAGTTCTAAAACTTTTTAAGGAACTAGGCTTAATTATATATTTTTTAGGCAATTAATAATGTTGTAAACGTAGTGTAGGGAGAATAATTAATATTACGAAACATAGAGATTTAGCCTCACATACCTTGACTCTGGTCCTTTTAAGTATATCACAATGTTCATCACCTTTTTAAACGATAATATATGTCAATATATATCAAGAGGAACCAATAATAGCACTAATTCTCATTTTTTAGTCATTAAGGCATTTTATCAAATACTTTATGGGCATAAAGCCTCATAGCCCTCAGTAATTTGTCTTTTCTTCACAAAGTTCTCATTCTACTACTTCTAGGTGATTCTACAATCCCAAATAGATGTAACTAACACCATTTCTCATCACCCAAATTCTTACAACAATCATAAGTTAACAACCCAAAACCCTAGAATAGTTCATATGGTTCTCTTTATCAAACACATTTACTATTCTTCGAATAACTCATCAATTCACAACTATAAATGATTAAGTAGTAGAAATAATGCCTTTTTGAAGTTCACTCCTCTTGAATTAGATTTCTAGGGTTTCGTTTCTCAACAATGGTGTCTCGATCGAATATCTAATGATTGGAAGTATTTACCCATGTTAATAAGGTGTTGGAGAATTGAAATTAACTTAGAATCATTGTTAGAACTTACCTTGGATGATGGAGGGACATTGGGGAAGTTAGGTACTTGAGAGCTTCCCTCTCTAGAGTAGGTTTTTGTGTTTAGGGTGTGGGGGATGAGGTAGGACTTTTAAATAAGTGAACACGTCCCATAATTTAGGAGGAAATAAAAGTAGCTCGGATAAACATCGTCGGCGCGGGGAATCATCAGAGGTGCCAAAACTACAGTGCCTTGTACTATCAGGGGCGCCGACTTTAATGCCTTAGACAGTGCCTTGCACTGTCAGGGGCGCTGAGGTTAATTCCCTAGACAGTGCCTTGCATTGTCTATTAGCGCCCCAGGAAAAAGGGACGTTAGTATATATGGAATAGTACTAGTATGTAAAACTAAATACCCTCTCAATAGAACGAGCAACAGTAAACAGTATCAAAGATGATATCAATAAGAGACTCAAACGATATCAAAGTCCCAGATACATCGAGCCATATAGGATCCTGTGAAGGATCGGGCAAGTAGCTTACGAGTTAGAGTTTCCGCCAGAGTTTCTGTTTGTACACCCAATATTTCACGTGTCATGTTATAACATTCAAGTTTCCAGTATTCAGATCTCATGTCATGACATTTATGTTTCCAGTATTCAGATCTTATGTTAGAACATTCATGTCAGTTTATTACGTAGATACTCATGTCAGTCCAGTACTGAAATATGCATGCCAACATAGTACTCAGATATCGATGTAAGTTCAGTGCTCAGATATTCATGTCTGTTTAGTACTCAAATATTTGTGCCAGTTCAATATTCATATATCCATGTTAGTTCACCATTCACACATCCATCACAGACCAGCATTCACGTATATGTTTCATGTTATGTGCATTATGATGCCCTGTGAGACTTGTGTTTAAGCTCTATTAGCTGGCGGGTGTTTTGGGGAACTAACCTTCTCATTCAGACCATATATTATAACCACCATGTCTTTCAATATTCAATCAGCTCAGTATTCAGTCAGTTCAGTAGCCATCCAGTCCATGACCTATTCATTTCAATATCTCAGTAATTCAATAACCATGTATTCACTCAATTTAGTACTCACGGGTTCATGACATTTCAGTTTTCACATGTTTCCATCAGTCCTGCTTAACGTCCAGAGTTAGTCGTAGTTACAATCGGGACAATCACTTAAGGACGAATGATCCCAAGGGGGAGATAATGTAATACTCCGTAAATTTGAATTAGTTGTGGATGCATTAAATGAGTATTAATATGACCTTTTAACATGTGAAGTCCTATCATCTTTAATGGATACAGGTGGTTCCATAGCAGGTGGTATTGATCAATGATAGCACCACACTCTTTCCTTGGTTAATTTTGGTGAGCCCCACTTCATTTCAGGGTCATGTATCTTCTATCCTTTGTACATAGTATTTTGATGTATAGCAGGGGCCTTGTTGTCGGCATTGTCACAACACTCTTCTGTTCCAGTTAGAGGCACCGTAGACATAGTGTGGGTTGTATCT